>NW_020450871.1:6370996-6383556 GCF_003343035.1 Apteryx rowi | reverse complement strand
CGAGGCGCGGCCTCGGCGCCGTGTCGAGGCGTTGCCGGGGGGCGACGTCTCGGCCCCTGCGACCCGGGACAGCTCGTGCCCTGGGGGCTGGGGGCAACGAGCTCGCCTCGCCCCAGCGTGGCAAGGCGGGGAGCAGCCCTGCTTCGCCCTTCGCCCTTCCCCGCCAGCGCCCCTCGGGCGGGGCGGCCGGTCCCCCTGGGCCTTGCGGGCCTGGGAGCGGGTTTTCTTTCCCAAATCCCGACCCACGTCCCACCAGAGCTCCTGGCCCAGAGCCGGGCCGGAGCCGCCCCAGGTGTGTGACTGAGGCACTCTCCATCCATCTGTCTGTCCACACAGGAACGGCCTCCGGAGGTGGCGGCGTTGGGGCATCCTTGGGCCACGAGCATCCACACATATGGCGGAGCATTTTTTTTTTTAAATGTATTCTGTTTTTTAAAATATATTTGTATAAGACGGTGCCCCCAGCCTCTTTACTCCATGGGGACAAAAGGCTGAGGTAACCTATAAATTTCTGTGGCGCACAAATCTCTCAGAGATTGTGAAATTAAGGCACCTCGGTCACCATGACTTTCTGGTAGCGTAGTATCAGCACTGTCCGGAAAGAGCTAGGGGGAATGTCATAGTCCTGCGTACGTAAAACTTGGACCCGGCTCTAGCTATTGAACACGTGAGGCGTAACAAGCGTCCTTGCTGTCCGACACCTGCGTCTTGGCTCCTGTCTCTCCCCAGGTTTTATCCCGCTTTATTGCCCCAATAAAATCGCAGAAGGCATTGCAACAAAACCTGGACTTGGAGCCGAACCCTAAACATTGGACTCCTGTGGGAGGAGGTTGTTATCGGGTTTCGATGGTCATAAAAATTAGTTTATTCAGGTGTGTGGTGGTGTTTATGCCTTTAGAGCTACAATTTACCTTTTGGGAAAAAGTGAGAAGGCGGAGCGTTATCCTGAACACAGCTAAAATGCCAGGGATGAGGAAGTTTGATGAGACGACACCCTCCTGAGCAAAGTCTCCTCAGACTACTGGTATTTATTGTATTAATGGCATTTCCGTAATAATCCAATTTATAATCTTATCCTATAATTATAGTGAATTGTTTTGGGCGCAGGTCTGCAATTTGTGTTCCAGGCAGTGTTTACCTGTGCAGACGGTCCATGTGAACTTGATGTGGCTGTTTGCCAGAGCTCGGCATGAAGAATCAGGTTGTATCTCCCAAAGTCTTTTTAACATCTTAAGAGCTTTTTATTACTCTGGAAAACACACTGTGCCCAGCCTTTGTGTCACCATACAGTAATGAGGGAGAGGACATCCCTCCTCCTGCCTGGCATGCCAGTCCGAGGGAGCAGGCACCCGAAGGAAGGTGCAGGAAAAGACTTTCCCTTTCCTGACACTGCACTTGCTAAAGGAGCTGGCAGTTTTATAGCGGGACGTGTATTACTTCGTTTAGGGGTAAAGCGTTTGTCTTACTTCCCCTGAAAATTACGGAGCTCTGGGAGATCACCTAGGATTCAGCTTGTTTCTAATTGGCACGTGAAGTTCAGGCATCTTTAGGATAATGTCCATATTCACCTATAGTAAATGGCAATGTAAGTGTTAATAAAATATGCATGTCAAAAAGAAAAGGATAATTTATATAGACAGAACTGTTTAAAAATGTTCTGATACTTAATATATTCTCAAGTATCGTGGGGATGCTCAAAATTTCAAAATATATATTTCTAAAAGTCTAAAACTCTTACTTTTCAAACATATGTGAATATCTTAAAGGTCTACTGAACCTTATATTTTCCATTTTCTTCTTAACCTTTGGCATTAGTTTCTGCAGTATTTATGTCTACTTTTATACAATCTTTGAAGTTTTTACATGATATTTTCTGGGTTTTTAGAACTGTAGAGTAAAAAAATGAGGAAAATAAACATTGAAATTAATAAAATTGCAAAGTAGTGGGGAAAAAAGAGAAAAGAAAAAGCAGTTTTTGAAGAATGCCCCAGTGGGAAATATAGCTAGCAAAGAAGAATCCTTAATTTGGGGTAACAGTTGCTTCTGTTAATTCATTTATGTACAGATTAAAGAAAAAATAGTCATAGGTAGTTGAGACAATGAAAATATGAAAAAATATTAACAAATGGAAAATAGCAGGACTGACCTTTCATTTAAAAATAAAAGAATTAACAATGCTTACTTCTGATTCTTGAAATTAGCATTAGAAGTAATCATTTATAGAGCCAATATGTGATTTGGTTTTATTTTATTGAGAGAAAACACTAGTCTGTATTCCTCTGGAAATCTTATGTTAATATAAAAATAATGGTATGGAAAATAGTTTTCATCTTTATTTATGTTTTCCTTTGCCTTCATAGGGTTGTATTGTTTTTTCCCAAATACTGAGAATATTATATGTGTAACACAGCATTTGGAAACATTTTCTGTGTTTCCTTTCTGGTGTATTATTAGAGATATTTTGTGTATCAATCTTCATAATTGGTAGTATTGTTCTGTATTAGTTCACTATTGTGTTTTTTGGTGTGACTGAAATGCTTGAAACTTGACATGCAGATGCAATTCTTAGTTTACAAGCTTCCATAGGCTTAACTTGACAGTTGAGTTTATAATACAAATTCTTGTATTTTGTTCTCTTAATAGGGGCTTTCTGATCTTACATTTTTTTGATATTAGTATTATGTTACTGACTTAGCTGAGATGAATCCTGATGTGTGCAAACGACATGAATTTGGAATGGGTGAAAGAGATCCCATTTGTGCAAATTACTTAAGGATGCTCTTAAATTTAAACGTGTGCAGTCGTTCTTTAGGAACATACCAAAGTGTTTTGTCTGATCAGGGCAGAATACTTCATAGCTTGCAGAACTGAAACCTTACTGGATAAGTCTGTATGCCTTCATACTACCATAAACATTTATAATAAGCATACTAATATGAGATATATTATTTTTATTCAGAATGTTCTGTTGTATCATATTGATCAATAGCATCAAATTTTGGCTGCTGCAGTATTTCAATACTCAGGTTTGTGCATTTTGTAATTGTTTCTTAGAGACTCTAAAGAGTATTTGCTAACTTTGCTCTAGGGAGCAGTTCAGAGCAGGAACCTAGCTGTGATCATCGATCATATATGCTCTCTGAACTGATTGGAATTAAAATTAATATGATTACTTTTTTTGAAGCTTACTTTTAATACAGATTATTTCAATGGTCAGAGAAGGTGAAGAAGGGAATTTTCTTATTCTGGTGGTAAAGCCACCCTATCATATAATTATGTCTTTTGACTCCATCTTTGTACAGCATCTCAAGCAATAACTGCCTCTCCAGGATAATTTAGGTCAGAAGGGACCTAATAGGCTGGTAGGTCACCTAGTCCAGCTCCCCATCAGAGCAGGGCTAACTTCAGCCTTATGCTGCTCAGGGCTTTGTCTGGTTGAGTTCTGAATGTCCCCACAGTTGGAGGTTTCATAACAAGTAGCATTACTACTCAGAAGAGCAACTGCTCCAGTCTATTCTTCAACCTCTATTTGCAACAACCTATAACTCAGTGGATAAAGAAAATCCTCTGCAGTGTTCTGGGAGAGATTATTGTTACGTTTCATGGGAGCTTATCTCCCGAGATATCTGTTACCCACCCAACTGAGTGGCTGATCCATAGTAGACCTCCTCCATGTTATAACCAGGAGATTGTTTACATGTTTTGGTATTAGCCTGTAACACGCTGCCTTTTAAGAAGACAAAACTCCTCTCCTTCCTCTCTATCTACTGTTCTGCCTCGCATTACACTCTCCAGATCTCAGACAGAAATATATGTAGGCCTGTGATCATGCATAATTTTCAGCAGATCCCTTTGAAACTGGCAGTTTAAGAGAGATCACTGTGGACTTCAGCCTCGCTTGTGAACTGGTCCCTGCAACGGTTCGGGTGGTTCAGGCCTTTCCCAGGCGTTAGCTAACAGGAGCAGCTAGGCACAGCGGCTGGCGTGGAGTTTCGACTGTCTGAATCTGGGCCAATATTCCTCCATATGCTCTGTGAAATGCAAACTATTGGCCTGAATCCTGCAGTTGATTCCATGTGGGCAAAGGTGGAATGACATAGATTTGACTGCAAAACTGCAGTCAAGAGACTAAATCAGAAAAAGTGCTAATATTTATTCCCAACAGAAGGCCAGCTCTCCTTTGTAGCATTTAAGCTTTTCAACATGAGTATCAACAAAAAAATTTCCCTATGCAGTTGTCAGCTTTCTTGAGTTTTGTAACTGTAATGAGGAAGTGGTATCATTCGTATCTTTTGAAAAAATACATAACTCAGAAAAATTCCTTTGAGTAAATATATGTATTTCATTAAAATCAATTATATTTATTATGTATAACTGTTTTCTGTAAGTGTCCTATTTGCATCTCAATGACATATACAAATATACTTTGGAAACTATTTAAGCGTCCTGTAATGACCCATTAATGTCAGCTCATCATTAAATCTTCAACATGTGTTTTAAACAGCTTAATGTGACTGTAAGTAATTACATAAATTGTGGCTAAGCAGCAATAGCATATGCATGATATAGCCAGCTGTGGCCTATTTCATTCCCTGTGGTCATTAGCAGACATTTAACTCAATTAAGAAAAAAAATTATGCACACAGCACATTATTCAGTGATATCAAACGACATTCAGAGTTGTTTCAGAGTCAGAATAAAATTTTCTGAGCAGGAAATTAAAGTGACTGTCAGCTTGTTTTTCAGATTGATGAACACAAAAATATACTTTGTTCCTCTTCTTAATCTTTTGAACAATATGCCTCTGAATAAGTTTTTAAAATATAAGCATTTTTTTGGGGTACTCTGTTGACATCTTTGAGGAATTTTTCAAGTATTTTGTCCCCTTCAAGCTGGCAATAGAAAAGCACAGTGAAAATGTCATTCGAGAGGAGTCCGTAAAAATTTTGAAGGCTCACTGAACCTTTTGGTCTAATTCTGCTCTGGTTAGGTGAATGGGGTTACTCCATTTTTAAACTGGAACAAGCAAGCAGAACATCACTTTGTTCCCCCGTCCGTTGTCCTGAGTTTGTTTCAAAGCAAATGAGCTGTAACTCAGACCCACAGGTCAATTCAACAAGATACAGAGCGCTCTAATCACAGAAGACACTTAATCAAATGCTTAATTTAAGCATATAATTAATCCACTCAGCTTTATGGGGGAAAAATTTCAAGAAGGCGAAAAATGCTTTCTATAATCTCCCATAAGCTATTTCTTTCTCCAGACTTTTGAAATGGAGCAATGATTTTGTCTTTGAGGTGGGTGCTTTGGATACTTATATTGTGTCTCGGTTGTCTCCCTTAGCAAATTATTTTGACTATATAAAGTGAATTATAATCTGATTTCTTCACTGTGGTTATTTTTGGAGACAGGAAATGTATCCAGAAATGTAGAAGAATGTATTTTTTATAGGATAAAGGGTTTTTTTGAATTTGTTTAGGATTTAGACAAAATTAGGGTTCAAGGCAATCTAACAGGCACTACTTATAACACTAATGACCTTTTTCTATTGCTTATTGAAATATTTCATTCAAAACTGTTATACCCACACATTTTGTGATGGCTCATTTCTTACTGAAAGGAGTAATGTGCTTGCTTTAATGCATATGTTGTGTCCACTAGATGGCAAGCAAGCTACGCATGAAGGACAAAATAAACTTATATAATCTTTATGCTCAAGGTTTTCTCAAAGTGCTGTATAAAGTAACAAGATAGATATGGGTAGTAAGCAAGTGGAACAGCCTTTATATTGCTCATACACAGCCTTGGAATTTTTTTTAAGAGTATAAGCACTGTTAGGATGTTCATGTTATTAAAATCTGAAAATGCCTTGGGATTTAACTTTCCTTTGGAGGTCAGCGCTAGTAGCAAGCCAACATCCTGGTGAAATACTTCTCACAAACTTCTAATCCATTTAGGTTCCAGTGTTTTATGATGTGAGTCATGCCAAAAACACAGTATTTTAAATAACTGCTTGCTTACTATTCTTCCTTCTGTAATTTGTCTAATGGGAGATTAACTAACAGCAGGTGTACTCTGTTCCAAATGGATAAACTGGTTTCGCCAGAGGCAAAATGTGGAGTACTGCAGCTAAACGTAGCCTAACACTGCTGATCTTACTGTTATCAATAGCATATCAATTGCGTATTAAAACCAGAGTAAGAATGATCAGTATTTGTAATGGGGTGGAACAGAAGGGCCCCAGTCAGGGTGTGACACTGCTGTTGTGCTAAGAACTAAACATGCACCAGATGGAAAATAGTTTTTGTCAGTATTTGCAAAGAATCGAATGTAAATTTTGGTGCTGTTCTTACCTCTTCTTTTTTACAGCTAGAAAAAGATAGAACAAGTAGATAATATTGATAATTTGATTCTACTTGAAAAGTGAAAAAAATCCTGGAACTACATTTCCATCTTATAAAGAGACTTGTACCTAATTAACCCCCTCTTTTATGCACCCTTACAGTAATGGACAATTAGAAAAATGTTCAGGGAAGGTAGTATTGATAATAAACAACTCAAAATACCATTACATTCTTCTGGAAACTTATCATTTAGCTATTAATGTTGTTTAGAAGCTATACTAATACCAAGGCAATAATCAGTTGTTTTTTTTTTTGGTAACAAAAAAATGATGGTTCCAAAACCATACATGTATATTTTGGGGCTCAACCATACTGAGATTTCTTTGGATGGACTCCTAATGAGCCTGCTGTCCCAAAAAGCTGCTGAAGTAGAATATGATACTGCCGTGCCCGACCACTGCTTGTTCTAGACACCGATCTGGGCAGTGGCAATCAGCGGAGTCTGCTGTGGAGACAGGCCCAGCATGCGCCATCGCGCTGCCCAAACACTTGTCATAGGTATGGGTATAAATATCCATCACAAGCTGCATGGATTGCTCCCAAGATACCCATCCAAGCATCCGTATGCTTTCTAGAAAATGTAGGGGCAAGGATGGTTAATGTTCAACAACATGAATCTTGGGAGCAGTCCATGCGGCCTGTGATGGATATTTGTAACCATACCCATCACAAGCGTTTGTGCAGCCTGATGGTGCATGCTGAGCCTGTCCCCACAGCAGACTCCATGGCAGTGACAGTGTTGCTGGCTCCGTTTGGGGTCTTACTTCTGGCTTGCAAACTGCTGGAGAAGGGCGATGGTTGGAGACAGTGGGTTGTTCTGCAGAGATGAGAAGATGATGGTCAAATTAGACTGGCAAAGGCAGTGTTCTTGGAGATTTTGAAGTCTTCCTTTGCTTGTCCAACAAGTGGACTAACATCTGAATCTCCTTGAAAATGGAGAAGAGGATTATCCTGGTTGTCTGAAAGGTGGCAGCTCCAGGGTCAAACTACTGCATTTTCAATCACACCAGGATGGGGAAAACAGAATGCTTAGAGAAGTTAGAGTGACTAGGGATGATTTTATGCTCCCGATCAACTATTTTCATTGAAGTCAGTAGAGTTCCTATGGATTTGCTGAAGGAGTTTGGTTTGACATTAATCATTTCTGCTCTGCTTTCTTGTTTGAAAATAAAAACATGAGCTATATCACAAGGAGCGATTCCTGGCCTCAAGGCAAAATGGTGCGAGATGGCTCAAATGCGCCCTGTTCTGGGCAGGTTCTCTCTGGGGCACACTGGCTGGGTCCACACTGGCCGGCACTTGGTTTGGGGTACCTCTGGGCTCCAGTCCTAGGGCTGTAAGACGTAATTGTTGCTTTGTTTTGTGTTTTTCAGTTCAAAGTATCTGAGCTGATGCGAGGGCTGTGTTGTAGCTTGCCTGAGCAGAGTTTGTGTGGAATGATAGTGCAGGTACGTGCTGCATGCCCTGAGCACGGCACGGGGTGTGCGAGTCTGCGCTTGGGTTGCCTCAAGAGCCTCGAGCTCCGCAGGAGGAGTGTGCTGAGGGAACGGAGCCAAATCCGACGTGGTCGTGCACGTACGGCCTTTAAGGCAGATTCTTGGAATGAGCTTTCCTTGGGGTGCTCCTTAGATTTCGTTTTAAAGGTAAGTTTGTGCCAGAAGACATCCTGCATGTGATCTAATGTGTAATATGTGGAAGATCCGAGGACTGGGATCTAGGAGGCAGCTAAGGAGCTTACTCAGTTGTCACCCTCACCTGGCACACTAGCAGAGGAAAGCACTTGGCTTCTAATTCTTCCATAATGCTATGCCAGTGAGTGATCGGAGTTATATCTGATCGATATCAGGTAGGAGTTGTTTTCTGTTGTGTTACAGTTGAATGTCACCATTGCTTGGTTGTGTTGCCTCCGAGGAAGAAACATTTTGCAGTGTCTTTTATCCTTTTCACGCAAAGACTACAGTTTCAGCCCCAGGGATTCCTAGGGATTTTTTAGAGCTAACCATGTGTCCTGGAACAAGAGGACCTTGAATCTGACTGCAGGAGATAAATGGAATTAGTTTTATGCTGCTTTTTACTGCCACTCCAACCTAAAATTCACTGAAGCTAATATGAAAATTCTCATTAACTTCAGTGGTTTGTAAATGGATGATATGTTAAATTTTGAAGCTCTTTTACATATGGAAAGCCTGTACAATGCTGCTTGTCCAAACTAAGAAAGAAGGCATGGAGCAGACCTCCTTTTGACCAATCTTGTTTTATGAAGCTCATGATTTTTTGTTAAATTTAGGACAAAATTTTGGTTTAACTAGAATCAATGAGAGTTTTCCATTTATTTCAGTGAAGCCCATCTTTCATTTTTACTCTTTTGGTTTGTGTTAAGTTTTGAGTAACATGAAGTTTTTAAAGAGAAAACAGTTCTCTAGAAACTCCTGAATACTAAGCAGGAAGCCTCTGAAACATACTTTGATACTATTTCTTCCTTCTTTCACTCTGAAATGTCAACAGATAGTTCAATTGAACACGTCCCATTTTCATTACCTGCTGTGCATCGGTCAGTTGATTGTGCTGTGTATGAGATGGAATTTCTTTGTTAAGCCTTTTTCCATTAGTATGAAGGAATATACATATTTTCCAGTTGAAGCCTTATGTAAAGTTTTCTCTCTGCCCACATTGTTACTATTGTAATACTGCTTAGCAACTAAAGTAAATCAAAAAATACCAACCCCAAACCCACCCCTCTCTTTACAATAGAGAGAAAGGCCTAAGCTGCAAAATTCAGATTTCAGTTTAGATTTGAAATTTCCAGAAGTTCATGGATCTGATATTGGTTTTACACATTAAGCGTGAAAAGTCACAAAAGTGACCAGTTCTGCTCTGGGGTATTTTGTATAAAGCATTTACAGACCAAGACATAAGGATGAAACAAAAGTGTTACCATACATAGTAATGAATATTAAAAAGACAATTCTCATTGTTCCCTTTCTGGGAAGACCCAGAGAAGATGGCATGTTTTGCTAGGAATTTATTCTGGATCAGTGTACTAAGTCCCCTTCCTCCCCCGGTTTACCGAACAGATGGTTACTCTATCTCATAAAATTTCTGAATTCTTCAGAATCCACACTGCTCTGTAAGGAACTGGGGATGCATCTTTCCTACAAGAAGTCCCATACCTCTGGTCCTTTTCAGGTCTCTCCTTTATGTCTACATGGGAATAATGCTGTTTTGTTGATTTTTCTGGCAACTTTTCTCCTAAGGGATGAGATGGTATGCAAAATTAATATTGCTAATGAAAATATCAATACAGTTAGTATTGCTTGAAGACTGCAGGAGAATTGGACATGGAGGGCGTCTACAATCTCTCTTTGCCCGAGCTTTATTATACAAGGCCATAGCCTTTCATCAGCAGCACTGCTTTACTGTGCTGTGAGATCTTTACTGCATTCTGGGGAGTGTGACCAGTTTAGGTCTATCTGTTTCCTATGGATTGCTCTTTAGGCAAAAAGGGATATTGTAAATGAAAAAGGTGAGATAAGAGCTATAACAGTCAGTGCAAAAATGGCAACATTACAAGGACCGGCTAAGGGGAGGGCTGAAATTTGTGTTTATTATGGTTGCCTATGTGTTCATAATAGAGTGATGGTTATGAAAAGAATAAAAGTGTCCTTGACAATCAAGGACTAAAATCTGTACTCACAGTAAACAGAAAAAGGTGAAATACAGGCAGCATATTAGCAAATGGACAGGGGGATTTTGAACACCTCCATTAGTAGCAGCAGTGCAAACAGGTACTGGAATAATTACAGGCAATAAGGGGCAAAAAAGATAGTTAATTTATTTTGATGTTTTTTCCGTGTGGGGAATTTTCCAAGACTTAGAGAGAACTATGGCAACTATCTAGTGTCAAGTCAGGAATTACATCAAAATGACTGAGTCAAATGGGCCATGTGACCAGGAATTTAAAACCATGCACTGCCTGCGTTGATGGATAACTTTAGAGAGAAATGAACAATTTGTTAGGGTGATTCACTAACTAGCAGCTGGATATTGTTCTCAAAATATTCAGAAATATTCAGCTTGCTGAGTGCAGCCTAAAATTTGTGCTGTTTGGATAATGTTAATGGGTTAATATTCAAATGTGTACTATTTTGTTAGCTCTTTCGGGTCTTTTCTCCAGCAGCAGCGCAGAGTAGTTGAAAAGACAGACAAAGTGGCTAGCTAGCTCAGCTTATACAGCAGGAATCCTTAGACAACTCGCATACCGACTGCAAACTTTTCTCCCAGGTCCAACCTGGGGAAATTCCTGAGCAAAATGAGCGCAGGAACATTTGCTTCTGCTGCGTTAGTCCTAGCTGTCAGCACAGTCCACCAAGACAGCAGGCAGCAGCACAGGAGCTAGAGCAAGGCCGTAGCACGAATTCTGTTTGATGTTAATGCTGCTCTGACTCACGCTGTGATCTAGATTTTACCATAGCTGTCATAAAGTTTGAGGGCTGAAGATGGAGCTACCTGGCTGCCACCCAGCCCCTTGGCTTAGGGCCGCTTGGATCAGGTACACCTTGGATTCTGAGCTCCTTTTCCTTCGGCAGTTTTGAGTCTGTCTCTTGTTCAATTTCTTTAATTTGTAAATTCTTATCCTGCCTCCAGCTACTGTTTATCAATATAATAAAATGATAATATTGTATAAAATAAAACACGCACACACAAATTAACAGCAACTCGGTTCCCTGTTTTCAGATCTCTAATATTATTATGCTCCCTTTCTCCACGCCTTTTCTGCTTATTTTATGGCTCTTTCCCATCTCCATTTCTCTCCTTGTACTCATTGATTACAGATGTAATATTCCCGATATCAAATTCAGAGCAATAAAAATAGGCTGCAGTGCAGAAAATATTTTAAAGAGGGGCTGCTTTAGTTGACTTAGTAGGGTTAGGTATTGGAAATGAGAGCAGTGGCACATGAATTTATTTATCTGCAGGGAACTGTTAGTGAAGTTTCTTGTTTATGCTGTTTCACTCTTTTTACTGATTCATTCTCACCTGTTTTCTGAGGCTGTAGTGACCATGTAGAAACATAATATGACCTAAATAACTAAAATTCATTAGAGCATGATTGCCATGAGGCAAGAGGGCTAGCAGATACATATTAAATGGGTATGAAACATGGATATATAGCTCTTTATTTTTTATGAAGGTGTGAAAATCTGAGTTATGCTTTTTATTAACTATAAGTTAAGGCAACTAGGTCTCCAGGATGCTTTGTATACCTGCTGCACATACACTGATGTGAAATAAGCCTGAAGCAGCATCCTTCCCACTACTTCCTCTTGCTTTTATTTGTTTAAGTCAGGCTCTTGGGTATCTGGTTCTGTCTTGATGCCTGAAGATTTATTCGTATAATTTCCTATGCATCAGCATGATATTATACTATTTGTTCTCTAGAGAAAATAATTAAATGAATTACTAAAGCACAAAATGCTTGAGTTAAAATTCTTAAATATTCCATTTGATGCAGTTATATATAGCTTAATGTAATTTTTATCAGACAAAAATAAGATTGCAGTATCCTCTTAGTCAGAATGCTTTGTGCAGTATCGTCTTAGTCAGAATGCTTTGGCTTTCATCTCTGTTAAATGGGATACTAATTAACAGTTGATTCCAGTTTTGTCAAGGGTGCTGTGATATATTCTTAAACAAGCCCATATTGTGAAAGAGGTCTTATTTGTATATAAATTAATAGTTAGAGGTCAGTGCAATAGTGTTATTACTATATATAAATGCAGACTTCTGGGCTGCAATTACAAATGCTGTGCTATCTTACAAGGTTTCTAAAATAAGACAGGAACTTAGTCTACTGACTGACCGAACAACAGACACTGCTCCTGGGAAAGGCATGTTAGTCCAGCTTAAGTACAGTTATTGCAAAGGAAGTGAATACAACCAGTGGTGGATGAAGAGCGAGTCGAGAGCTTATGGGTAAGGATCAAAGGGCAGGCTAATAGAGGTGACACTGTKKTGGSTGTTTRCTACRGGCCACCTGATCAGGATGAGGAAGTTGATGAGGCCTTCTACAGACAGCTGGAAGTAGCCTCACGATCCCAGGCCCTGGTTCTCATGGGGGACTTCAACCACCCCGATATCTGCTGGAAAGACAACAC
>NW_020450871.1:6319258-6368909 GCF_003343035.1 Apteryx rowi | reverse complement strand
AACATGAGGAAAAACTTTTTCACTGTAAGGGTGACAGAGCACTGGAACAGGTTGCCCCGAGAGGTGGTGGAGTCTCCTTCTCTGGAGATATTCAAAACGCGCCTGGATGCAATCTTGTGCAATGTGCTCTAGGTGACCCTGCTTGAGCAGGGGGGTTGGACTAGATGATCTCCAGAGGTCCCTTCCAACCTCAGCGATTCTGTGATTCTGTGGTGAAGCAGGTAGGAGAATTCATTCTTTCTTTGAGGGAACAAGCATGAAAATGCAGTTTCAGAAGAGCTGCATGTGATACTCAGCAGCTAGTGGCTGCTCATGAAGTTGCCAATGTCTCAGCCAAGAAAGCTATCAATAAGTGCCAGGGGTATACGAGCTGCTGATAGCTAGAACAGTTGATTTTTTTCTGAATTTTTTTAGGAAGTCTAATTAATTGAAGTTGAACTTTTTCATGAAAGATGGTTTAATTTTTGAAAAAAAATCCTTTTTTTAATCCTGAGGTTGTTTAAATGTTGTTTATAAAAATTAAAATCTCTTCTAAGTTTAGATTTCTCTATATTGTTTAAAAGAAGATCAAAATCTGAAATAAATCTTTTGAAGCATCCATCCACCCCCATCAAAATCTTTTTGCTGGATAGTTTGGAACAGAACTTTCGTTTCCTGGTTGTTTTTTTTTTAATAGATTTTTGCCTTTTTGTCTTGATTCACTGTGGAAACAGGTATCTTAAGCGCCAAACTTTGTACTGAAAATGCAGCTGAAACTCCTCTTTGTTTTTCAGCTGTAATATTAATTAAATTTATTAATTAAATATATATATACACACACATATATATATATCTTCTGATTATATTAAAATAAGCTGTTGCTGAACACAAAATTGATTTCAAGGACCTCGTCCTAATACTCATCTATCTTCAGGCGACTGTCCCTGTTTCCTGCTAAATCACTTTCCTTCTGTATTTAGACATTTATACAACAACTGTATTGTACTGAAACTTGAGCACTGTCCACTTACGAGAGAGGGACACAAAGAAAAGGAGAAAGATTTTTTTCCAGAAGAAGGGTACGTGTATAGATTTCATAGTCCAGATGCCCTCCTCCCTCATGGCATTCATTCAGCACTAATGGTTTAGTTCAGTTCTTCCTAATTTCATGAACTGAAACAGTATCTAAGTGCAAAACTCATCTTTTCGAATTAACTTTCCTTTTTGGGCATGCTAAGAAAGTCCAACATATAATGGCCCTGTTTGTTTCTAATGCTTCCTGGGAAGGAAGGGAGATCATCAAAGCCTGCCGATCCACCGGCAGCATCCTCCTGCTGTGGTGGTCGGAGAGCCCTGCATACTTTATAAATAAAATGCAATGAACTCAGCAATGTTGGCATTTACTCCAGCAACTTCCATGTTTATGCTTCGGCTCATAAATAGATTAAGCTATAGGATATTGTTGATTCACGCTTCCTCGTGTGCCTAGTCTCCACCTAACAGCGATTTTGAACAGATTCTGCGCTCCATCAGCTTCCCAGCTAGAATCAATTTAGCAGATCTACCCAAAGTGCGAGAAACTAATACGTTTTGTTCATCTTTAAAGTAGCTTTTGCGTCATTCTGTCCATCACCCTCCCAAATACTTTTCTCACATTCACGCAGATGATTGGCTTTAGGTCAGACAAATGTAGTGCTAATTAATGTTTCTGGTCATGGAGGGATGTGCAAATGTAAGAAGAAAATTGATATGCCAGTGATCTAAAATGTAGACGTTAGGGATGCATTACTGAGGTATCTTTCATCTGAATATAAAGCAGGACCTTTAATTTAATCTAGAACTGAAATGATTAGACCTTTTGGCAATGGGAAGTGCAGTTTAAAACTAGCATACAACTTGAATATTTGTGTAAACTTGAATATTATTTGTGTAAAATAAAAGAGATGGGCTAGTGTTTTTGGAATAGAAATTGAAAACTTATTTCGGTGCTTGTAAGAATATTACAGTAAAACAAGAATACATTTTGAAACTTTAAAAAATATGGTAATAAATTTCCTGTTGCTTGTCCAAGCTGACAATTGCTCAGCTGCTTAAGCAGGAGGCCCTTAATCTCTGCTCCCACTTACCCTTTTGCAATGCTTACGCTAGTATTTTTCTGCTCGTGTAGTGAGGTCTACATGCATGGGATCAAGTATGAAGTCAGAGGCAAATTTGAGATTGAAATTTTTTTCCCCTCTGGTTATATTTCAGAACAAAAGAGAAAAAAGCATAACGTTTTTAGAGCAGAAGCCCATTGATAGTAGTCATGAAGACAGTAAGATCAGGACAGTTGCGTACTGTTTCCAGCTTTCACCAGTACTTGCCGGTGAGCTTATCTCTGTTGTCTGCCGCTCAAGCTTGTCGCGTGAGTAGCTGCTCTGTTGTGGCAATGATAGTCGTTTACTGTGTCTCGGAGTCGTGGTCTCCTGGAGACTTTCTTCAGGCCGCTATTTTGTCTTGCTGTTTTGTCCAGGATTTGGGATTTTGTCTGTTGTACTCTCTCAGTCCTGGAGACTCACGGCTTCCCAGTGTTGTGACAGGAGGGTGGGAGGAAGGGGCTCAGGCCTATGCCCTGATCGGAGATCACATATACTGTCACCTGCCTCCATCCTCTGTGCTTATTTTTCAGTCTCTCTACCCTATTATAAAGTGTAAATATGTGTGTAAGTATATATACATGCGTAAATTTTGGCAGGAGGTAGACTCAAATGTGTAGGTGGCATTTGAGGGTGAGCTAGCATCTTTTATAGTGTGAGAAAATAACATAGTGAATATCTATGCATAGTTTATTTCTAGGAGATGCTGTATTTGGAGGGTCTGAATTTCACCCGAGTCTCGGTGCTTGCTCTTTCCTGCTGGCTGGCACAAGGCGGCTCAAGGTGGCTCCTGCTCAGAGCTTCCCCTGGGCCCTGCATTGCTTTTCAAAAGTGTCTAGGAACAGGAACTTAGGTGGCATTTAAGCTCCCCCAATATACTTACTTATAATAATATATTATCTTTATTATTGTTATTATTTATTATTATCTTTAATTTCTTCAGGAACTGCTGCTTCCTTTTTCTGCACGATTCCTCATCAGCATATTAAACCTCTTCTTTGCATGCTTTGCACAGCTGTTGTATGAATAGCCTTCTACGTGGTGTAAATTCAGTTGAATTTGGTTTGGGAAGAACTTTGCAAAATGAAGCTGTAAATTGTTGGGAAGCATTTAAATTGAGAACAGTCTTGCAAGTCTCCCTTGGAGTTTTAAGTCTGATTAACTTACAGAACTGAAATACATTTTTCAATTTATATTCAAACCATGTTCATTGTTATTGTCTTTATTATGAATTTTTAAGAACTCCAAGGGGAACATTTCTCTACAGACATCTGTCTTCTTTACAATAAGCTCAAGCATCGCCTTTGACCATGAATATTTTCAAAGGGAGGAGAACAGGGGAGGCAAATCAGTGTGTGATTTCAGTTCCCATTTACAAGACATCTATTAAAGTGTGCCAAACTTCACAAACCTCCTTAACTTTGAAGAACTCTACTCTTCAAATGGCGTCCAAGTATGGCATTTATTTTGAATGTGTTACAGAATGCCAGTTAATGCGTTTCAGTTTTTCAGGACTATAATGTAAGATCCCCAAAAGATTCTAAGCTGAGTGAATTGAGCTCAAGTGCTGCCTCTCCTGCCTAAAATTGTGCTCTTGGAAATTCTGAGAGCTGAACTTTGGGACACCTGAAGTTGCAATTGTTTTGGTCCGAAGTGTACCACTATGCATGAGAACTATTTGAGGTCCATTATAACTGAGTGTAAGGGTGGGATCAACTAGGTCATAATATTCTAGTGATGGTGAAGTCAGCTGTGAGCAGAGAGCCTTTGAATCCGGATCCTAGTCCTAGAGCTGTTTCTATATATTATCCAGTTACTTACTGCTTATTCAGGAACTTTTTTTACATGAAATACAGAAACAGTGGATGCTCTAATTGAGTATAATCATGTTTTCTCGTGGGAGATGTGAGCTGTAGCTTTGAGTTACTTCAGCTTGAGGCAGGACTCGAACCTGGGTTTGTTGTATGTTGGGTAAGGGCTGTAATCATGAAAGCAGGGTAGTGACCCTTTTTTGTGTTGTTGTTAAAAGCAGGATTTAGGCGACAGTTCTAAGTTAACCGAGATTCTTTAAAAATATGAGAGAAGTACCTGAGTATCTGTAACCTCTCCACACCCTTTTCATTAATCCATGTAGTGTGATGTTCCTGTTATAAATATGGTTGCAGCTGTAGTGTTTTCCAGCCCTCCTTATTTAGACAGGGCTTGTACCTATCCTTACCTATCCCAATTTTTTGTTCTAGACGACTGTTCGACGTGTTCTGCATGCCATTTGGAGGGATCTCACTTTCCCTGTACTTTGAATAGAGGACTTGCATATCAGTGCACAGACGCCTAGAAGTTCACTGCTATTGGGCTTAACCTTTATGTTTCCGAGTCCCTTATTGCATCCTTGCTCCTTTATTGTAGCCTTTACAGTGGAACAGGATCTGTTTTCCACTTAGTCAATCCTAGAATAATTCGTATAGAATCTGTCACCGTCGTCGTCTCGAGGAAGCGTTCCTCTGACGGGCTTTTGTAGTGTTTAAAGCCCTTGCCACGCTGATGCGTGTTCAGTGCTGCCCAGCACGTGTAGGCATCTGTCCTGTGTTGCGGAAGAGCATTATCTGTGCTGCAGGGCACGTTGTTTGCTAGGAAGGTAGTGTTTTGTCTTACCATACTCATTCGCAGTTTCATTTAAAAGTTTTAAAAAGTAGTACTTTAGTGTGATTTATAACAGTAGTCTGGGATTTATTTGACAAGAGTTTTGTATTTCAGTTAATGACAGTATGTTGCCACCTCATCGGGAATCTTTTGAGGCAGGTAATACGGTTGCTCTCTGAGCCAGCGCTGTTACTGCTGCTGGTGAGAGTCAGATGCTGTAGTTCATTACAAGCCTGCATTTTAGGTAAGAAATTCTTATTCTGTCTCTTTGGAATTTGTGGTTTTGCTTTGTTCCTGATCCTTTTATTTGTATTAATTTAGAAACACTCTGATATTGCTGATGGAAACGGTAAAGTAATTCTTTACATACCAGTAGTATCTTTTAGGCACAAATGTAGGTGTTTGTGATGAAAGCCTTTTTTAGGTTTTTCAAATCTCTGTGAAGATAGGAAATTGTAAGCTCATTTTAAACAACTTGCATGACTCATGCAAAGTTTAGTGCAAAGTCAAGAACAGGAAAAGGAACTTGTAAGTCCTGAGTCTTTTACAATTTTTTTTAATTATGTGGAATTGTCTCCTGAGCTTAATAATGGTAAAAGCTTTACAGTAATTTAATTCACAAAAGAAACTCTTTTTATTGTTATGTATAGGTTAGAAGAAACTGCATATATTTTGGGTTGCTATCCTTCTGTACTATTGTCATTTTTTTCTTTATTATCCTGCAATACTTTTTGCTTTCATCAAGCCATCTAAAGTCTAGCAGAATAGAATAGCATTTTGCATATGGTATTACCCACAGCTTGCCTCTGAATTGCTAACAGTTTTATCCTTCTCAAGAAGATATTTTTTAAACAAGATTTTTTCCAGATGAGTATAAAATGTTTTTTGCCTCAAGACTCTGCAAATAAATAGTTATTCTTCATATTTAAAGCTCTGTAGCATCGTTATTCTGTTCATTAGAGTGTTAACCAATAATCACAGTAATAGCTATACCAGTGATATGCTTTTAGAGGCTTTTTTTATAATGTTGGCATAAGTTGTGTTTTAGGTAAGGAAAATCTGTCGTTTATACGATGACTTTAAGATATGTTAACTAAAAATGGCAGGAGAAGGCAGAGTCTGTTCTGACTGTGTAATTTTAGAGTAACTCCACAGATTTTAGTTGTTTCATAATTGTAGCCAGTAGCCATATTTAATTTTGTGTCTGGTTCAAGAGTGGTCAGCAGGGCCCAAACTCAGTCACAGTATGGAGGGTGTTTGTTCATCAAGTCATAGAAAGTACGGAAGAAGCATGTGAAAGAGAAGAATAAAGATGTTCAAAACATTACAGAAATATTAGCTGACATTTTATTCATTTGTTGTGACCCAAGAGGATAGTGTTTCCTTTGCTGAAACTGAGAAAGAGAAAGGAGGGGTAAAAGTAAGAAATTAGGCTTCAAAATTATATTGTAGTAAATTTCTAGTGGAAGTTTCAGTGGAAATTTTACAGAAGTTTTCAGAATAACAGAAATAGCAAGACCGTAACTTACTATTTCCAATTCCATCTATGGCAGAGATTGAAGAGTACTCAAGTTTGTAGTCATCTTTTAAAAAGATAACAATTTATCTTAGAAGAATATGAAGAACCTTAGTTCAGAGCCAGGAAAGGAGTTGAGAAGATCATAAAAGATAAGAAAAATGTCTTTATATCTATATCTATACACACACACACACACACACACACGTATGTATGGAGATATATATATATATACGTGAGTTTTATTATATAAAATAATACAACAGACAGATTGGCATAGGTTATATAAAGTTAAATTATGTCTTTTCACCTGCTACAAATTCTTGAAGGATTTCACGGAACACAGAATTATAGAGAATTGAGAACCATAAGATATTTAGACATTGAAAGGGCTTTTGCTAAAATAACTCATATAAATCTATTGAAGAAAATTGAGAATTACTAACGCAGGGGGAAAGTTCTGTCTGTCATGCAAAATGCATGAAGAGGTAGGAAACATAAAGAGCTAATTCTCTGGCTGAAAAGGTCTATAAAGAAGTCAAATATTGGGATTATTTGGGGCTTTGTACACCAACTGATATATCACTATGTTATCTGTCTAGAGCAAGGGTGAAAAGCAGGATGTCAATAGTTGCTGATGACATAAAATTACTTGAATTAGGCAATATTAGAGAAGATTACAGGCTCCAGGAGAATGTAATAGAACTTAGTAATAAGATGTCGAATTCAATTTAGACGAGTGCATGGGAATTAAAATATAAATCACTTCAACATGCTCAGTTCTAAATTAGTCCTTAAGAAACGTGCACGACAGTATATTGGACTATTCGATAAACAGTGTTGTTATTATGTAACTAAGGATTATAGGAAAACAAAATAATAAAAGGGAAGAGAGATTTTAAAATTGGATTTTCTGTATTCTGCTTGATTATTGATCATTAATTATGCTGATTCTATAAAGTATTCCAAGTGGATGAAGCCCTGTCAGATTTATGGGGCTCAAACCACAGAAATTCCTTCACAGTGGGCACCTTGGCAAGCTGGTATTTGAATTATAGATTTAAAAGTAAATGTTCAGATGTTAATGTAAATTTTTGGTCTTTTTTCTCCAAGAAGGAAAAAAGTTAAAAAATCCGAACTGTATTGAAGTCATAGGGTTTCCAGAACTCACTCTTCCCACAGCAGACCTACGAGATCTGGGGAGGTGTCTCCTTCCGGACACGGACTCGGCGCTGTGGCTCCTGAGAGGACAGTGGGATGTTAGACACTACACCTGCAGACTTTCAAAGCTAGAGAGAAAATGTATCACCTCCCTGGTAAAAGCTTTAAAAGCACAGCTGAACATAATCTTTGAACTAGAAGAACACGTTTGTGTCGAAAGTGATCTTGGCAGATGTTTTCTGTGATGCTAACTAGTTACAATAATAGACTGCTTCACACTTGCCCAAATCAGCAAAATTTACTTCCACAAAGTCGCAAAAATAATAAATATTTTTGATATAGAAGAAAAAAGAAAAGCAAATAGCTACTCTTCCCAAAGAGACGAGGAGCGTTAGGAGCCTTTGAAGGAGGATGCAGCTCGCCTACACGTTGAGCGGGGAGGTGTCTGGCGCTAGCTAACACGAGACAGATGAGTGTTATTAACTGCTCCTCGGAGGTCACACGCGTGTCTGTGCCTGTTCTTCCGTCCTCCCAGCAGCCATCTTCTGGGCAGTGAGGGGCTGCTTAGCACTAACCTTTTTGAAAGATAGCAGTGCCACGTACCTTTGCTTCTGGAGTTGCCTGTTCAGACTCCTTGTTGAGGAAAAGCGGACTGGGATTCAGTTCCCTTGCCAGCTCTGTCGCTTCGGATCGTGGATGTCCTCATAGCTGGCAGTGGGCCGAGTGGCAGGGGCTGTCCTCCCCCGTCCTCTTGAACCCGGCCCACTGTGAAGCCCGGAAAATGGCAGTCCAGAAGGAAGCATGAATAGCAATGCCTTATCCTGCAACCTATTTATGAGGGTAGTTATCTGGAAATAGGGAGTCCGGAACTGAGGACTGTTTATACACGCTGTATTATGGAGTCATTCGTCAGAACCTGGGAATAATCTCGAGATCCGGGAATGCAACCTAGTCGAGCGCCAGAACCAGGAGGACTCCCCCTGGCTTGGCTTCTGCGGGGTTTTAGGCAGAGTGGCAGCAGCTTTCCAATCATTTCTGAATCCCAATTAGCTGGGAGCAGGCCCCAAAATACTGCTGAACCTGCCTTGAGTTTTGCTGTTCAAAACATGGGTGTTGACTGAATATAGATGCTTATATTTTTAGCTGTTCTTGGAGAACTGCTTTCTGAATTGTCTTGGATTTAACCAAGCTTGAGGAGGCTATTTTCATAAATGTCTGAAAGCTTCAAAATGTCAAAAAGTTGCATGAGCAGGAAATAACCTTATAAATATGCTGTAATACTACAAGCATCATTTTTCACTTCCCATAATGGAAAGATGGCTGAATTCATATCTCTGAATGTTTGGAAGTAACAGCTCTAAACCGAAACCAAAAGTGGGAAATTGCAGCCCAAGTGATGAAAACCAGTATTTTTCAACCTTGTTTAATTCTACTCCTTCCCTAAAACTGCAGGAAATACTGCTGCAGATGAAAAGCGCAGTCTAGCCTGCAAGTTTCAGAAACCTGTGTGTTATAATGAAAATTCTGACATAACCTATCTATTGTAGCTGCTGTCAAATAACTGCAGTAAGAGCACTTGGGACTAAATTGGTTGCAGATTTGACCCTGTCTTTCGTGAGTTTTCGGCTAGTATATAATATAGCTCCTCTGGAGAAAAAAGGTAAATCCAATTTAAAATGGCTATGTGATCTTGTCTGCGGAATGATACTATCTTTAAAAAAATAGTATAAATATTTAGATAGCTTTGTGCTTACTCATTTGTGGAACCTGTTGCTGCTTGCTACAGAAGGTATTTATATAAATAAGAAAGTGTTTTTAAGTGAGCCAAAAGATAAATTTGACTGGACTATAATGTCACTTCAGATTTCACAAGGAAATCTTGGTATTGTATATGTATGTGGGTGATTATGTGTGGTTATTTGCCGTTATGGCTCTTTCCAGCTTTTTAAATTATCTTTAAATGGGGTGAAAGATGTAGAATTGGAAAATGTACCACAGCCAAACATAAATAATGAAATGATATAATCTTGTTAAAAAAAATCAGACAGTTGCTTATGTATTCCCTTTGATTTCTCATTTGCAGTTGCAGGGATATAGATCTCTTCTAGGTTGTTTCCTACCTGTCATTTATTTATATGAAAATATTTCATTGTAAGCCTAAAAACTGCAAAGCAGGGACACTCTTGATATTATTGCCCCCTTTTTATTCCATTCTTTCATATTCAATAAATTGAATCTATTAATATCAAAAACAGCATATAAAAATAATGCAGGGCTGATACCACCATGACAGTAGGGGAAAAAAAGGCATGATGAGGGTGACTGAGCACTGGCACAGGCTGCCCAGAGAGGTTGTGGAGTCTCCTTCTCTGGAGATATTCAAAAGCCGTCTGGACACAATCCTGGGCAATGTGCTCTAGGTGACCCTGCTTGAGCAGGGGGGTTGGACTAGATGATCTCCAGAGGTCCCTTCCAACTGCAACCATTTCATGATTCTGTGATAAAAGAAATGAAAGGACCGTTAGTTTAGGAATTAATAATATTTAACCTACAGTGGTTTACACAGTACAGAAATCAAATTTTTGATTCTTCTGAGGTCGTTGAAGATATTTCTATCCAAGAAAACTGTGTATGCTATACTGCCAATGAAAAACAGCTATTTCAAAAAGTATTTTTTTTGTGGAAACTTTGAATCCAAAATTCCAGGGAAGGAAGGGCTTTCCAAATTGTAGGTAGAGTGAGAAGAAGCTACGCTGCTGACCTGATTCATCAATAGCCAACATAAGAGAGCAGAGGAAATTAATAAAAATAACAGTGCTTTTAAACATCATCTTACAGAAGCAACAGCTCCAAGAGGGAGGATCAGATTTTGATGTTTCTACAATGAAAGGAAAAATGACCTGTTGAAAAAAAATATGAGTGCAGAATCATACATTCAGAAGGAAATTTCTAAATATTTGGAGAAATTTGGCTGAGGAGAAATTACAGTCAGTGTTTGCAAAATCTAGGACAGGGGCTATAACTTTTTTCTGGCATTAAGCAAAGAATTCAACTGCGAACTCAGTTCTTCCATCTGATGCAATATTATTTGGATAATACGTAGTGCATATTCTGGTAGTTTTTGTTCTCAAAACACTAATGCAAGTTCCAATTGTAGTACTGCCAGTCTCAGGCTTTCTGAAGCAAGAGAGGCCTCCCAAAATTATAGGAATCACTTAGAGTAAAAATGAGATTTTAAAATGGTGTGGGGCTATTTTACTTTAGATTTTTAAACTGAAGCTCACAAGAGAGATTAGTAACAATGCTAAGATGGGGCAGCAAGTTGAATTTTACTTCTGGACTCTTATGAGAAGGATAAGCATTTTGGCCTAGTTTATTTTTAGAAGTTGCACAGTTTGGATTTAAATCCAGGCAAAAAGGTTTCTCAGAGTCAGTATCAGGTTCAGACTCATCCGTAGACATGAGAAACAGGTTTTGAATTCTCAGACTATGTATGCTGTAGGGGTATATGTAGCTGCAATTCTGAATGGAATATGGAATATGTGACAATTTTTGTAGAAACTCTCTTTATGGATTTTATCTGTTGATGGACTTAGTACATGTGATCCTATACATTTTAAGCAATAGAATATATTTCATCTAAGCATAAGAGATTAATTAAACTAAAGAGGGAAACAATCACAGTTAGATAGCGATGGTATTAAAATGGAAGACTAAAACATGTAGTTATGAACAAATATTGGAATGTTGCCTATATGTGCATGTAATTCACCAGAACTATTCCAAAACTTCCAATCCTTTAAACAAGCATCTCAGCACTTATGATAATGTCATTCACATGACAGTAGCAAAACCGTGACCCTTAAATCATATATACATTGATTTGCTGTCTGCTGAAGCAGTGACAGAGTGCCTGTTGTGCCTGTTGACGGTTTCAACACTATTGCGATTTCCTCTGTTGGTTTATCAATACCTGGCTGCTGTGGAGGACTCGGAGAGAGGACGTCTGCTCGCCACGGTCCCTCAGCAGGCTGCATCTGGTTCCCTAGTCCTGCGTGCACTCAGCGTGAAATATTCCTTGTGGGTATCCGTCTATCCTTGGGCTCTGGTGAGATTGTTGCCCGTCGAATGCTTATCACCAGCTAATATGACAAATTCTGTATTTCAGAGGGAGGACACTGATCACCTAAATTCTGTGTTAATAATAACTATTTTCAAATCATCATAGATAAAGGATGTCCCAAATTTTTTCGTAGCTGGCATGAGAGGTGTGCTTAGTCACTGCAGTTAATTTTGGCTGTGGTTCCAGAGACTTATTATGATGAAGTTCGGTCTCTATTTTTGGTCGTCTCTGGATATTTGAAAAAATTAGGAACATTTTTTAATGTAAGGTTTTGATGCCATCTTGAAGGACATTGGTCGCCTTGTCCAAACGTTCACATAATTTTTGTGGAATTCTTTGCTTTTGTACTTTGTTTCACCGGTACAGCTAAATCTCTGTCCTTCTTTCCCAAATAATACGTGACCAGCTTGCTTTGCAACACAGGGGATTAGTGCAGACCGCTTGCTGTTATGTTATTTAATACCATCTGGGGAGAAAATCCTCTATATCTGTTTTCATTAAAATGTTTTACAATTTCACTCCTTGTAATGGTCTCCGATAACTCTGTGGTAAAATTACCGAAGCAATGAATCTTTCCTATCTTTAACTGAAATCCTTTGATACCAGTCGTTAGGGGGGGTCTGCGTGCAGCAGGAGACAGTTACGGTGCTTGTCCTCGGACACTGAGAATCCTTCCCGTGGCCTGCAGACGTTCCCCGTGTTGTGGTCCCCGTTTATGCCCCCTTTATTCGCTGCGCGGGTCTCATGTCGTATCCTTTACATCTTTAGAGTCCATGGAAATACTTGTTTTTTTTCCTGTTTGAAGGGCCAGATCAGCATCGCGCGTCAGCTCCTGCTCCTGCTGACGTGGTGCCACGACTCGAAGCACAGCCAGGCAGGGCTCTGCACCGCGCTGGGCCCCGCACTGCATTGGGCTCCGCACCGCGCTGGGCCCCGCACCGCGCTGGGCACCACACCGCGTTGGACCCTGCACCGCGTTGGACCCTGCACCGCGTTGGGGCCCACACCGTGCTGGGCCCCACACCGCATTGGGCTCCGCACCGCATTGGGGCCCGCACCGCGCTGGGCCCCGCACCGCGCTGGACCCCGCACCGCGTTGGACCCCTCACCGCATTGGGCTCTGCACCGCGCTGGGCCCTGCACCGCGCTGGGGCCCGCACCACGTTGGGCCCCGCACCGCGTTGGGCCTCGCACCGCGCTGGGCTCTGCACCGCGCTGGGCCCCGCACCGCGCTGGGCCCGGCCGTGCGCCTCTGCCTCCCTGGCGGCCGGCCGCGGCGCTCGGGCAGCACGTGGGGCCTGGAGCGGCCCCAGCTCGCCGCGCGGGATCTGTCCCGCGGCCTCTCACCGTGGGGCGAGTGCCTCCGTCTCCTCCCGCGCGACAGAAGCGGCCGTGGCCGCTGCCGGCGTGACTTTGCTGCGTGCGGGCGAGCAGACGGGGCTCTGAGGTTGCTGCTCTCATTCCTTGGGCCGTATAAACACAGTCGGGGTTTTCTGTCGGGAAATATTGCCAGTTAGAGGTACCTAGATGAAACACTTGTTTTTCCCTGAGTTTCTGAGAACCTTGTGAGAGGTTTTTTAGATGTAAGAATTGCTCAGCGTTATGTACGTGGCCATTTTTTGCCAATGGTGACAGTGGTCTGAAGCATTGTACTTGAGCAGTTTCTCTTTCCTTTCCTTTTTAGTGAAGATAGGACTGCTGTGATAAGGTTTGGCACATAGTGTCCTGCTGTGGAGCCGTTGTGGCAGTACAATTTAAGCAGGAAAGGAATTTCTTTCCCTTTGGAATCTCTTTCAATTTTTTTCCCCCTGTGCTTATATGGGAATTGTAGCTCTATTTGCATCCAAAACAATGCCTAGATCTGTTGTACCAACATTGTCTATATACTAAGTGTAATTCTGGATGTTGTTCAAAACCATGAGCAATACCCTTTGCACTGCTTATTCTTTGCAAGTTTCTTTTCCCATACAGCAACCTGCTAGAACATTGTAAGAAATAAAGTATAATAAAGTAAAGTATCCAGTAACTGGGATGGAAATGACTGCATTGAGAAAAAGATGCCACGTTCATTTGGGAATTACCCTGTTTATATTGCTGTTAAGTCTCTGAACATGTCCGTGGTGAAATATATACCTATATTTACAGAACTCTGAACAATGTCTAACTGAGTTTCAGACTTATGTAGTTAATAAAAGAGCCAATTCTCTTCTGACAGCCTTGAATTCTTATTAAATGTATAAGTTTCATTTTAGGCAGCAGGTTTCTACATATTGGAAGCCCCAGGCTAAAGCAAAAAGAACAGGGAACTTGTATATGTTGGTAAGTATAATGCAGAAAGGAAAATTACTGTTTCTGCTGCCAGGGCTTCAGCTAATTTAGTGGCAAGGTAGTTTTTTCCCCCTTTAAGAAAATCAGGTAGGAAATACAACATGAGAAGAGCTTTGTTTTATTTCAGCATCTGTCGACTAGCAAATGTTGTACTTCTGATTAGAAAAAGGGTACTCTAGTTCTGGTGAAGGGGGAAGCCAATCGTGTATCTTAATAAAGTTTTTGTGTCCTTTACTCAGAGCAATAGAAGCCCACTTGAGAATTTTCATTGGAATTAATGGGACCAGTTGCAGAAATGATACTTAATGTAAGAAATGAAAAAACAAGGTCTGACTTAATAAAGCCTCACAGTGGTACTATGTGGCAAGTACAAAAATGTTCTTGTTTCTCTCACAGCTGGAAAACTACAGCAAAGGTGCTTGGATATAGCATAAAATTTTTGTGTTAGAGCCAGGAAGTGAATCCAAATTATTAATGCCTGACACTGTCCTCCACTCCTCTTAGAACTAACAGCTTTTTATAATGCTTGGAGGCAGTAAAATCCTTGACATATTTGAGATAAAAGTACATGTTGACACCATCGTCTTACTTCAAAGGCAGAACTGAATCGAATGAAACAACACAGTGAAAACTGCACTGCTAAATAGGGTGCTCTTCACAGCAATGCCGAGGTACTTGTAAAACCTACTAAAATCAGATTTTTCTTTAACTTGGTGCAGACAATGTATCATTGAAAAGATATTCTCATAAATGAAGTGCTGCTTTGGGCTTTGCCATTCAACTTAATAGCTTCCGTTCCCAGGCCACGTGGCTCTCCTGAAGTCTGCATAGTTTTCTTTTGCCTACCCAAAAGCTGATAATAATTCCTCGTGGAGGCAATCCCTTATAGCAGGTGGGAGGCATGTGGAAATGGATCTTTTAAAAATGCTTAGCTCACCTTGTGCCTTAAAAGGATGGATGGTAGAAGTGACAGCAAATTTCACATGGAAACAGTTGGGAAATACCTATGTATCATCACTGGTGCTTCTGGCTAAGGCTAAGTACTTGTAGCTGCCCAACATGACCGTACCTCTTGAACCAGCTGCTGCTGTGAACAAACACATGTGAAAATCTTCATCTGGAGTGCCAAACCTTAAAAGCGTTTTGGAACCATGTCACTGACATATGGTACAACAGTTTAAATGAGACAAGCAGAGTCATTGTTGTGGTAGAGGCTTTACGGATAAGAATAGCAGAACAAGTAAAACTAATGAAAGGTGCAGAGCCTTATGGAGTGATTTACAGAGAAACTGGATGTGACAACACTAGTCAGTCCAAAAAAAATAAGAGCCCACAAGTTAAAACAGTGGAACAGCTTTTTCTTAAAGTGCAATGATGAAGACAAACAGACGAATGTAGGAGGAATAAAATAAATGAGCTGTTAACACCCTATTTGAAATCACTTTTAAAAGAGAATAAAATGACTTTTTAGTGCCTTTTAAAAATGCTTTGAACTGTTAATCCTTTTAAAGGAGAGATTAAAGAAAGTAAAGAGTATCTCCTGCTTCTATACTTACTAAGAATGAAAAATGCGTTGCCCAATTCTGTGAGTGTTTTCACATAATAAAAAGTGTTATGGCAAAATACCAGCTGTTGTGAGAACAGATATTCCTCAACTCTATTTTAACAAGTGCAATAAGGTGACTTAACTACCATCAGCTGTCATGACTTTGCCTTCAGTCCAACTCCATTTCATGCAAAATTCTGAGGAGGAGATGGGCTTGGCTCTGCAAAGAGGAAATTAATGAATTTAGCCCAGAGAATGTGCCAAGTTTGAGCATTTTGTGCCAAAAACACCGTCTGCAACTTTCTGCCTAGACTTTACAAATTAACACTAGCATCCTAACTGGACTTACAAGCAAATAAGACTGCATCATATATAGTCGTGATGTAAGATGTTCAATAATGATAGTTCACCTAAGCAAATGATCCCGTAATCTTTTCCAATATAGGTGGAAATCCTAACTGGACATTTCTGGAGCCTGACCTTATCTCCTTGTTTCTACAGAAGCAAGTGCTGGTATGGTATTTTGTTCTGGTAATGAGTTACAACCCTGATTTCTTGGGTCTTTAGCAATTGCTGCAAGTCTGAAGATTTTTAGAAGGTCTGGCTTTCCATGAGGATACTCTATGCAATATTCAAAATTATAATCATGGAACTGAAATTAATGCTGTAGACTCCAGTTCTGAAGAAATGTCGACCAAATAAAATATATAGAGAGGGGCTCAAAGCAGGATATCCTAAGCAAAACTTCCCCAAAGTTCAGAAACGGATGTATCAGTAAGGTTTTGTTGTTTGCTTCTGTCATAATAAGATACATTTTTATTTTGAAGCAAACTACTGAAAAATGAGTATCAGACACTGATCTGCTTTCTCATTCTACCCCCTAAACTCCCAGGTTGCTAATTAATTTGCAAAAACTGCCAAATCATTAAGGAGTGAACATGGGATGTTTTTACCTTTGTATGCTGGTGAAATGGGAAAGCTTTTTATTTTCAGATATTAAGCAGATACCTAACTGCTTAAACAATTTCTGGTGCTACAGCCTACTGGATGTTTACAAAACTTAAGCAGCTTAAAATTACTTTTCAGTCTTCTTTGTGTGTTTTGTTTTTGGTAATGTTTCTTGTTTGTTTTCACTGCAGTGCAAGAGAAATCACTGAATTTTACAGCTTTGCTATTTTAGCTACTATTGCTTGCTGCACACATTTTTTTCTCAGAGTAATTAAAAGGGGGCAAATACCAGTATTAAGAATAAATGCCTTTCAAATGGAATAACAGACTCAAATTTTAAAGCATGTGGGTAAACAAGTTAAAATTTAGGCATACATGACCAGAATCTGTTTTTTATCATCAGAAACACTAAAAGTAGAACATCAT
Source organism: Apteryx rowi (assembly GCF_003343035.1). Lineage (NCBI taxonomy): Eukaryota > Metazoa > Chordata > Aves > Apterygiformes > Apterygidae > Apteryx > Apteryx rowi. The sequence goes on along the minus strand of NW_020450871.1, from coordinate 6,352,107 downwards.
AGACCAAAGAACAAGGGAGGAAGCTTTGAAAAAGGAAAAAATAATTTGTCTCTGTTGCACTGTGGAGCTGGCCATGGGCATTGTGGAGGGTGACGCTCGCGTGCTGAACTCTGTTAGTGTGGGAACTTCAAGGGAACCTCAGCTTCTCTTACTGACCACAGATCACACGTGTGCCAGCAGAGCTGCTGCGCAGCCATCCTGCACATCCCGCATGAGGGTCGTGGGAAGGTCTTGACCATTGACCGTGAGACTGCATGAAGAATTTTGCTAGTAGACTGCTATGAAGGTCTGATATTTGGATACCGTATTTAAATATCCACATTTAGAAGTCAGATTCTGCACTTTGTACTTTCTGGGTTTTTTTTTCTGTAGTTTGTCATTTAACATAGATTTTCAAATATAAGAGTATATGCTGGTAATGGTAGCTGAATTTGTTGCTCAGTTGTGGAAGTGGCGTACATTTGATCATTACATGGGAATGAAGTAAAATGCGCTTGTGGTTGTGGTATATGTTCTGAATATTTATGTGGGAGTTTTATCAGATAATTGCCATTTTGCTTTAATTATTTAATGCTTTTGTGCCTGTTTTGCAATCAAACGTAGAGATCTAGGTGTGCCAGGGGCCACTGAGGTACTTTGCATATAGCTTCACAGAACCGTATTAGTATTCCTAAATCATAAAGTATCATAAATTGTGATAGTATATCTTATAAGACAACACACATGATTACACCTCAGAAATGAGTTCAGAAACTTAAATGAGTCTTAAATATGAATTAAGTGCGTGAAAACGTTGCTTAGAAGATCTTGCAGACTCCGTTGCCCTGTRAACAGACTGTGCCTGTTGTTAATGGTGGGCAAGGATAATACGTAATCCTCACAGCGCTTCTGTCTGCAGATTTCAAAGGGTTTTTCAAGGGATCGTTACACCTGTTTGCAGATGTGCAGATTGAAACAGAGAGACAAGAAGCAGTTGATTCAAGGTCACCTAGAAAGCTAATGATACAGCTGGAAAGACGACCAGCGTATGCACAGGTCCAGGCCAGTTCACTGTCCGTGTGTTGTACTACCTCCTTTTCTTCCAACTGTTCCTAGTTTCCTAAGAACACAAAGTTATCCCCACCAGAGTTTCCAACCAGAATCTGGTAAGCATTCGGAGAAACCTGTTAATTCCACTTCCATGTTACTTCCATGATTTTCTAGTTTTATTGTTTGATTCCAGCAACATTACAACACTTGGCTCAAATATTACAGCAACATTTGAGTCAAATTTTTTTGTATCTGACACCACTGTAATTCCAATGTTGTTTTTTGAAATTAATTGAATTATTGTATATTTTTGCTGATGTAAATGAAAGCAGTTTAGCACAAATTTTCTACATCAGAATTTCTGATGTTCCATCTTTAGAAAGAGAAACACTTCCTACTACAATATAGCTCATAAACATAGAAATTGCATATACATATATGCATACATAAATATTAATAGCAGCTAATATATGCATAGAAGTGTATATATTATCTAGATAATATATACATAGATGACATGTACATAGATATACATAGATATTACATACATAGAAATTGTAACAAAAGCAAAATCAGACCACAGGCTTCGCATTAAATAACTTTGATACAGGACATAAACAACACCTATTAAAAGACCACCACCAAATGTTGTGGTATGGCCAATTTTAGCCAAGAATTATAAGGAACAAGATACCAATAAAGTTATGATGAATCTAGACTTTACGTTAAATAATGTTCTTATTCAAGTTCAAGTTATATATATATGTGTATATATATATAAAGGAATTACTTTTCCTGATAGTTCTTGATTATACATGAAGCTGCTCAGTTTATTTCAACAAGGGATACCCTACTCCTTGGTGAACTCATAGTACTGCAGTTATAAACCTTGACTTCGCAAAGTCCGTTTGCTCCAGACAATGCTGTTCTTGCAGGTTCAATAACAAAAAATGTATTTTAATGTAAAAATGTATTTTAATTATATTTTAAGCCTTCTAATGGAAACTTTGCTGGTTAGAACTGGCTGAGAAATTTTTAACTAGCCATTTTCACATGTCTAACGGAGCTGGTAACTTCTTTTCTTTTAGCTAGTCTCTTAGTCTCTAGGGTTGCTGAGGCTACTCAGCCGTGTCACTGTGGCTCAGGAGAAGTAAGGCGTAATGGATTTGCAGGAGACTTAACTCTACCAGCAACGAGGTGAGCTTGTCCCTCTTTGCCAACCACTCAGCGATTACAAGCAGAATTAGTAAACCACAAATTTTTGTAGACTTCCAAGCAGGATTTCATATGACTAATCATGCTCCCATTGGAATTGGCTGACATTTGGTTAATGGCAGTGCAGCAGATATAAGCCTTTAAGGGTCAAACCTTTCCTGTATTTAAATAGATACTTTTCATATTGCTGTGACAAGCCTAACAATGAGCAATGCTTGTCTTGTGCACTGAAAGAAGAAGAGAGAATGTGGAAAGCAGGGTAACAACACCACATTTCTGCATGTATGTGAGGAGACCTAAGTTGAATACACACAAGTCTAATTCTGATGTTTACTAACTTGTGGATACTTGACTTTGCAGGTCAAGACAGACTGTGTGTACAATATTGTCTTAAAATGAATAGATGCCTTTCCCTGTCTGCTTAGAAGGTTTAATTTTCCTGAGACAATGCAATAGCATACACAGAAGTGTCTGGACTAGTTAAAATTTACAATTTTTTCTGAAAATTGCAAAACCTTTGTTTTACAACAGATACCAGGCCCTGGTTTTGATTATATGTTGTGTATGTTTTGAAAATATTAATGTTAAATTTTCCCAAGAAAAAATAATAGCCTGAAGTTTTTGGTGATCTAAATATGACCCTTATTTTCCATGAAAAACAGGCCTGCAACTTTGGGACTACATGAAAATTGATGTAGTGTGTCCTACATCTTAATGGCAGAGATCTTAGTCTGTTCTCTCTTCTGAAATCTGAATATTTGTACATAAATTTCAATGCATAAAATTAATATAAGAACAACTTCTGCTTTCAAGATCACAGTTAGTTATATGCATTCAGTTTCTTAATATTTTTATCATAACTTTATTGATATCTTGTTCCTTATAATTTCTGGCTAAATTCAGCTGTACCACAACATTTGGTGTGGTCTTTTAACAAGTGTTGTTTATGTCCTGTGTTAAAGTTTCCTTTTCCCTGTTATTCAGTATTTTGTATATGCCTGAGATCTACTTTCTGTAGAAAATATTTTTTTAGCATTTTGCTGTATTAAATGACAATAAAATGAGGTGAGTACTCTAAGTTTTCTAAGAAACCTAGTTTGTTGGTGCTTTATCGAAAAGACACTTAATTACTTTTTAAAGCTTTTTTAATCATTTTGGCAATGTATAGCATATAGAAGTTAAGAATATGTGACTCAAGAGAAAATTGGTTGCTACTCATTTTGAAAAAAAATCTATTGTATTCATATAGAGGCTGAGCTGAGACCTGGGGGAGCGAGCAGAAGGTGATCCAGCCTATAATGAGGAAAATCGGTAGCTGATGTGAGTTAGTATAGCTCAGCTGACTTCAGTGAAGCCACACTGATTTACAGGAGCTGAATATTTTTTCATGGTGGTGGTGTTATTCTTGTTTATTTAAACACCAGCTGTGCTTAATATTGAGCAGAGCAGCAAAGTAGTGTTCCCCAGCCCATGACCCTGTCCTCACTGGATTTCCTTGCATTCACATTAATCAAACTGGGATAGGAATCTGGCTTAATATATACAGAATACCGAAAGGCAGAGCTTTCTTTTTTTCTCACTGCTTTGAGCCACTTTGTCGGATCAAAGCTAGTTGAAAGCTGAGCAAACCAGATGGCTGGGGATTTCCCTGTGGAAGACTATCCTGGGGGGACGCAGAACCAGAGCAGGGGATTACTTGACTGGGGGGGTACGGAAAAACATTTGGCCTGAGCGGTGGTGTGCCCAGGTGATCACAAACCGCCCCAGTGACCGGAGGGACTGGCACTATATGGGGCATCCCTGAAGCTCTTCTTTAGCGCGCTGGGGCCAAGAGGGCTGTGGGGTTAGAGGAGGGATCGTGCCCCCTCGTCTCCTGGTGGTATGGGGTGATCTCAGCTAAAATGAAAAATTCAGTCCTGTGAATTATAATTTTTACTTGAAAAGGCAGAGTTATATTTTCATTTTGAGGAGTACAGTTTTGTATGCAAACCTTCTCAAGCATCAAGATGAGAATATTCTCTAAGGTGTATTACTACTGCGTCATGTACATGGTTTTGCAATTCATTAAACTCTTCTCTCCTGCATGAAAATGTTAGTTCATATAAAAGTCTATAAAATGACATATATAACCATGATGGAGTACATTTCTGTTAGTTACATTCCAGTTACTATGCAATTCATGAACTTAATGAGTGTTACAGACCAAAGAATATCCCTTTAGTGTCATTGAAAGAAACCTAGGATGTTCTGGATTATGAGTATTGCTATTTTATTATAATATTCCTACAAGTATTTCTAATACTAAAAAAGATTGGTTTTAGGAGTCCTTCATATTATTTTCTAATGGTTAAACTGGCTTACCATTAAATCTGTGTCTAAGTCACAGCATGAATTAAATCTATAATCCCCCAAAGTCTTGACCGTACCTCTCTGAGAAAATATCGTTCTCTCTGGGGAACACTGTGACAGCTGTAATTTTCTAATAGTTAGAGTTGTACTTGCAGCATTCAAATGGAGGGCAGCTAACTTTTCAGTCAGAAGCCAGTCACAGTTGAATTGATGATGGATGTCATATTGTGGGATGCCATAGGAAAATATATCCAACAAAATTTGATACAGTCACAAGAATTTCCTCTCATACCATTTGTGTTGTTAAAAACCGTGCCTGAATTTAGTCTCAGTCAGCCTGTATTTCTGTTGTTTATATGCGTGTAAATCGGTACAAATGTGATGCCCCTACGCTATGTACAGTTAACAGAAGAAGAAAGAATCGGATGTTTTGTAAATTGAGTAAATGTAATTTATAAAAGTTGCATAAAAATGGAATCCCTTAGGCTGCTGCAAATACTTACAGGAAATCTTGGCCAAACATCTTACTTGGTGCTGGAAAATCAGCCTTAGAATAAGGATTAATGTCAATATTTATTCATATGGGTTTTTCATTTTTAGTTTCAGCACACATTTGTCACATCTAAATCCTTTTTTTTCCCAGAGCATAACATGATGCACATCTAGATGCTGGGTATCTGTTGGGGCAGTATTTTTTGCTTTCTCTGAAGACTGCTGCTGTCAGCACAGCTTTGGGCACCTTTGCCTAGCGAACGTGGGAACAGTGTTGAAAGCTGGGTAAGGATCCCCGTGCTATGGACAGGGAATAATACCTAAGGAATAGTTCTGCTCTGTTAGCAAGCTCTTGTTCCTGCACCCATACTGGTGCTTGGGTTAAAAGAAGCTACTGGAAATATCAAAAGGTATTTTTGCTCCTTTTTTTCAAGGGCGTTTAATGACTAACCCTTAGAAAGCAGGTATTCTTGTTTCCTGGAAAATACAAACCCATCTGTTGGCAGCAAGCCAATTTTATTATCTCCCTCTCCTATCAAATATAATTTAAATTGTGCACACATACCCACTGAGTTAAACATCCCGGCACCCACATTATTTTTGAAAACGTAACACCCGAGTACCTTTAGTTGAGATGACCTCATGGTCTTTTATTTAAAGGGAAAGCAACATGTTTTGAAAGAATTCAACATGTTTTACAGGTGTTTCTTTTGTCAAAGTATCTATCTTTAGAGCAACCAAGGCCAGTATTATTGAAGAAGACAAAGACGACTTTTATTTGGTTTCAGGCTTGAGAGGGTTGTCTCCAACAACTGGCTGTTTAACATGCCTGGATGCAATCCTGTGCTCTAGGTGACCCTGCTTGAGCAGGGGGGTTGAACTAGATGATCTCCAGAGGTCCCTTCCAACCTCAGCGATTCTGTGATTCTGTGATTCTGTAACAGCAGCAGACAAGGTCTGATGATCTAAGAGGTTCCTTCCACTCGGGTGCTCTGTGATCACCTAGCAATCACCTCTGTAACGCTCCTGCCCAAGGAAATGTGCTGTTTGCCATTACTTTTGTACCTCTTTTGCACTACTGCCGTAATTGTGTAGAGTATGAGGCAGTCAGTAATTCAAATATTTGGCCTGAATTTCCTTTTTTTCTTCTTGTGATTTATATTTCCTTTTTTTACTTTGTTCTTTTTGATGACGACAAAACAAGTCTTATGCAGATAGGGTTTCTATATACAGAAATTCTGTGTAGAGAATTGTGTCCTTTTTTTGTTCAGGTTTTTTGAATTCATATATGGTATTATTTCACATTGTAAAGCTGTTTACATCATTCACTTCTTTAAAAGCTGCTATTAACTTGATTTCAATGAGTCTGAATTTGAATTCTCTAATTTTCAGATGTCACTGAGGCGTGAACAAGATTCCGCTATTTGCACCTATATTGCTATTTGCCAGGGCAATTCTCTTGCTTAGCATGCATAAATTTAATTTTTTCTTCAGCAATAGATTTTTGATTTATTGCCGATACATATAAGTCAAGGATTAATGGATTATTCTGGTCCATGCCCATTTAGTTGTCTAGATCAGGTGAGCTGTGAAAAAAATATTTCCTGCTCTACAGTTCTGGGAATTGTTTGGACACAAAGAACTTCCCATTCCATCAAGGTACTGCCTATAGGGAAGATAAATTACTGTATGTCACTTTTTGCTTGTGTGCTTGCACCTCACAAGTAGTGGGCAGCTGTATGGACAAGCAATGGGAATGAACTGGAATCACAGCATCATGACTCTTATGAGTCACAGATAGCAACGGGTAGCGAATCTAAAGGAAAAGACAGAGGAGAAGGTAAAAAAATGAGTCACGGACTTAAATATACAGTCCTAACTTAAAAATAAAGAAAGTATGTTTTAATTCACCTCTTAGAGTTTCAGGACAAGGGTGACCCTCTGAGAAGCAGCACTTCCCTTCATCAGTTCTAACTGTGTGAGCCCAGAGAGGTTAACATTTTTTTTCATAATGTTTAGTTGTTTTGGCTGGAAAGTGATTATTTTACTCTCTGCTAGGCATTCATCTGCAAAGACAAAGGGCAAAGAAAATCAGTTTGGCTTAGCAGCTCTGTGCGGGAATACCAGCTTCTGGTTTGAGTGCTTTTAAATCTCATAATGACCAACAGTAGCAATGATCCTAAAGGCAAGAGTATGTTGGCTTCTTAGAGTCCTAGTAGAGTGGCAATGCTATAAATCACTTGTTAAAGCTCATGTACTTCAGTTGTTAATTGAAAGAGCTATATGATTCCGTAGTTGCTCTCAGTCAAAACATCTGTCTTGATATTAAATAAAAGTTCTTTTGGTTGTTAAGATAACAGTATTATGAAATGTGAAGAGAAAATAATCACCTCTCTAATACAGTGTTATGAAATTCCCTGTATGCAGAAAGGCAGATTTACACTTCCTTTATCTTATGTGGGTGTAAGAGATAATGGGAGTATAAATCTCTGTAGGATAATAAAACCTATAATGTAGAATCTCTTCTTGAGATTAATGTTGCATAATGCCATACAGTAGGCTTTTTTTTAGATCATGTGACTAATCATGGGTTAGAGTTTGCCTCTCAGTCAAAATAATCAACCGACCATCTTCTAGTTACAAGGTTTGGAAAGTGAGAAAATTCATAGGGTTATTATTTTGTAGGAATTAAATTGTCCCATACTAATTTTAATGTAGTCTCTTAAAACCCAATTTTTCCTCAGTTGCCAGAGACTTTTTATTAGCTACATTTTGATATTGTTTTCAGTTTAGGAATTGATGCCTTCTAGAAATATGTTACACTGTGATAAGGAAGAAGTGTAAATACAAGGCAAAAAAGGAGTATGTAAAGGAGGAACATTTCATAATAGCGACGTAAGCACTGGTAACCAATATGCAAGAAAGATACAGTAATTTTGTGACACACTTTGTATTATTAAACTTATTACCAGATGTTCACACTTCTCGTTATAAAAGCTATTGCGTTAATGAGCTCAGTTCAGGAGCCGGAACATCACAAGCCTCTCAACACCCTCTGCTCCTGCTCCACAACCACTGCAGGGAGGCAGCGTAATTCACTGCCTGGCTGCTCATCCGCACCCCTGCCCTGGTTCTCCCGCGAGGTTTGGCGGATCCCCTCGTCTTCTGTCCTTCGGTTTACTCAGGTGCAAGTAAGCATAACAGCACAAAGCTGCTTGGAAGATCCCCACTGACCACAGGCCAAATATAGGAGTAACAGGATGCTCTTCTATAATTTTGTTGCTAGGAGTTAGTGTTCAGCATACTCGATTTAATAAAACCTCATCATGGTTTTGTTTATCTGCCTTGAAATATTGCTTCTCCGTGTAGGCGAATACCCTCAGACAAGTGGTTCTTGTGGTCATTTCTTCTTTTTAAGCTTTGTATTGCTTATTGTCCTTCCTGATCTTTTTTTAATGCTCCGTAATTGGATTGGATCCATTTTCTCTTTGCGGGCTGAAAGTGGTTTCTCTTTGAGGTTAGACTTTCACAGTCAGTCTGTAACCTATCCTGGAATATATCTTTTATTTCTGTTTTGAGGATCATTTCATTTATCAGGAAACCATTTAAGAATCTCCTCCTCTTTGTTTTTTACTTGCCTGTTACGTATTCATTTAAACTATTAAAACGAAAGAAATGCTCCAGTATTTTCTGGAATTTTAGAGGATCTTAAGAACTGTCTGATATCGGTGTGAAGTGTGCTGTGGTTCTCTTTTCCATCCTTTTTTGCTGTAAACTCAGAGTTTAAAGTATTTATTTTCAGAACTTAGTAGGAGTATCTCTTAAATATCCTTCAGCAGAAATGGGTGTGTGAAACATGTTGCAAAACCTCAGTGATTCCAGCTATTGGAATATACATTTTGCTCTGTCCAGGAGACCATTCATCGAAACGTATCATTTTTGCAAGCTCTTCAGAGCACAGTCTAGCCTTACTGACGTTATCCTGGGCTGCCCACTCTACCTTGCGCCAGCTTTGTGCATCAAGTGACGGTGATGCTGCCACTCTTTTAGAAATCAGTTCTTAATAAAATTAAACATTATAATGGGGTTACAGAGAAAAGAAAGGAACTGAAAAGTCTGTTTGTTTTTCCTCTTAGAAGTTGACACTTTGTCGTAAACTTAGGCACCACTACCTAGCAAACTCTTCTGTGTACTATGCAGAAAATAGTCATGGTTTGCCTTTGATCCTGAGGAACACAGAGAATAAGGAAATAGGGTGAGGTGGAACTGGGCAGAAGTGATGTGCCGGGGAAAATGCTCTGAAAATACTTGACACATCGTGTGTGCTGCATTATTACAAAGACAATTGTTTGCTCCTCATAAGTGAGCTTATGTTATAAATCATTTCTGGCAGAGCTGAGTTAACAAGATTAGAAAAAGTGGAGACTCCATCAGAGCCAAATAAATCCCTTTAGCCTTTTCCTACAATGGGAGATGAGACTACTGCGAGCTGCCTTCGAACCGTTACCGCTGCACAGTATATCCTGTGTCCCGGAAAGAGAACAGACTTGTTTAGCAGCAGTCTTCCAAATACCTTCTATAATATGAAATATTACTGGAAGGAAGCTTCCAAACCACAATCTTCAGGGTTTGACAGTGCTCTCTTACTCCCAATTCTTCAGTCCATCTGTGTTTTACAATTGCAAATTGCAGTAGCTTGGTCTCTGAATCTGTGTTTCTTTCTATTTATTCTGTATCTGAGTAAAGAAATAGCTGCATGTCCTTTCTTCAATGCGATACAAGTAATGCAAGATTTTCTTGTTCAATAATCTTAAAATTGGATAATAGTGATAGTTATACTCAAGTTTTATGTTATACTTTATGTGATAAAATAATGGATAAAAATTATTTAGGGCAGGGTTAATGAATAGCATTATTTTTGCTTACTTCTGCTTCTCATTGTGATAATTAAAAAGGTTTTCATTTTTGTACTATAGGAAGCCATACTGCATCAAGGCCAACAGAGTTAACACAGAAGTGATATACAAGCTCTGTTTATCCATATAATACAGTGAAGTGACTGACATTGACTTGGTTCCTACAAGTTTCTATTATTACTGGTTTGTAAATTTATCTGGAAAACTGCTAAAGTGTATTTATATAAATGCCAGTGATGTTATTAATAATTGTGTCCAGGATGAACATAGTGTATCACTGATCAGACTCACTGCAGCTTTGTCTTAAATCAAATGTGAGATATTCGACAAACCCATAGCTGTTTACTCGAGCTTCTTTTCTGATATTCTCCAGATACGTGAGTTAGAATTGCAAAAACATTACAGAAAGAATTCCAAATTACAAATCTGTCAATAATGGCAGCAGCAGCATTATGATTGATGTAATGTACTAAAAGATTACATGGGGGAGACTCAACACACATGATTTTTTTGTAGCACTTCTTATTACTCATAGATTTTGTAACCAGTAAATTTAGAATGATGACTGTCTAGTGTGTTTCTGTACAAAAACGCAGATGATAGATTTTAGCTAGTGGTTCAACTAGTGCATTGGAGCGCAGATTCATATGCTTACTGGTGATCATTCTTTAGGTCCTTCTAAGGGTCAGGGATTGCAATGTTTAATGTCAATACTGTAAGCCTGGTATTTGGCAGATTTGAAAAACCTTTGCTTAGTCATGTCCAGTTTACCAAGCAAACTGTGTTGTTCTTAGTGACCTGACCTGTCTTTACTCTTTTCCAGTCTATCCATCCTTGGTCTTTTTGCAAAATTTATCAGCTTTATCTTTATATTTATAGTACAAGAATACATTATGGCTGAGTAGCCCAATCCTCTTGGTGGCCCTTCAGCCTAAATAATTGATAATTATTTGTTAAGAAATCTAGTATCAAGGAACTATTTTGGATTCGATATTGCTATATAATGTTTGGGTACTGCAGTCTTTCAGAATCAGAAACTTGTGGGGTATTGAGTTAAAAGCTTTAAACATTTTCAGATATATATTTCTAACAGTTGCTGTCATTTGTTGGTAGGAGTATTTGATCTGACAAGACTTATTTTACCCCAAAACCTGTTGATTACTATAAATTATATTTAGTCCTTGAAGAGAAAGTAATAATCCTTAATCAGATACCGCATGATTTTGCCAGAAATCAGTGTTGAGGTGGGTGACTCATAGCGGTGTATGTCACACTATTTACCCTTGAAATATTGACAGAACAATGAGATTCTTCTACTCGTATAGATTTTTCCAAGATAGATTTATTCTAAGGAAAGTGTATCAGTCTTCTGAAATTCAATAAACAGGTGAAAAAAAGAGTCCTGAGACACATCTAACTAAGACACTGTCCGTGTCCTGATGGCATTTTGCAACAGCTGTAGCCAGCAGAGAGACCCAAACGGGACTCGGCATTTGCAAGCATGAAAAGGGAAGGACTAGCGGCAGGGTGTGCTCCGGCAGCGCGCTGCTACCTGCAACTTGCCGCTTCTATGCAGGTGCAGCAGCAATCTTGCGACTTTTTTGTAATGCTACAAAACATACCCGTTTGATTGGGCTCTCAGGACAACGTGAGCAGTTTCTTCATCGTTGCATATTAATGCTGTTGGAGGTTTATGTTGTCTTAATTGTCAGGGTGCTTTTTAAAGGCAATGGAAACATGATCTGGAGAAGAAGGGGGAAGAAAACTGGCGTTATCTGCCTGTGCTTCTGGATTGTTGACGGAGTCTGATGCCAAACACACGGAGATACATACCTCCCTGCGTGTGTCAGTCCTCTTTGGCTTCCCTAGGCTGTCCAGCTTCCCGAGATCTCCCATGTTCTTGTGTTTTGACATGTGTAAGACAACAGGTTCCTGACATACCGTCGTCTACCCTTACTGATGAGTACCTGTTGCCACGCCAGACTGTAGCTGGGCCCTCGGTGGGCTGATCTGTGCTCCTGCCTGTGTATTTACAGCCAGGGTGTCACCTATTCTAGAGCATTGCACCTTGTGTCCCCCGTTAGAAGCCTGTTGTAATTTGTACATAGTGTCAGAAGTCCCACGCAGGGATTGCAGGTTTTAGGAATACTTTTCCCTGTTGTCCATTCCATGTCCACCTCCTGCACTGAGAACTAGACAGAGGAAAGTGAAGGAGACATCTAATATCAAAGAAATTTTCCTCTGCAAAGTCTTGCTGGGCCTAAATTGAGTTTGTTTTGTACCACAGAACTCACTAAGGTTTGAGGCCCAGTGTTTTTCACAAAGCTGAAATAAAATTGGATTTTTGGCAACCTGTAATCAACATCCATCCCAGCATTAATATTTTGATCCACCATTAATGAATATATATCCTTATTCACACCACCACTGCATTACTTGTGACTTATTGAAACGTAATGTTCATTTGACTTGTACAGAATAATCCCCGTGGGTCTGACCTCAGTTTCAGCTTGGGGAGTGCTTAGAAACTTTTAATCTGATTTGTCAGATCAGTAGAAAGAGGTTTACGTAATGCGCTATAAAGAACCTGCAGTACCAAAATCAGATAGTGGAATTCAAATTCTTACTTTTTGTTTACTATTACAGCTTTATTAAACTTTTAACATATTTTAAAATATTGCCATCCATGTTTTGGCTTGTCATTGACCTGTTTTTATATAGTTGCTTCTCAAGATATTTTAGGCAATCTAACTTTAATCTGTCTGTAATATCCTAACCAGGGTACTTCCCTCCATTATCTGTATTATAGAGAACTTCAGCTCATAACGTATTCCCAGGTTAGAAGTTAACTTCTAACAGCTTCATGGTCAGCCAGCCAGATGCTGCCTCCTTCCCTCCATCCTTGGGATACTGAACCCAGCTAGATATTGGTGTGTTAATCATTCAGCATCTATCAACATGCTGAAATCCATCCTAATGTGAACATGCACCTTCCATTCATACAGAGGATGTCCAGAATATTCAGTTCTTTCTTTGTCTTCATCTTTCCTGGACTAGAGACTAGGGAACTACCTTCAATGCCAAAGCTGATTTTTCCATTTATTTATCAGTAAGAGAAGCCTATCTTCACACATGCACACATACATATGTCCATGTACATATATATATATATAATATCTATTTGTATGCAGAAGTTAGAGAAATGCAACTTCCATCTTACCCAATAATGTCACTGTCTATTTCAAAACAAAGCCGCATTCTTTCAAACTGGATTTTCCTTTGAAGAACAATCCTGATCATTAAGAAAAGGTTACAGAACAGGTTAAAACTTTCAGAAGTATTTTCTAAACTTGAGATTCTTAGTACTCCCTGGACACCCATGTTCTGTGTTGAAATCAAGAACATGGTAGAGCAGTAGATGGAACTAAACTGGCATCCTATTTTGTGCCAATACTAGTATGAATTATAAAGCATTTTAAACCAGAAATAAGAGATGTCTGTTGTTTTCCCCTAACAAGTCATCTAAGAACTGCGTAAAGATTATGAGCATAACATAATTTGCTAGTTCCTGGTCCAGCAAAAAGTCCTATGGTATTTATAATGACTTGAATTTGATTTCCAGCTTGAAAGATAACTGTTCAGCAAGTGATTGGTGTGCAGCTGGAAGAGGGAAGAGAAATACTTTCATTCCTGTCACAGTCAATTCTTACAGCCATGTGATTTTTTATCTCGGTGGTCTTCTATACAGCTAGGAACCTTTCGAGAATGATCCTGCTTAGCTTGTGAGATCATAAATCTTACTCTGAGTGATATTTACTGAGCTGACCCTTCTGGTTCTAAGGTTAGCATTTATAAGGAATTTGGAAAGAAGTCATGTCTATTCCAATTTTCCTTTTTAAATACAATATTCTATTATGTATTAATAAAGTAAATGCTAAAAAGCATGTAAAGTATTTCCAAGGGTTCACCAGGTCTCTTGGCGCGCAGTCCAGTGTTTCATTTAACGCGATGGAGCTGCAAGCTGACACGGAAACGCTTCTCCCCGGTTCTCCGTGGCCAGCTGCACCCTTGCCGCGGGAGTGGGGCGGCTGCGCGCGGGGGCTGAGGGCGGTGTGGGACACCTCTCCAGGGACCGTTCGCTGCCAGGGTGGATGAAGTACGTTAAGCTATGATCTTAGTGCTGTGACTGCGCTTACCTCTGCGCTGCGTGAACTATGAACAACTGCTGTGAACCTCTTCATTCAGTGAACTGGACTGAACCGTTTTTACCTGAAGAGCATCTGTTCAGGCTAACTCTTGTAGGCAACCCGAGCAGTGCACCAGCCCGGACCGCTGCAAGGCAGTGGCGGGCTGAAGGCGAAACCTTGTCTCCCACTTGCACTTGTTTTCTGCCTCACCGTTTTCTGCACTGGGCCTGTTGGGCGTTGCGGGCTGCTCCTCCCTTGCAGCTTGCCGGCGGGTAATGGGGTGATGCTAAGGGGATCGGGGTCACGGACGCTCTTCCCCAGGCTTTTTGCTGCTCGCCCGCATCAGTGCGGGAGTAACAGCTCTGTGGAAGGAGACCCCCTTCCCTGCACCCCGAGCCCTTCCACGTGGACAGGGAGAGCTACAGCCCCCTTCTTCTCCTGCTGGGGCCCATGAACGGATCTAGCTCGCAGGTGAAAAAGCAAACAACATAATATTGTATTTGGAGGCAAAGGCTTTTTCCTCCGTTGTTCATGTGGTGGGGACGGGGGGATTGTTTTGGAGCACTAATGAAGCCAAATAGTGTTCTCTCTTTATGAGAAATCTTGCCTTTTTTTTCCTAAGGAATGATTTCAGTTACATCTTTAAGTTAGTCCCTGATGCCCAGTGTAGATTTTGCTTTCTAGCTAAGTATAATTTAGTATTTTGCCAGGAGCATAGATATCTGTAAAGTACAGGCTCTGACTTTTTTAAGAGATGCTCTGGGACTTTGTCTATCAGATTCTGGGAAACCATGCCTTATTATGTGTTGTGGTTTTTTTTTTTTCCTGCCTGAAGGTTGAGAAGTATTTTTCTGAAGTACATCAAAACTGGAACATGACGGGGCCATTACTTTTTTTCGTTTATTCAATAGTAATCAGTAAACAAATACTTTCTCATACCCACTCAGCGTGTTTTGTAAATGCATTTTGTTTTTGTGGAGGCAGATTGCTGTCAAGTTAGGAGCTCCAACACCATTAGTAGGATCTCTTAATTAGTCTCTATTCGAGAAATTTGATCATATAGAGTTAGCTGAAGCTGGGACTGAGTATTGGCTCTGACAGCGTATTAGTTCTCAGATATTTGCTTTGTTCCTCCAGCTGATACTAACTCGCACATAGTTTGGCTGTACACAAGAGACAGCCAACGGTAAAATAGTCTTAGATTTCTGTTCAATAATTTGTGTGAATAATAGTCCCACGATTGCTTTTTCACTTCCATCTGTGAATCCTGCATTCTTTTCTGCACAGTAGAAAAACGACTATATAGGTCAGGAGGAGGCTGCCTTCTCCTCCGAACGGCCGTAGCCTGGAAGCTGCTATTCCTTGGATGGTGGGAGAGGAGGTGTGTAGCCTTTCCGGCTAGTGAGGAAATTGAATCAGAGTCTCCTACTACCTGAATGAGTTTTCTGATCTCCAGGCAATTATTAAAATAGACATAACAAAATAAGCTCCTGTATCATAAAAGAAAAACTCGCTATCCATCTATTATCCATGTCTTAATCTACCCTGAGATTAGACCCCTCAGCAGCCTAGATTTTAGAACTGGAGTGGAATAAGAGAGTTGAACTGCTCAGATTGGGTAATTCGAGCTGTGCGCAGAGGAGAAGCTCTCAGTGTCTGGAGACCTTTAACGTCAGAAGTAACGTGCCTGTGCAGTAGAAGTTCCTCGCTGATTAGAAAGCAACTGCACCGAGACTGTTTTGAGATTTAGATGTGGAAATTTTGCCCAAATCTTGCTTGAGGTATCTCTGTTTTATATACCCTGAGAGGAAGTTTTTAGAAACCCACAGAATTTTTTTCCAAATGTTTTTGAGAGATGAAAGATCAATTTGCTTGTTATAAAAACTGTATTTTCATACAAACTTTCATTTTTAGAATTTGGGGTATTCCAACAGTAGTAGTAAGGGCCACAGGAGAGTATAGATTTTTTTGCAACATAACATTTTAAAGTGAAGACTAACTATTTTATATGACATGTGCTTTCCAGCAGCAATTATCTCCTTTGAGGAATAGTCTAATGGTTCTGAACAATATGTTAAAACATTATTGTCTGCGCATTTGAGTACATCCATAATTGTAATGCCTGTATTTTAATACTGTTTCTGACAAAAATATAATACAAATTATGCAGGCAGATTTTAAAGCATCTGCATGGTTTTCTGTGAGTTTGACAACTTCTGGTACTATTGACCTAGACAGAACAATCCTCTGAACAGTCATTTGCCATGTGTTTCACAGTCAAAAACCCCAGGCAGGCTAGACCAGCTGTTAAATGGATAGATATGAAATGTTTTTTCCTGTTGTAGGATGCTTTACATTATTCATGACACCAACCTGCCTTGGCAAGCTTAAAGGTATGGCATTTAACCTCAGGTATGTATCCAGATCCAAACCCACAAATTACAGAGTGACATAGCCTCTGCCAGTCTGATCTAAGCATATCTTAATAATCACTAGAGAGGAAGTATGCGAATGGCTAGCTTGAGTATAACCAAATTTCAAGTTCATTGGAGAAAAAAAATCATCTGACTGTTGCCTTGCTAATTCATCTTCATTCCAAATGGTAAACTTGTTTGTAGATGTGAATGAAAAGCCTGCAGAGCGTAAATAATAAATGCTTATTCCAGCTGCATGAAGAGCTTTACATTTTTGAAATGATGCCAGTATTTTTGCTTTTAAATGGATTACATAGTTACATTGCACTATGCTCTGAACTAGGTCTTTATCTGTGTTCATAACTGTTTGTTTTATATAATTGCTAGCATAAAATGTCATATGCTGCAAATTAAACACAAATGGAATGGATATTCAGGGAGTTCTGAGCAATTTGTAGTATTCTGTATGAGCTCAATGCAGATGTTTAGGAATTTCTGTGCTCTTGACAAGTAATACATGTTTTTCTTCAAAATGTCCAAATTACAAATATACTTAGGTGTTTTATTACTAGGCTGTTTGTGTACTTATGATATCTGAGTTGTACCTAGGTATAATTTGCCCTTGATTATGACATTAAATTCCTACTAATGTCAATAATAAATGCAAGCAAAATGCATGCCCTTTTTTTCCCCTCTACAGCATTTCTAACCATAAAAATAATTGAAGACATATTGTGTACTAAGTTTTCCATTGACAGTCAGTGACACTGACTTCTATTGTTTTAGGAGTCCTTTACTGCCTCCAATTTGGCTTCTTTAATGTATAAGGTGCATGTCAGTATATCCTAGGCACCAGATAAATTAGCTAACCTTTGTAACTTCCTTTCCTTTGAAAAGTGCGGTATGAATCTTTATAACGTACCAGTTATCACTCAATAGCCAAACACTTTTCTAATAGCAAAAAAGGCAACTCCTATCAGAAAATTGCAAAGTGAAATCTTAGGAACAAGGATTGGGTTGGCCTTGGATTTTCTTTGGCAACTGTTATACTATTCTTCCTTTGCATGGATCTGAGAGTTAGTCAACTGCAGAAGTAATTTTTTATTAGTACATAATACTGAATAAACATATAGTGCATTTGGATAAGACTGTATGGTGGGTCTGCAGCATTTAAAAATAAAAACATGGACGTTACACATTTTAACAAAGGGTGAAAACAGAATTATTTTCCCCAAATAGTCAATTTGCATGACTATTTTTTTCAGAAAGGAGTTGCAATTGAGGACTGTAAACTAGTATTTTTTGTCTGTTTGTCAGCATCCTGTTGAGATATAGTTCAAAGCAATGCATATTAAACCAATGATAAATTTCTATGTTGAAAGATTCATGCTGTTTATTCTTTGCATGAAGTGAAAAGAAGTAAAAGAAAAATGCTACGTGTTGGTGAATACTTTGTGAGATTCATAAAGTAACCAAATCATAGCAAGCTATAGCTTTTGCATAGTTTTCTCTTTTTAATGTGAATCAATCTATTGCTAAACCACAGTCTACAGTTTCTTTCCTGAATTGTCTCTACTTTAAAACAGATGAAATTCCAGTCAGAGACTGTCGCCTTCATTTCCTGAATGCACGGTCATATAACATGACTCAGTTTTAAATAGTGTCTGCAGATAGAAATTTGATAATTACACATTAAAGATTATTGTCCCACTGCAGTCAATGGATATTTGAGCCATCTATATCACTGGAAGTGTGATTAAGGCATAAGTGCAAGAAGTTTTGCAATGAAGGCAAAGCTTCAGTGATGAATGCAGAATCGCAGTTGTCAGAATGTATTTAGCATACAACTGTACGGTGAATTCAGAGCAGAGATTCGATCTCCAATTTGATTACATTTTCTTCCCCCTCCCAAATAACAGCCGCCTTCTCTCTTAGGTATAGAGAAATCTCATGAGAAATGGGTTATACTTAGACTGCAGAATGAGGTGTTTAGCTGCTGCTTTGCTGAATTTGCTGCTCTCTGGACATGTATTGCCTCAGGCTGCTCATTCTCAGCTCACCGAGGCATTGCAGCTCTCTCACAATTTCTTACACTTCTTTTGAGGGCAAATGTGTTTGATCTCTGCTTTGTGCAGTGCAGTGTTCTGGTCCTGTTTCATCATCATGAGTTAAATCCTCTTCAGGCTCCTTCACAACCTCAAAGAGTCTTGACACAGCACAGCTTTGGCAGCTGAACTGTACTGTGCACCAGAAATGCATCCCTCCTTCTGCATAGAAGCTTTCGGTTTTCCAGCACAGGCAGGTCTGGAGAATTAGACAGTTCCTGAGCTGAATCTGCAGAGAGCTGAGGAGTAAATGCAGGAGTTACTGGAACCAAGTGGCAGTTGTGGAATAAAAGCACACAGTCAATAGACAAAGAAAATAAAAGAGTAGTCACTGAGTCTGGGAACTCATTTAGGATTTGGCTTAACAATAGGAGCAAATGGAAGCGGATGCTGATCAGCTCCTGCCTTGGTGGTGCAGAGGGTAATGAATGAACGTTTACTGCTTCTGTTCTGAGAAGCCGTCCTGGGTTAGCAGCAGCATTTGGCCAACCTGGCTTTCATTTTATTACAAGTGTCAGTTGCTTCTGTCTAGACTGGTGCTTTGGCAGCTAATTGATCTCCAGCATTTGATATGCTAATTATTTCTTTCATAAAATGCTAATATGTGTACAATGAAAAAATACCTTTTAAATGCTACCGTGATAGCTCAGAGGCATATCTGGAACTGAAAATAGGATCTCTAAAATCTTTATTTACATCAGTACAATATAAACATCAGCGAATGCTTATAGTTGTGGGAATTTAGCTTAAAAATGGGGATTTTAAACCTGCTAATATTTCCCTATACAAGAATTTCTCTGAGTGGTTCCATATAATTTTGTTGTTTTCATTCTGTAACAGCTTTTCTATGGAGGGAATGCACTGGTTTACTGAGGATTAGATATGGTTTAGTTGTACAATGACTGTACAACACATGTAACAGGATATCCTGTACAGCCCAAACATGGCTTGAAAATTCATGTGCATTAGGGACTATACTACTCTGCTCAACACATACATCTCAGTAGAATTTGGCAATCATCCATACTCTCTTGTATGGATGTTCTTTCTTTGTGACACCAGTAATCTGGACATCACTGTCTTTATCATATTTGGTGATATGATATTTGGAGAATGAAGAACTAATAGTAGAGAAATGTAGTTGAGCCCCCTCCCAGTTCTCCTTCAAGATAGCATGTGCCACTCTATATTAAGACTAGTTCTCTAGGTAACTGAATTATTTGCTGGCTTTCTATGAGTTCCTACCATTTGACCAACTAGGAGTTACTTAACTGCTTGTCGATGTGCTTGTATGCTAGGCAGTTCAGTCCCAAATTTTCTATCCTTTCCCTTTTTTGGATTCTCTTCACACTCTGGATACTTTTAAAATACAGTTTTATGCCACTCAATCATTAGTGCTCTGTAGCTTCATGCGGAACTGTAATTGTAGGCATTCTTCACTCTGAAAGAAAGGCACCATCAAGGAGAGTTTTTACGTACATTGTCTTTTGACTTTCCTTCCCAATTTAGAGATTTTTAAAAATACTTTCACTAAATACATAAAACCATAAATATTTCTGAAAGCTGTCAAAGCAAGTCTGTGAAAGAGAAACTATTGAGCAGCCTTTATAGGACCGGGGCAGAGCTGCAGGCACACATTATTTATGTGGTACAGAGCCACAGGCAGAACCAAGATTCTCACTGGCCTTTGGCGATCAGCCATGTTTGGAGACTGAAGAACTTAATTCCTTGAAATATTTTTTTGAGGAAACCTGCAAGATTTTCATGGTCCCTATACAGACCCTTTTTGCATAGACTAGTAGTCCGTCCCAGTGCCATTATCTGGATATTAATTAGATTAATATGTGTATGAAGTATTTGATTTCAGTCACCGGCAGCAGATTAAACACCTCCCAAGTGTTGTAAGTGCACGAGCAGATCCTACGACTGCTGCTGGGAACAGATTCCATGTCTGCTGTAATAAGCTTATCTGCATGCTCAAGCCCTAATCACCGTCTCGTTGACTAGAGAGGACTTTGATATTATCTACAGGGATATAAGGATCTTATTAGGTAGCTCTGCAGACCAAAGCAACCCAAATAAAACCATCCATTCATTTTACAGAGGGAGGTTAGTAACTGATTGCTGAAAACGAAGTCAATGGAGCTACGCCTACTAAAGGCTGAAGTAGACGTCTCTTATGTCAAGAGTTATTGCAAGATAATTAAGTACGGATAAATTCATCCAGCTACAAAATCCTGCAAATGATGTGGAATCACAATAGTTTTCTAGGCAAAGAGGGATATATTTTTAACTAAAATTTAGTGCATTATATTCAGTTTCACTCTTGACATCCTCAAAACTGATATAAATCCACTGACAAAGTAGAATTTCTCATCTGGACACAAGTGTAAATGATAAGAGAATCTGTTCTTCCATAAATGACACACGTTTCTTGTTCTTCTAGCTCTTTCAAACATTTAATTTTCTTTACTTGTACAACTGGTTTTAGGAAGTAACAAGTATCTGAGTTTTTGCATCTCCCCCTTAAGCTATGGTTCTTAAGGACATGGTTTTGATTGAAATTATAGGATAAAATGTATTCTTGAACCAAAACAAAGACTCCTTGATATATCTTACTCATGGCCATTTACTTCTGGTTCAGGAAATGATTTCCTGAATGCACTCTAACCCTACAGCAATTGACTTGAGAATTAATTAATAACACATTACAGATGCTACATAAAGTAGTAAATTGTAATATGCTTACAGATTATTCAAATACAGCATGCACAGGTAAGGTTACTGAAGTACCCCTTTAACAAGAGACAYGCTCAAACTGTTTAGGTTATTGAAATACAGCTTTAACAAGGGAGATAATTTAAGCCTGACACTGACTTAATGAATGAAATGTATTAACTTCCCTACAATGAAATTTGACATGCTTCAGCAATTTCACACGCATCTGAGTTGGCTTTAAAACAGATGTTTTGAGACTGTTTGAATGTTGAGCTGAATTTATTTTAGCCATATTGGTGCCCCTTGCATTTGCTTTCTAAAAATATTCCAGACAACAGGAATTATGAGTGGGAATGTTCACAGAAAAGGTCTCAGAATATCTGTAAGCAGAGCAGTACTCTCCATAAAATAYAGTATCCACATGGGAGACTTGGTTTTACAAATTACAACCCTTCAATGAGAAAAACAAAAAATATATCTTTGAAGAATTAAGTAAGATGAGTCAAATTTCAGATACTAAATGCTTGGAAGAAAATTCTAAAAATAACCCATGAAAAAGCTAGTGGGGAGGGGGAGAGCTAACTGATAAAGGATACTGCAAGAGACTGGTGAATGCTCAGGAAAGAAAACACAAGTAGAGCAGGAATTAAAGATAARAATTGTGTAAAGAAGAGTTAACAAAAATAAATATGAAGGCATTTCAATTAAACATGGAAAACTTATCAAGAAAGTTAACATGCAAATAATATACTCCCTTAAAATTATAAAATTATTAAAATCATATTTCAAATGAAAACATTATGCCCTTTTAAAGTTATAGCAGGTATCTCATTCAGTCACATCAGTAGGCTCAAATGCAAGATGCTATTTCCAAAGTATTAGTTAAACAATATGCACATTGACAGCTGGATTAATGGTACTCAATGGATTAATTAGAGGCTACCACTGCAGTACTTTCTGACAGTTCAGTAATGCACCTAGGATATATCAGCTTGTATTCTGTGAAACAGAGTATCCCAAAATAATTTTCTCATGTGTGATTTTTAAGTAACACTTGAATTTTTAAACCTCTTTCAAAGAAAGCTTTTGTACACTCCAGACTAGCTTCAGACAAGTTAGGGACTCTTGCTTACTGGAGGTTGGAGCTACTCTGCTTTTCTTAGGATGTGTGCTTAAGTTCATTCAATATCTGTTTAGCAATGTATACAATATACAGAGTTATTTCTAGAAGATCTGAATACTTCTGCATGAATAGCAATGAGTAAATAAACCATGTTATACAACAATGTCTCTTACTAAAAGATCTGCACTGTGATTTCAGCTTAGGAACGTGGGTTGTCGAGTGGCCCTTAGATGAGGTAGCTCTGTCCTGCGGGGCCGTAACTTAAAGCATGCTCAGACAGGGAGGCATGCCCAGGCGAACGTTCACGGACTTTGAGCAAGTGCAGTTCGGAGATAGATACACCCCCAAGCTTTACGCTGTTCCTTAGCTACTGTAGACATGAGCATCGCATTTAGCAGTACGCAGGATTTTGGATCGAACTGAAAATAGGTATCTGCAGAATAATGAAAACTGGCTCAGGAGAATAGTGTTGAAGGGAGAACATATACCTGTTAAGACTCTGAATTATAAGCTGTGATGTTTTTTCTGTTACTAGAATGCTACATCAGTTTTGCCTACCCTCCTTAGCAGCCCCAATGAACTGTGCTGTAGGTAAAAATTCTTGAAAGTGACAGTAGCCTTTTAACTGGTTCTTATTGAAATAATCTCCTTGTCATAAACTAAAACCTTCTGGCTGCTTCTCAGCAGTCTTTTTTGTATTTAAGTTGCATTTATGTACACTTACTATAAGGATCAAGCTATTTTTTTCAGGAGTCCCAGTGCTGCAGTCAGCAATGATGAACTTGTACAAATCTTGGCCTTACTGCAATTGAAGGGAGACTGTGGAAAAAATCTGAGTGTGCACATTGAAACTCATTCACAGGAGCTCCCTCTCTCTGTCTTACTCTACAGCAGTGTTTACACTTGTTCTCATTTTATTCTGTTTTTATCTTTGTAGCTCCTAAGCATCAAGAACTGATGTACTACTATCTAATCTATCTAGAAAAAAACCAAAGTTACTAATAACTAACCAATTCCATACCTGAACTATCTTTCTGATTAAGAAAAAATATTATGACTTATAACAAGAGTTCTTTAATCATCAGGAGAGAAGATGTTCAGTTTTCCCAGCAATTAGTTTCATCACTGTTGCATTAACTCTGTCTTCCAGCTTGGAAAATAGAGGAACAGGCTGAGTGATTGAGCCCAGTGTAGTGTACTATAGACCACAACTCTGAATTATAGCACAGAGGCAAGTAAGTCAGACAAGATTTTAAGAATATTCCCTTTCAAGTAGGGGCTTTCATTCATAAACAAGAGTTTATGTAAGTACGACTGGACAATACTGAAAAAATAAAGCATGGATGCAAATTAATAAACCTTTTTGCAGCCTAATGTTTCTTGCACTTTTAAAAATGTTTAAAATGTTCTTGCAGAAAAACACATATTTACCATCTCTTTCTATATTAAGGGAAAGATTTCAAAATCCCCTCCTGGTTTTAAGAATTTCACTCATCTCTTCACAGCATGCTGGTGGCACATCAAACTAGGCACATCTGTAACTTGTGGCACACAACTGTGCCTGGCCGCCTTTGACTTCCCAGCTCGAGCAACTAAGTACTCTTCTACCACTGTTCTGTCCGAGTGAGGTCTTTGGCACACAACCCAGGATGAGGATTTGAACTTGCACTTTTGGATTTGTAGCACTTGCTTGAACAGCTCCGATAATAAGCCCTTTTACCAGATAAGGCAACAGAAAAGAAATTCTTTGACTTATTGACTGCTGTATCTCTACTGCTATGTATTGCATTATTTGCCATTGATCCAGACTAAAATGGCATCATAAATATATATATTGGATAGCTTCAAGCCATAATTTTTGGAAGGCATCTGGTTGCAGTCATTTCACAAGCAGAAAGAATAAGTGATTCTCTCAGTCTCCTCTCTAGAATTTTAACAACCTATGAAATCATATTGTACTTCCATAATCATGGATAAAAACAGGATTGGTATGTGTTTAATGCTTCACAGTGTTAGTGAAATAAATAATGACTAAGGCTCTTAGCATTGTACAAACAGATTAACTGGATTTTAATGTATAGACATCTCATTAATTTAAGATTTTGTAAGTAAGTGTTCTGCTTTATCTGTATTCATCATTACTATCAATGTTTCAGATAGTTTTATGAGAGCTTAGACTTTGATGCTTTAATCCTCAGTTGTCTTTTAATCATTTCATTTAGAAAGGGTATAGCTTTGTAAGAGCTGCTGTGAAAGTGATCTGTAGTTAAACCTGTGAAGTGTGAAAATCATCTGTCAAAACAGATGTACAAGATGTCTACTGTTAATATCTCTCTGGCCTTTAATCCTATTTTTCCGGTTTGTGTGGGCACTGACAGTTAACTCAAGTTTCAATCAAACGTAGACGAGTAGGATTTTTTTTCCTGTCCTACAGACAGATAGTCAGATGATCAGTGATTTTTTCACACTATTCTCAAACCCATTTAGGCCCTTGTTCAGACTGGCTGAGGCACAGCAAGGATTTAGAATGTGCTCTTTCATAGTCCAGGGTATTTTTCCTGGGCTGAAGAACGTGAATTTATTGACAAAATATTTTTCATTTCATTTGAAAATGAAATCAATTGAATTTGCAACTGCAATTTTTCTACATGCATTATACAATGAAAACATTGAAACTGGATCTGTTTCACAAATGAATTAATGCAATGGCATTCATTTCGTAATACATAGAATAGTGCCAACCAATTTAAGTTAAATACAAAATACTGAGAATTTTTAAATTGCATTACTGGTATGTGTTTTCTAATGAATATATATTAATCTACTAAGAAACAAATTTAGTCTGTTGCATCATTTTATGATGGCATACTATGTGAAAGATACTGAACAAAGCAATTAAGGGTGAATATAAAATTACTGATGATTTAGATCTCATATAACAATAATATATGGGGTAATACCATTATATAGACTGATTATTTGTATTGTGATCTCAGTGAGGAATTAGCTGGGCACTATAAAAATACATATAAAATGGACAATCACTTCACCAAAGATCTTACCATCTTAAATGATAAGAAGTTTATTTGGATCTACTGCTCTGAAAATATGATTGCCGTCTGGCCAAATAGAGTTAACACAATGACAAACAAAACCATTTTTTGACAAATACAGTCTAAAAAAATATGAACTGGTTAACTCTTCTTCATACAGATGAGCACCTGTTAGCAAAAATAACCCTACCAGAGTCAGTGGATGAAATACTGACCCTATTCAGGTCAACAGTAGAGCCCTCATTGATTACAGTAAAGCCAAAATTCTGCACAATCTAACTGCCAATGTAAATAAACTAATCACTAGATTCACTACAAAAATCTATAGCCTGGCCCCAGGTGTTTTTTCTGAATCATGAAACAAAACTTGGTGCAGAATCCTTAGGTAAAAATTGAGAAAAGCTGTATTTTGTCATTTTCTTGTGTCAGTCTCCTTCCACGGGCACATTCTAGTCTCTTGTAAATGTACCTTCCCACACAATGACTTCCTTTTTTTCTTTTTTTGCCTACAGAGACTCCACAGAAACCCTCTATGGATCGTTACTTTGTCACACTCATTAGAACTTGAGATGAAACCTATTGAGGAGACTTAACATCATCGCAGAGTGCCAGGTGCTTTACCATTTCAAATGCCGTATGGGTCAAGTCATAATAGCATCTCTAATTGTCAGCCACAGAAATAGTAAAAATAGCAAAAGGAGGAGGGAAATCCCTGTAGATAGAACTCAAGGTTGTCACTCCATTTCTGAAAGATTTGAAAAACTAACTACATGAAAGCCTTAGCTTCTTCTATAGTAATGTTCTCTAATGGAAAGGCACAGAAAGTTGTTCTGCCTTTTGTCCTGGATTTTCTAATCTCTCACGTATTCTTTTCCTTCATTCTTTGTCACAAGATGTGTTACATACTATTCTGCGAATTCTAGCTCTAAATCCAAGTGTGTATTCCTGGAGCAGTGACTGCAAAAATAAATTCGGTTTAAYGCATATTTGCGAGCGTGTGTGTACATCTGATACACACACGTAGTAATATAAACTACATGACTATATAAACACGTATTTGTAGTCTATGTAACTCTGCGTTACAGAGAGAAATCAAAACTTTCTCATACCATAATGACAGTGAACCATCTGGTCAAAGAACAAAATTTCACTGCCAGGAACAGGGAAACTGCTCAGCTGCTGCTGAACTTTAAGTTTTTAGGACTAAAAGGATTTCAAGGGGCTAGCATAAGCTTATTGACCTGAGAAACCCACCAAAGCAGGCCGAGTATTTGGTCTGTAATAATTATCCCTATGACAGTATTTAGAGATGTAAACAGAGGTAATTTATCCTGCTCCTGTACAAAGCACCGAGGCACCTTCAACTGAGTTTAATAACCATGTGTCATAGCTACTGCACTGCAAGCTCTAATCCATGCAGAAAATGGTGCTAATGGAGTCAGTAGACAGGAGATAATCTCAACACTTGTTACGGAAAGAAGTACAATATTAGCTCTTTGCACAGTAGCATCATATTTTGCAAAGACCCCAAATCTAAGTGGAGCTAAGTGGAATAAGAGCTTTGAAAGGAACCTTGAACAATAAATAGCCAGTTCTGAACAGTAAAATCATTTGATGCATTACAATATATTACATATTTCTGCAGGCTTTAAAATATATGAACATGTATTTTGGATATCTCTTGCCAAATTCTGTGTTTTATACTGCACTTGGAGTTGGGCAAGATTCCTTCTATTTCAGGTGGATTTGCTTTAGTAAGAATTAAGTAGTAAAGGCCAGCAAGGGTCTTGGGATTTGTTCTCCATGCAGCTAACCTATTTCACTTCTCAAATGTATTTCTAAGCTTGGCATTTTGGGCTAAATGTCTGTAGAGTATCAGGAAGATAATAAGGTCCTGCAGTGGCTGACCCACTGTTTCTTTGGTTGGTGATTAGTATCACTGTGTGACAGACAGCTTATGTTCTGGGAAAAGTCTCCTATTTCTATTCTTTAGTCACCAGCAGGATATGGGCACACTAGAGGCAACAAGATCTCTTTCTGAGTATCTTATGGTCTTTGAAAGTTCCTGTAGTGATTATCTCTGACAAAGTTAGTATTTACCTTGATTACCTCTACAGTAAGTCCTGTTTCCCTTCTGCTAGAAGGAAGATCATCCTAATTAATGATTCTCAGAAAAGTAATATATCATTTTGGTCATCTAGAGAAAGCCTGAATCTATTCAGATCAATGGCAAAAATCCTCTTGACTTAAAAGGGAATACGTTTTCATTTGTGCTTTTCAGAGAACAGCCTAGGACATGGAAATAATAAGGGAATATATCTCTTAACTATTGGTTTCTTCTTCTAATATTCTATCTGTATTTTATCCATAAAAGCTATATAAGAATATATAAATGAATAATAAAAACATCTAAAGTATGTTAAACAAAATCCTCATGTTGCAGTTCCCCTAGCTGGTGTGAAATTTTATTTCTGTAACCAAACCCACGTTTCATATTTCTTTTCCTGTAACTGGTTAATAATTCCCCCTTCCAGATACCAAAAGTTTCTTAAAAGATACTTAAAAGTTTCGGAGTTCAGTTTTGTGGCAGATCTCTAATCAGTAGCCAGGAAACCTTTATGCAGTCAGAAATAGATATTAAAGATTAAGTAAAGAGTTTATGGCTCTGATTACCTTAGCAAACACGTTAAGAAGGACACTGAACTGAGTTCATAATTTCAGGCATTGCTGGTGAATAATTCCACAGTTTTGCTAGAGTTATGATATAAATTAAATTGGTCTTTTTTGACAGAGTGATGCATTCTCTAGGGATGACTCAAATTATGCAAGATTCAAAGAACAGATTTCTTTGTTAATTATTTTCTTTGAGATCACTGCCTGTAACCTTCAGAATGTTACAATAAATGTATAGTAGTAATATAGACTTCTGTTTTTCTTTCAGAGAAACAGATTGTTTTAATATAAGCAATATGTCCATAATTTTTTTTAACTTTGACTATTCTAGAGAGAAATGACCATATTTTTCAAAGAGTTTCAAAAGAGTTTATTCCCCATTCAGGCGCTGAAATGAAGAAGTCATTTCAAAGCGTTTAGCACTCTGCAGCAATTATTGTTACATTGAACACCCCCGAAATGCTGGCCACTTGTCAGAAATTCATGAATCAATTTAGTGAAAAAAACTTTTTTCTCTCTGTAAGCTTCTATGCCATTTAAATCTGTGAATCTCCTTTCTTTACTTTGGATAACTCAGCATTAAAATTCATTATCAGCTTTTCCATCCATAAATCTTGACTTTTGAAGACAGAGAAATCAGTATTTCCCAATAATTATGTTCACATTTTTCATTTGTTTATGTTTTTTCTTTTTTTCTTAAATGTCTTTTTATTGTTTTAAAATCTGGGAGTTATAAATGGTAGCCCAAGTAGGATTTTCTTTTAAGTGCATGGACTAAATAAACTAATATAAACACAACTCTGATACAAATAATTAGCATCAAGTGAGACTACGTCCCACGGTGATGCACAGGGATACAGAAATAGACGGTTCCTGCCTTGTGAGAGAGTTTATAATCTGAGAAAGGGTAGCGAGAAAAAAGGAATATGCTCACTTCACAGAGACATGAGGCCTAGAAAAATTAAAGATAATTTTTTCAAAAGCCTCTAGGGCCAGCCTGTATAATGTATTTAGGTACCTACTGACACAGTTAGACATTCGGCACGTTTGAAAATTTCACTAGGCATTTAAATGCTTAACTTCCATTAACTCACAATAAGACCTGAGTTTCTAAGTCACCTATAAAAATGATCTAAACCTGCATCTATAGGTGTAGGCTAAGTTGAGCTTAGAGCCTTCAAGCTAATTAGGCCAGTATTTCCTTTGAACTTCTGGACAAGGATGAGTGGAACAAACCCTAAGTATCCAAAGATCGAGATGCCTATGTTTCACTGAAAGTCAGTTGTACACTGTCTTTTATAAGCCTAAACCACACTTTAAAAATGAGGCACAGTTTCCTAAGTCATGTAGAGGTTTTTGCAAGATTCTTGTAGTGGTTTGACCAGTATTATAGGTAGAAACGTGTCAGAAAAGTTTTATGTCAAATCTCCTGAATTCAAGACCAGTATCCTAAATACAAAAATCTTTCTATTATTGAGAGTCCAACTGCGTTTTAAATATTAAAGTTCCAGTATTAGATACTACAGTTGTGCATCAAAGATAAAGAAAGATAGCAGCTAGCATGCAAATGCTGTATCCAAAGAGAATAAAGCCCTTTTGAAGGCAGTAGAAACTGTCAAAGTTAAATTAAAAATTAAAAATCCATTCTGTGGGCTGCAGAGACGCTAGGCTGCCTGACAGCCACAGCATCCAGAAGTTTTAAAAACCTCTCAAATGCAATAGCAAGTTATCTGTACTTGCTGTGCTTCGCCCTCCACCCCAATCAACTTCTATGCCATCGTGAAATATAGTCACTTTGCCTACAAAATGTTCATCAGTCAAAAGCAAAAAACTCCTCCCTGCAACTGTTTTTTTTAAAACATCTCAGATTATAAAGTATTCAACTTGCATATGCCTTAACATGTAACATACTGGTGTAAAAATGGCAAACTTTCTCTTTGTTTTTTTATGATTTCACTCTCATAACATACTGATGCATGTTAGTCACTCAAAATGAAGACTGACATGGATTTCAACATTAAAAAAACTGTCTACAGTCACAAGCAGTGCTTTAATAAATTACTACATGCATTAAATGTAGGTCTCAGAATCTGGAAGTGGGGTAATTTTGGGGTTTTTTTGGAAAGCACTGAAACGCCACAGAAAAATACTGAGGATGTTAAAAAGGACAAGGGATAGGATCTACCTCTCTCCATGTCCGTCCTCCCTCCCTCCACGCTTCGCTCTCATTGCGGTGACTGACGGCTCTGTCTCTGTCGGGATTCTCTCCTGTCCTACTGATCTCGCCTGTCAAAAAGAAGGAGTACAGTAATAAAGGACAATACTTTTCTCGTCATAAGCAATTTACCACCATATACTGTACAGAACTGTGGAAGTCAGAGGTGCATTATTTACTGCTGTTAGTAGYATTTCCCCGTTTACCCGAATAAGAGATTATGACAAAATCCAGCTATAGTTAAGAATGATTCTGAAACAAAACCTTCAAGCTATATATTTCTTGAACCTCTAAAGGAGCAATGCCTTTATCACTGTCATGGCTTGAGTCAAAATCTTTTTTGGGAACACCCTTGAGTTGTAAAGTGGGATTTAAAATCTGGAACAGAGTTTTGAAGTCAGGTTATCTTTAGGTTCAGTGAAGTTATTTTGGTAGGATACTATCACAGTTCTTATCATAGAGTATGGAATCAAGCTGTATAAAAGCAATAGTCTACTTCTCTCCTACAGTAGGGTAACAGGCCTTAAGGACAGGCAAAAACAGCAAAAGTGATCATTTATGATGATTTTATTAAAGCTTTTCATACTGCATCACAGGACATTCTCACAAGAAATAAGCTGTAATGTGTTACAGGCTGAATCTAATCTTAGACGTAAAGCATAAAATTGGTAAATTATTGGATGTATGTTGTAATATTTCTTGCACTGATGTGGGCTGGAAAGATACTGAGTTGCCAGGCGAGATGTTCTCAGTGTACTCGCATGGTCTTCCTCATTGTAGCATCCAAAAGCTTAATTGTCAAAATTATTTAAGCAATGATGTCCTGTTGATTTCAATGGGAGTTAGATGTCTAAGCAGGAATTAGTCTTAGGCTCTGTACTTGAATGGCTACTTCTTTTCCATTCAGCCAGGAAGCAGTATAGTCTCACGAGACCTGGTTTCCAGACAAAAGGAGTTCAGACAAATTGGAGCTTCTGGTTGCTTACTGAACTCGGTCCTCTATTCTCTCCCCTTGAATAAGCAATACCAGCTGCATCTCTCACTTGTGTGACTTAACAGTGATTCCAGCCAGCTTTGACTAATATGACTATCAAACAGCGCATTGTGGGAGGGATTGAACAAATAAACTGCATGGACTTCATGAAACAGTCAGATTTAACTATCTGGGATACACACTTCTTGAAACTTGCTAACTCATTCTGTAACATAAAGCAATTCATATTTTGAATTAAAAAAGCTGAAAACCTGTGCAATTACATATTATTCTTTTTAGTCTTTATTATTAATTTAATTACATAATAGTAGTAATGATTTGTGCTATGCTAAAATGTCTTTAATTTCATATTTAAATGATCTAAAAACATGAAATTCTAGTCAAAGGTTTTAGAGTCCTAARAGCAGCCTCTGCTGATGCATAAAGAAATTGTTTCTTCATTTTTCCAATAAAGGTTACAGTATACAGTACTTCACTGCATATCCGTAAGGAGTTTTTGCAAAGAGTGTTCAACTGATGTTTGTACAGCACTCGGAAAAATGTGTAATACTTCATTGAGTATAAATGCCAAGTAATTGTGGTCAGTGTCAAAAAAGATTAGATACCATGAATAAGATAGGTAAAACTACAGTGGTATTATGGTCATAAGTTTTTGCCTAAGTTTTGCATAAGTTTCTAAAGCTTCTTCTTGAAACGTCCCTGTCCCTTTCCCTYCCACCATTAAACTGAAATACTGATGTGTAATTTGAACTGTGTGTTTTTTGTGACATCTTCTTTTAGCTCAAACAGCTCCTCCTCGGGCCACCACCACCCTGGGCTGTATCACTAGGAGCGCAGCTTGAGGGAGGGGATTACGCCTTTACTCAGCGCTCGTTCAGCAACGTCTAGACATCATCGTGCCCAGATGGGCCCCCCGGTACGAGGAAGCCATCGACAGCGGCAGCGAGACGGTGGAGAGCCACCGAGACGGTCAGAGTCAGCAGAGGGCCACCGAGACGGTCAGAGTCAGCGGAGGGCCACCAAGATAGATGGTCAGGGCTTGGGGCACCTCCCTGCGAGATGAGGCCGAGGGACCTGGGCTCATCCCACCCGGAGCAGGGAAGGTTCGGGGGCACCRGASAGCAGCCACCCAGGACCTACAAGGAGGTTTTCCAGGAGACTGGCCGGGCTCTTCGCTGTGGCGCATGGTGGGAGGGAGAGACAAGAGGCACAAGCTGGAACGAGAGAGGTTCAGGCTGCGGGCAGGGAAAGCCTTTTCCCCACGAGGACACGCAGCAGTGGCACAGGTTGCCCGGAGGGGCCGCGCCGCCTCCATCCTCGCAGCTTTTCAGGTCCCGAGCGGAGAAAGCCACGCGCGCCCCGCCCC
>NW_020450871.1:6197523-6319155 GCF_003343035.1 Apteryx rowi | reverse complement strand
GCCCGGCGCCCCCGCCCCCCGCCCGCCCGGGCTATAAAAGCGGGCGGGAGCGGGCTGAACGCGGGAGCCGTGTGTGGCGGGACGGGCAGCGCCGAGGCTCGCGTCAGGGCGGCGGCAGCGGACCGAGCATCCCCTGTCAGGGCGGCCGCGCCGGGCTGAGCACCCCCGTCAGGGCGGCGGCGGACCGAGCAGCGCCGAGACCCCTAGTCAGGGCGGCGGCGGACGGAGCGCGCTGCCCCGGCGTCCCCTCCGCCCGCCTATGAGCCGTTGCCCCCCGCGGCGGCCGGGATGTTGCCCGTGGTAGCCGGGCTGCTGCTGGCCGTGGCCGCGAGCGGCCGGGCGGCGGGGGGCGCGGAGAGCCCGGCGGGCAGTCGCTTCGTGTGCACCTCGCTGCCGCTGGACGCCGCCGGCGCGGGCTGCCCGGTGCCCATGCAGGGCGGCGCGCTGCCCCCCGAGGAGGAGCTGAGGGCCACGGTGCTGCAGCTGCGGGAGACCGTCCTGCAGCAGAAGGAGACCATCGGGAGCCAGCGCGAGGCCATCCGCGAGCTCACGGGCAAGCTGAGCCGCTGCGAGGGCGCCGACGGCAAGGCCGCCACGGCGGCGTGGAGGAAGGAGCTGGGCAAGGGCAAGGACACCATGGGCGACCTGCCGCGGGACCCGGCGCAGGTCATCGACCAGCTGAGCCGCACCATGCAGACGCTGAAGGACCGGCTGGAGAGCCTGGAGGTACGGCCGGGGCCCAGACTGCCCCTCCCGGCACCGTGACCTGCAGCCGCCGCCCCGACCGGCGGCTTGTTCCCTACGGAGCCTGGCCGAGCGCGGGGAGGGGGCTGCGTGGTGGGTTTGTCCGGTTGTCTTGATCCTTATCCCTCTGTTTTAAGGGGGAGGGGGGTTGACGGGCTATTCCGTGTATTCCCCTGTTGGGTGGGGGAAGGTGTGCGGCTTTCCTCAGTGTTACCAGCTCAGTTCCCATGTTAATAACATCTAGATCCCTGTTTCTGGGAATGTGGCTTCATAGGGCGTTAGGTGTAACGCTGACATCTTGGGCAATAAGGCCTCGGCATATGGTGCYGGCCAAACAAGTGGCGGTGGTCACGAGGCGGCTGCGTTGGACAGCTTGTGGAGATGAGGTACTTTATTTAGAGCTGGCCTCCAACAGCACGAATGCGGTGCTGGGTAATTGTGTGARTATACAGGGGCTCTGGTCCAAGCCTGCTGATAAATGACTTCCAGGAGCCTTTGGACTGTGTCCGTGGTTGAGTGGCCCTCAAGGGGAGGGGAAAAACTTCTGGTAGAAGGTATTGCGACAGGAATGGTGCTGCGTGTTGCTTCACTTTCCAGACTGTGACAGATCTGTGTGTGTCCTCCTGAGATCCTCCAAGCACTCACTGATGTTTGTGAGGGTTTAGAGTAACTTCCTAAAGGCTGTTCTGTAAGAAGATCTGGACGCTGGACTGTTTGTTCAAGTGCAGTTTTGAATGATCTGGCTGTGTAACATCCTCTTAATACTGCTATTGTCTTTTTGAGACATCTCATGTTGGCATTACTTTCTAAGACTGAGGAAGGGGAAACTTGACCAAAATAATATGGTAGATAGTGTTCCTTAAAGATATTGGTGTTGAGAGTTTTTTTTGCAGTTTAARTAACAACTGGGTAGTATTTATAGTTGATCTAAAGAACATCTGGCTCATTACTTGACAAACCAAAACTGAGGAGACTCTCATTTGGTAAACTTGCTTTAGAAGTAGTTCAACTTTTTATTTAAAAAGAATAAAGAGTTTTCCTGTCTACTTAAGTTGACAATATGTCATTTGCAGTAAGTAAAGCTAAAACTTGCATGTTACACATTAGTCCCCATATGAATGGGGATGCATTTGCAACTGGCTTCCTACATTGATTTTATTGGGCATAAATGTATGAAGACTCTTTGATATGAGACACTGGAAGCCTTTAATAAAGGTGTCCTTTTGTTTCAGGACCTGTTTAGTTACAATGCTGATAAAGGCACTGAACGTGACAAGGGCTAAAAAGCAATGCCTCTTCTGTAGCTGCTGAAGATCTTTGACCTTTCTTCCTCTTGAGGCATGAGCATATCCCCATTTCACAATTTCTGTTTTATAAATAGCATAAACTTTTTTAATCTTCCCCAAAGCACCAACTCCGAGCCAACGTGTCATATGCAGCGCTGCCTCCTGAGCTTCGAGAGATGCTACAGCGGAGGCTTGGGGACCTGGAGCGCCAACTCCTGAGCAAAGTGGCTGAGCTGGAGGATGAAAAGTCTTTGCTTCACAATGAGACATCAGCCCACCGACAAAAGACAGAGACAGCCTTGAATGCATTGCTAGAAAGAGTGTCTGAATTAGAAAAAGGTAATCTGTACAGAATCTAAATGCTTCCCTATATTGATTAATTAGCCCTCCTTCCAGTACGGTAGTCTAAATGTGTGCCTTGAGGGACATATAGCACCCTTCTGATTAAGGTGGTGACAATACAAATACCTGGGTTCTGTTTTTGCTTTTGTCGCAGACCTCCTGTTTGACAGGCCCCTGCATGGCTTGGGTTTCCTGACTCTTCCCTTGGCATGTGTAACTGTGTGGGTTGTTAAGGTCTTGGCCCTTGTGGGATGAAAAGATATATAAGGGGGTGGGTGGGAATGGAGGGAAGTATGATAGTGGTGTCATAAATACCTAGCTAATGTCAGGTATACCTCTAAGTAGAGCTGCCTTGCTTCATGTGCACTGAAAATCACATGGGCTAAACTTAATTGGCACAACTGCCTTTGAAGTAATGAATAGGATCTTATACCGGAACCCTTACCTGCTGTTTTAGGAGCAAGTGGGATAAAATCTTTCCTTTTCATTGTTGGCTGTGTCTTTGAGTTACTGCAGACCCTTGAGTTGTGTCCTATCCCAAATATGCAGCCTTTGGAGTTTACAGTAGATTACACATGGTGTCAGTGGGGGACACTCTTAATTCTARCCACTTAATTAGATATGTAGATTAACTACTGAGATCTGTATGCTTGAGTAGAGTCAGTTTATTCGAATCACAAATGCCTATGGAAATGAGCTATAGAACAGGACTATCTTTCTGTATTGACAATATAGTCTTGCAGAGTGGAGTGTGTAGTGGATTGTGGTAACTAGAGTATTATTGCAATGTTATTGCCCAATCTTACTGCTCTTAAATGATTTCCCAAGGTGAATGGGCTCTCTGCTTAAAAGCAACTTAATGGACATGCTTTCAAAATGGTGCAGACATACATAGCTCATGAAATTTTAAAGTGCAGCCTAATGGATCCATTTGTATAATACAGTATGTGTTATTTTCATTTAAAAAGTGTGAAGTATGGGGAAAGAGAAGCAKGAAGAAGAGATCTTCTAATGGCTCTGTCATTTATTGCTTTCCTGAGAGTTAAAGATAAAACCCAAACTGCAACTRAAATTCTGGTGAACTGGTAGTCTGTTAATATGCCTTGTGGCAAGTATTGCCCTCAGTGGGTGCAGAAGAGCTTGAAGCTTGTACAACTGTCATGATTCCCAAAGCAAGTATTTCAGAGATGAGGATCTCTGAAAGAAGTGACTCATATCAGTAAGTCATCAGAAAGAGAAAGGCAGTGGTGGGAGAATCAGAACAAGAATGTGTAATTTACCTAGGTTAAAAATAGCCCCTTCCCACCTATATTTTTTSTGTGGGGAGAGGGCTGTCTTCCTACTTGTCTCCAAAGATGGGAAGAATTTGGGCCAGGAACTGAGACATGGGCTGCTTTTTGGTTGTGTAATTTGCTGTCTATTTAAATACAGTTTGCTTAGCTGTTCTGTGCCTTTGGTTCCTTAGACGATTCAAGGTGAGGGTTATAATAATCAAAGAACTTAATGATTTTGTAGATTACAAAGTTCAGTCAATTAATATTTGAAGTGATCTTACATCCTTTGAAAACAGTCAGCATTGCTATTGTGCTTTTATTTCAAATACTGTATCATTAGCATCTATTCTTGTCAACAGATTGGAGTGCCTCATGGTTGTCCTGAGACTATATAAGTAGGAGGAAGAAGTAATCTTTCTATAAGGTGGCTGAAGTATGACCTCTGGGAGGAGGCTGGGTGTTTTGTGTGGGTTTTTTTTTTGGGGGGGGGGAGGGGGGTCTTTTTCCTGTAGCTGTGGCGGTTGGCTCTTCTGCCCCCAGCGGGTGCAGAAGAACTTGAAGTTTGTACAACTGTCATGATTCCCAAAGTCTCTGGTAACTTCACCAGTTGTCTCCAACTAGTGTGGTAAATGATGCATTAAAAAGCTGGACTGAATAGAAGAATGATCCTACAGTTGATGTTGCCTGGGCTTCAGCTTGCTTCCTAGCTTTGCTGGAGACATGGACAAGTCTCCAGCTATCTTTGAATCTGTTCTGCTTCTCTCTAAAAGGGAGTAACAATATTTCTTGCCTAACTTGTCTAAAAATAATTCACATCCTTTGGGAAAGTAACTGTCTCACTGCATGTGCACATTGCCCAGAACAGGAGGATCTTGTTATCATTTGGAGTTTTGGATGTTTTCGAGTCATGAGAACAAACAAAGTATAACAAGGAAGCAAGAACAAATTGGAAAAGAACAAGTACTATTAACTTTTTCACACAGTGACTAATGTTCTTAATGGACTATATCTATTTCCTTTCATTATGTTTGAGATTGGTTGTGCCAGCTAGTAGAGGTTACTGAAATAACTAAGATCCTACTTTCATTTGCTTGTAAGTTTGGAATATTTCAGTCTTTGGTTTACAAGTTCATCAAGACAGATGCAAGCATCAGACAAGCTTTTTCTTTTTCCACCCCCTCTTTCTGAAAAATGCAGTCAAAACACTTCAGCTGCTTCTGAGAACAGGATCTGAGAGAATGCCAACAGTTAATTACATATGAAAATTGTGGCAACCTTTTGTGACAACAGCTCTCCATTAGGATCGTAGTGTGAAATATGGCAGGGGGACTGAATTTGTTTCAGGAATGTGAGTAAAGGAAATGGGTAGGAAACAGAAGAACAAAAAGCTGAGGGAGATGCACTAACTCTACTGCAGAAACGTGGGTTTTTATATTGTGCCATAATGTGACATTTTTCTTCTGTTTAATTTTTAAATCTAGAAAATTTTACTTCTGATAGCAGTTTGTATACTGCCAACAACTATGTAATGCAGTGTTGCAGCTTACTATAAAGTCTTGATGTAAGAGTTCTCAATTTCATAAATATCTCTTTGGAATTTTTCTGGCTTTCTATCACATCTTCTAGAAAAAGAAAATAGTTTTCTTAATTTTTGCTTTTGTAGTAAAACAGATCTAATATTTAGATAGTTCACAACTCTATATTGCATTTTTGTTGATGTCATTTGAACTTTAGCTTTACATTCTGATTCAGGTCTCTGGAGYTGCCTATGGAATGGAGATTGGTTCTACTGAATTTAGTTCTACTAAGTGTTCTGGAATGTATCAGCTTTTAGTTATTCTGGATTGGCCATCCAAAATGAGAATCAACCTGATTCTCAGCCAGCTATCTGTAAAATGGGAATAACACTGCTTGCTCACTGTGTAGGAGTAGTAGGARGAAGCACTATATTTTTGAACTGTTTTAATAATGAGCCTACCAGAGAATCTATGTTTAATAACAGTGAGCATCTTTAAAACAGTTTGAATGGTGTGAAATAGGAAGGCCTCCAGCCATAAACTGAGCAATGAAGAAGGAAAATATTTAACAGCCTCTCATTAGTGGCATGCCATTTATTCTCTTGCCCTGGATGAGCAGGAAAAAATAAGCTAAGTAATTAGCATGATGAATATACAAATTCTTGTATTTTTAACTGTTCTGCAAAATCAACATTCAACAATATTTCTTGAGTGTAGTTTTTGTGTACAGTTTTCTTGAATGTAGTTTGAGTAGTTTTTGTCTCTAAATTGAGTAAAGTTAGAAAGATGATCAATATCAAATACATTCTTTTCTTAACCTGAATTATGTGCACATTAAACAAAATGTTAAAGTTTTTTCTTCCTCAATGTAATTCTAGGTAACAGTGCATTTAAATCACCTGATGAATTCAAAGTATCTCTTCCTCTTCGCACAAACTACTTATATGGGAAGATCAAGAAGACTCTGCCAGAGCTGTATGCTTTCACTGTGTGTTTGTGGTTGAGATCAAGTGCTTCTCCTGGAATTGGCACTCCATTCTCATATGCTGTTCCTGGGCAGGCTAATGAAATTGTCCTCATAGAATGGGGAAATAATCCAATTGAACTTCTAATTAATGATAAGGTGAGAACCAACAACCTTCTTCTTGGTCTACATGGTCAGAATAACAGTGGGTGTTTCAAGGCCCAAACCCTTGATACCTCTCTGGCAACTTTCTTAYTCTCCCTGAGAGAAGCCAGTTCAGGGCTTTTGAGATGAGTGCGTGCATGTCCTTTGACTGTCTATATATTTGTTGCAAGTTCATAAAAGTACTCAGTCAAATGRTACATAGATTTGTGTGTTGCCTGAGACAAGATAGCATGATATTTAGGTGAGCACAAACCTATGCTCGTCCTCTAAAAGAAAGAGCAGATGTTGGCTTCCTGTGTCTGAGTCCCTTCTCTTTCAGAAAAGCAAACAAGAAGTAATTT
Source organism: Apteryx rowi (assembly GCF_003343035.1). Lineage (NCBI taxonomy): Eukaryota > Metazoa > Chordata > Aves > Apterygiformes > Apterygidae > Apteryx > Apteryx rowi. Next base: position 6,312,522 of record NW_020450871.1, on the reverse strand, counting down.
TTTTTTGAAGCTACATTATTACAAAACCTGTGAGATCTAAGCCAATTGCAGTATTTTTCTTTCTAATACTAGAAACTTAGACGTGTTAAAACTAATTTGGCACAAAGCAGAACAAAAGACAGCCAAGGCTGGTTTTGATATGTTTAACTCTCAGACCTAAATTTAAATGCTACTTTTTCAGAGTTTGCGTAGATGCAAAAAGCAACAATTAACTGTCCCTCACTACTTCACACCACTGGTGGTTTCTAACAAGCTTCAGAATTAAATCTGAGGAAAACCAGAACTGTTGAAGTTTATAAGATTATAAATACTCTATTTTCCTCACCTTCAGTTTGGGCTAGTTATGAAATGTAAATAGCTGATGATAGCTAAATTGCTTGTTTTGAATCAATATGAGCAAAACTAGATTCTTAACTTAGCCAGGCAACATTGTTGCATAACTTGCCTTCAGGCACCATCCCTTGTTTTCCTTGGTCTGATAGGTTTCCTAGTAACTYGCTGCTCTCTGAGGGATCAGGTGTTTACAAAGCGATAGCACAAACTCGGGTGGTTCAGTCACGTGGCTAGGTAAGGACTCTTAACAGTCCTAGCATCCTCTCAAATCAGTAATAGTGAAAGGCTGGTTATTTTTAATGATATGTGGGAGAAAAGGAAACTTGAGTCTGCTTATCTGTAGCTGTAACTCTTTCTCCTCAATATTTTGTCAGTTGTCTTAATATTTTCTGTGAGGCTAAATGGTTTTCCTTATTTATCTCCCATATTATAGAGCTGCTCTGTAGCCCGCTGCATTTGTGTCTATGTTGCCTTGAGTAAGTCTTAAACTCTTTTAGGAACTTGATCTAATCCCTCTTCATTTGGAGCCCTACATACAGCTCCCACAAGCTTTGCTGGAAGCAGACAGATCTACTTGTCAAGTTAAGTGCTTACTGCAAATGGTGCAGGCAAACTCCAGACTGAAGGGAAACTTAGCACAAAAACTGGACAGAAAGTTAGGGCTAAGCACTGAAACTTATGTAACGACAGATGCTGTGGATCAATCTGCAGCATCAGTGGACTGATAGCAGCTTAGACTCTGTTCCAGCTGTGATCAAATGATAAAAGTGCCAAAGCGGCTCACAGCTGGAATAAAAAGCATGTCTGTATTCCTGAATTTCCAGTGCATTCATATATAGAATTGTGGAGATGATTCCCGGTCAGTATCAACTGGGACAAAATAAAGATTTGGATGGGAACTAATTTCTGCCTCTGCACTGTGCTTGAACTGCTAGACTCAGTCTTCAGAGTTTGGTGGGGTTTTTTGTGTTTTTTTTTTTTTTGGTAGGTTGCCCAGCTCCCCCTCTTTGTTAGTGATGGAAAATGGCATCATATCTGTGTAACATGGACAACCAGAGATGGCATGTGGGAGGCTTTTCAGGATGGAGAGAAGCTTGGCACTGGAGAGAATCTAGCTCCGTGGCACCCAATTAAACCTGGAGGTGTCCTGATCCTTGGCCAGGAGCAGGTGAGTGAAAGACATGGTGTGTTCCAAGGGTTTAAAAAAGCCTCTTAATAAAGATAAGTCAGAGTTCCCTAACAAACAGCAATTACATGAAAATTATTTCTCTCATTTATATTAAACCCTTGGTCTTGCTGCATATCTAGTATCTGGAAAAACTTACAAAGCAGCAAATACTTGATGCAATTGCACACTTGTATGTTTTGTTTCATTTATTAAATATTCAGGATATTCATGTTGCAACTACTCCCAGTCTTCATGCTGCAGTGTGAAACTTCATCAGTGATCTGACTAATACCTTAAATGAAGTCCTTTGAACTAGATTGCTGATAACTGGCTATTAAGAAAAGGACAGAATTGGCCATACCTGTTACGTGTATTTGAGTGCAGTCAAGAAGGAGCTGTCTGAAGGTGGACCAAGTACAATACTTGCTTAGTGGTTGGTTTTTAAGCCAAATTGCTCATCCCTCTTAACAGATTGCTTTTTTTTTCTCTGCTCTCCCTTCCCCCCTTTATCCCAAGCATAGTCAAATATTCCTAGAGCCCCAGAACAGACCAGAGGAAGCCTGTGTGTATGGGAGTGGGGGAAGCAACCATGGGCACTGGAGTGCTTGTGGGGTATATCACCATCTTCTATAGGTGTGTCTGCTAGGGAGAATTGTCCTATGTACCTGAAAAGCTTTAGAGTAGTGGAGTCTATGCCACTAATTCAAAAGTTGATATCTACTTTAAAGGCAAGTGTAAAGTCAAAGGAATGGACTCCACATTGTATGTTTGCTTTCTGATTAAAGCATGTAAACTCCCCCACTGCAAATGGTATAGCCAATACAAAGCATTCATGAGGCTGAATCCTTTTTGAATAAGGAGAAACAAGGGATTTTGAATCTCACTCTTTTGTTTAATAAATGTCTCATTAAACTACTGTCTATAAATTGTTTTATCTTTCTCTTCTTGCATATGATTATATACCCCACTATTTCTTCTTCTACCAAAAATCATTGATCATAATGAATAGCAGGAAATATGCTTTCTCCCGAATTCCCAGATTAACAACTGGGTGAGGCAATGAAAAACTTTGTCCTGATCCTTATTTCAGTAGAACCTTATCCCCAACATAAATRACACTTAAAGTGCATTAGGCTTCTGAATTTACATAGCAGATGCTCCAGCTCAATTTTAAAGGGCTGACAGAGCTTTTCTTTAACTCTCCCATGCAGCTTGCCTCTACTATTAGTGTGATCACGCAAGGTGTGTGATCGCTGTCCTTGAGTAGTGGGTGGAGCAAATACACATTTGAGGTTTATGCAGTGACAATTAGAGTAACTGATCTGGTATAGGCAGCAGCAGCCTGTATATTTAGATCCAAAGGCTTTGTCTTCAGTCCCTGCAGGCAGTTGGTCCGGGGCTGCAATTTAATCTATAACCATAAAGCTTTTGGAGAAATCCTATTCATCTGTGTAGTTCTCACTGAAGTTGTCCTGTGCAAGGTTTGCAAAAGGAGCCCTACATCAGCCTCTATATTTAAAKTCACCTTACTGCTTGCCTGCAGAATTGGTTAGGTATAGCCTTTCTGTGGTAGTACATAGTCACTACTGTTTGCCTTGATTTGTTTTGACATGCACATTTCAGACTTGAGCTTTTAAATGTTTCATGGAGCAATGTCTTGTTTGAAGTGGCCCTTCTAGAAACTTGGAGTTGCTCATCTGTGTGATCTAGCTCTGTGCTCTATTCACCTGCTTCTAGCAGTGTGGCTGTGGGGGGGAGGATCTTCAAGTTTGAAGAAAATAATGCTGAAATAACCTGCTCATCTAATCCTAATTTTTATGTGCCTAAAGGACACAGTAGGAGGAAGATTTGATGCAACTCAAGCCTTCGTTGGGGAGATGAGTCAATTCAATATATGGGACAGAGTCTTAAAAGCTGAAGACATCATGAATATTGCCAACTGCTCTGCCAACATGCCTGGCAACATCATACCCTGGGTTGATAATAACGTTGATGTGTTTGGAGGTGCAACTAAGTGGCCTGTGGAGACATGTGAAGAGCGCCTGCTAGATTTATAGCTGCAATCGTTTCCCATTTAAGTGCCCCATTTTAGTAGGACAATCTTTTGTGCAATCTAAAGCACTTATTTTTCTCTCTCTGCCCTTCCCTAACTCCTCTGAAGAATAAAAAAATTGAGTAAACTGCCTGGGTGCAAAGAAAGCTGGTGATTTGGGGCGTTGAGCCTCACAATGAAAGAAGCACCTCTTGGCTAGAGCAGCCCTTACTTTCTTATAGCCTGGTCCCAAATGTGCTTTGGTCTGCAATAGCCTTTTGGGTTAGGCCCTAGCTTAGTACATCAGTTCTTCTGGCAGGGAGGGGAGCAGCCTTGTGCATGTTAACTATAGTACTCCTTTTGATAACATGCAGTGCTGGCAAAGCACCAAGATTAATGGGCTAAATGTGGATCTCTCCCTCCCTTCTATCCTCCCCCCTTTGAATTCAAGCAACACTTTTTTTAGCCCTTTTTAAAGATATTATGTAATCCTTACACTATAGTGATTATGACTCAACCATGGGTAGAGCAGAACAGCTGCTATCTGGAGTACAATGGTCTTGCTTTTTAATTTACAAATTGGAAATCCTTGTTTTATGACAGAGAGGTGACATATTTGATGTAAATGCTATTGTAGTTAAATTCAGAGAAAGGGCTGGATTCCCTGCCTGCGTAATCAGCATAGCTCCATTGAAATCAAGAGATGCTTCAGRTGAGGCTCGGTCCCAAAGCCTGTCTTTCCCTAGCCAGGATCCCCATATAGGTGGATGGATGAATGATTTTATTTGTATTTTCTGTAGGCTGAATGTACTGAATTTGTGGTGACCTGACCTGTAAACTTTTCTCTATTGTTTCCCTTGCTTTAGTCCATGTCTTTATTTTTTTAAAGTATACAAGCTGTGATTAAGTGAATTTCAGTTTTGTTTTGCTTTGAAAGGCCTTTTTATGAGCAAGTGCCAAAGTTCAGTTTCTGCTTGCTGAGAATCACTATATATTTTTCCAACCTAAGTCTTCTACAATGTTTTCTATGTTATAATGGTCCTATGTAATATGAAAATGTGCCGTTTTTCAATTCTTGTTGATTGTCTCTTCTGTAAGCACTGGGCTGACTACAACATTTTTTATCATTTTCTCTCAATATTTTGCAAACGATGTTGCTGTTTTCTTGGCATTGTTGTGACTACTTGGTTTGTGGCTCGCAGATAGCAAATGCACTGTACTGGGAAAGAGTTAATACTTTTGTTATTTTAAAGAAAAAGGATTTAAAAAGGGGGGGAATTTATAAAGCTAAATATCATATTTTATTTTTCATATGTTTTGAATTGTAAGAATAATATGGTGAAAGTCCCATTTGTAGGATAAAGTTACATATTTCCATTAATATGTAGTACGCTGTTCTTAAAAGAAAATTCTTATAATGAACTTTTAATTAAAATGCACTGTAAAATGAGTCTTTAATTCCTTTGTAGTCACACAAGACACTGAATGTTCTTTTTCACAATTGTTATGAGTTTTGCTAATATCTTTCTAGACTGATAGAAGCACAGTTATACAAGAAGTTGACCTGTCTCCTACCACTGTGATCTGATGGGCCCAAACCCCTAGCACTACTCTGGTGGGGTGGCATGAGATATGACAGTTTCATTGGAGTGGGATGGGACCTATGTTCATATATATATATATATATTTTTTTTTTACAGTAGTGAGAAACTGAAAGTATGACTACTTCTGGGTGAACGTAGCGGTTGTAGGTGACTAAGTGTCTCCAACCAGTGTAAAAAGAACAGTTCAGCAAGCAAAATGAAATCAGTTGTTGAAAGGTGATAGCAAAGTCATTACAGCTGCGCAAGTTGTAAAGTGTGGTGTCCACAGGGTCTGACAATAAACCGAATGCTCTGCTTCATAAACTCAAAGGTTCATGGCTCCCTCTCCGCAAGAGAACCGCCAGCTGGGACAGAGCCATTGCTCCAGCTCTGACATACCCTTCTCTAGACACAGAAGGTTTGACGTTTGTAAGAAACGACGTTATACAGTGCTGGGCTATGGGCTAGATTCCAAATGTTCTCATTCTGGTTGTCTAAAAAAAAAAATTTTTTTTCCTCAAAACAGTGATTTCTCCCACCCGCCCCCCAAAAAGGATCTCAAAGTCCCAACAAAAGCCTTCAGTGCGAGATCTCATTCTTATCTCATGTGGGTGGGAGAGCAACGGAGGCATCAAGACCTCCATCAATCCACATTTCTTTATCATTTTTTTCCTAAATAAGCTGGTAGGAACTGAAGTCTGGATGACTTTGTGCTGAGGTCTGCCCTCTCAGCAAACAGCTTTTGCACCCTTCCAGACCAGGCTGAAATCTGCAATGGTGAAATTATCTTGGATGTTTTCCCGCGTGCTAGGACACTGCGTTTTAGAAGTGGTCCATCATTAAACACTAGCTCAATGTTTGTATTTGTTCCTTGTTTGAGAGAAGCAAAGGGGCTTTACGTTTCAGCTGGCCACACTGATCCTTAGTTGGGGAGTTATTTGAACACACTCTCAATCTTTGGTCTGTCTTTAACTCTGACTTTAACACTAAACACCTGAGTAAGAGGATCCACGAGCAGGAGGAGGTGTTTGTGGGTGGGGGCACTAATTGCTTTGGTGCACCTGGCTGAAGCTGCTCTGGTGGGACTGCTGTTAGGCTGTTGCTGGTGAGTGGTTGGCTGCTGTTTTCCTCAGACTCTGCTCTGGTTGTGCAAAGGATGAGATGAAGACTAAACTACAGAGGAGTGTGATGGATCTTCCTTTCAGTGTCGAAATCAATACTAGAAATAGTTGCTTTCTCCAAGGCATGTCAGGATGCTCAGGTGAGAGGGTGTTTGGGGACATCTGTCCTGTTATAATCTGCCTTAGACCTGGGATGGCTATGTCTCTGCTGAAGATAAACAGCTTAGTCCTCTGGGGGGGTTTGTTTTGTTTTTGACTGGTTGTATAACCAAACTGGGTTGTTGTTGTGTGGGTTGTTTTATTGTTGCTGTTTTCTTAAAGATACTGACTCTTTAGTAAAAGCCAAAGCTAAGCAGTATGTGTTCCATTGAGAAGGTTTTCTCTATATTTTACTGTTTATTTTCTTCTTTCTTTTGTGCAATGCTACCTTTTTTGCAGAAATGGAGGAAAAAAAATTTTTTTTTTTGTACCTTTATCTTGCAATGAAAAGCTATGGCTGTTATTCTGCTCCTCCAGATTCCGGGAGTCGCAGGTTTTATGTGCATATATTAGCAGATGGCAAAACAGGAGTAAATATTACCATATTCCAGCATCTATATTGTTTATGGAGTGTGGAAGTGATGAGACAACCTTCAGTTCCCAAAATGCTCTGAATACACAGAAGTAATAACTTACGGGGAGCTGGCTGACAACTACAACACTTGGAACACGCAATAATGCAGATTTTTAGAAAATCTGTTTATGTTTAAACATAGAGCTAGGGCTCTTAAGAGTAGTGTCCATGATCCTAACGAACCACCCTTGAGCTGTGATCTGGCTAAGTCTCCAGCTGACTCCCTTGGCTGGGAACGCTCTTCAGTTTCTGTGCTGCACTGTTCTGTTCATATATATTTAATGGCTGTTGAGCAACAAACAGGGTCTGACATTTGGTGGGTATGTCTGAATCCAGGTGATATTCCTTCAAATACGTGTAGGTTTTTTTGGCTAACTGGCTGACCATTAGAAAAGTGTAAATCACATCAACGTACGCTTACTTGTCTGAGGGCTTTAGCTGTACGCTTGTGGTCTAAGTAGAGCTGACTACTCCTGAGCGTAAAAGGACCACCCCAGTGCCCCTAGGATCCTGTTGTGAATAGACCTACTCCCTTGCTCAGAAGACTTTCTGGTGGGTCACTTGCTCATTAGTTTTGGTCAGGAGTGACTTGGAAAAGACAGTTTTTGTGAGAATACTTTGGGTTTTATTCATCTTAATTGAAGCTTAGTGGTGGTTGCTGGATCCAGCAGGAGGCAAGAGTCTTTTCTTAGGCTGATATAAGCCTGAAGTAACAGCAATATTCAGCTCTCAGAAATGCGATGAAGACCACAGTAATTCTTTCCAATAGAGTTCTACCCTCATTTTTACACACAGGTTCTCAGCATTCAAATATACGAGATTGCAAGGGAGTAACCGATTCCGTTTTGTTCTGGAGAGCTGTTTTTCACGGGTCTTCCCTAAAGGTGAAGCGCAAAGCTGATGCGTTGTATTAGCTTTTTTTTTTTTTTAAAGCTGACTTTTTCTCAGTCAGAATAGTCATTGTTCTCCAAAAGAGTTTATATAACTGCAGATTAGACTTTATTTCTCCTTTGCTAATGACATCTATCGCTACGTATAAGGATTCCTCAACCTGTTGATATCAGTTATCCAGGTCGGGAAGGAAGGTGAGCCTTCCTCTACTGTGTCATCCTCCAGGAGACCCTGAATTTATCTGGGGAGTCCAGATATGGGAGAAAAAGGCCTAGTTGAGGCTCTTATGGCAGACGTTGTTCCCTGGTGCTGCTGTGGGAATCGTGGGACAGGCACAGCAAGGATCCCTGCTGAAGTAGAGCTCTGCTGATGGAGAGAGCCAGCTAGTGTCAAAGTCGCTGTCAGAATGAAAGATCTCTGTTGGAAGCCTGGGAATCTGTGGGGTTTGGGACCTGGAGGTATAAAAGGACTTTTCCAGAAAACTTTCACCAAAACACCACCTTTTTTTTGGGGGGGGGGGCGGCCCTCCACAGGAGGGCTGGGATGGGCGAAGGCAGATGTTCTGGCAAAGCTTCAAATACAGAAGCTCCTTCATGGCTTGATACAACTGGGAGGAATTGTTTTATATTACAAAATGAAACAAACCTATGGCATGTCACCTGCAGCGTCTCCCAGCAGCCCAGCTCCGAAGGGCGCTGCTCCTGGTGCCTGCCGTGGGCTGAGGCACGCCGGGAGCTACGTTTTGTCCACGCGAAGGACGAGGAGCAGCGTTTCTAAAAGCTGCCTGCTCCTTTGCTTGCTMCTGGTCAGCTTCTACTAGTTCACTGAGAGCAGACCTTATCTTGAAAAGGGCAGTCTCTAGCATCTGTGGCACATCATGTGCTCTTCTTCTGAATAAAAAATGCTTGCAGAAGTTTTCCACTGTGCGTGTGTGTTGTTTGTTTGGTTTTTTGAGCACTGAGTCCTCTACAGGGCTTTTGGGGTGTTTATCTTAATAAGGATTAATAATAATCCTAATATTAATAATTAATGCATAAGTATTCAGAAGGGTAACTGGGTGAATATTTCTTAGAAGGGCTTATGAGGCTTTTAAGTTAGCAGAAGTTCTTTTACGTCTTGTCTTTCAAAGGGCCTGGAACCAGCTTCAYGATTAACTTAAAACCCTTATGCTATTGCAATAGAGTTGGTAGTTCAGGCTTATGACAAAAGCAAAAGACTGCCCTCCTGAGCCCCACGGACAAAAGGGAACCCACTTAAAGGGGGCAACCTTATGCCTAAAMGAATAGGCTAAAACCTCATGGGTARCAGCACTAGCGAGGCAGGTGATTTATAACAACTTTCCATCCCATGGTTATACTTGGTGGTGTCGCTGCCAATCCGCAGTGGGAATCCTGCCCTGCCTTTGGGCCGTGGTCCTGCACGTAGCTGTTTTTTCTGTAACAGGACACAGCTGGCTTCCTCCCCTGCTTCGGCAGGGACAGAGAAGGCGGTCGCCTCCCAGTTGGCTCAAAGCTGGAAAGAGGTTGTYGGTTCCACCTTTTTCCATCCCTGCAGCTAACTGCAAAGGGGTCTTGGGAGAAACGATCTGCACTGGCTCTTAATTTAGTGTGAGATTTCTCTAGAGGAGATGGTTTGTGACTGACAAAATGGAGCAGACCTAGATCTGCTTTCCAGGGATGGTGTAGCTGGCAGGAATGTGCTGTGTTTCAGACTAGGGCGTTTTTTTGTYGCCTTTTTTAACAAGTCAGATTGCTTTCTTTATAACCAGTTATAAGTGGCTGATAAATGCCTATAATAAAATACAGATGTGCATTGGCAAATCATCCTTTTTTCCATTAAAGAAAGCTGTTACTTACTGTTTAGAGAGTGCATATCTTCCTAAGAGAGCAAATTATTTATGGCAGTGCATTAATTAGCTTTTTCAAGGCTTCTAGGGTCTTGGAGCTACTTCCAGCTCCGGGGATAATTGCAGTAGGTAAATACCTCTGTGCTGCAAGTATAATCTAATGTAGCTGGACAACAATTGTCAATATGGTGTGTTCAGGGCTTCTGGCCTGCTGGGGATCTCTTGTCAAAGGGAAAAATGGCATTTACAAGCTATTTGTAACTTGCCAGTTGAGTAAATGTGGTGGTCGCTGATATCCAAACAATTCTGGGGGCTTCCAGACCTGGCTTGGTTGCCAGATTTACTCATATAATTCTGTATTATCATCTTAATTTGGTGGCTGTGCTAGTGTTCCCACTTACCCATCATAACTTCTGGATTTGGCCCTCTTGTTTCCGTCTCAGAGAAGAGGAGCTGTAACTCCGCTCTCGCGCTCATCAGCAAGCCCGGTGCTTTGGCTGGTGGCTGTGCTGCTTTTCCCCAAGATCCACGGTTTGCGTGTTCCACTTCTGGATTTTTGTGTTTCGTTTCACAAGTATTTGGCGTTGTTCGGAGGCGCTGCTATGGTTACTCAGGCGCCATTGACTGCGCAGGTCAGCTTGGAAGAGCTTTAAACAAAGTATTCAGGACTGAATGCAACTTGTGCTTGTTAAAGCCAACGTGCCAGGCTTTAAACTGACAAGTGACGTGGAGGGAAATGTCTTTTTCTTTTTCCCTGCGCTTGGGGTTTGGAGGGGAAAAAAGAAAAAAAAAAACCCTAAAAATATATATATAGCCTTGACGCCAGCCCAAGCAATGACAGTGGCTCTTGCTGAAAATAGAAACCAGCCTATTTGTTCTGGGAATTGGCTGCGGGCTGGCAGGGCTTTGTGCGCACAAGTGGAAGTAGGACGCACAAAGCGGAGCAAGCGATTGAAGAGCGGGGGCCTCCTCGGCCGCGTCGGTGCGAACCGAAAACAACGCCGGTGAGGGGAGCGGGGCCGGCCGCAGGTCTGCGCGCGGCGGGACGCCCGGGCAGGCGCCTTGCGGGGCCGCGGTTCCCGGCCCTCGGGAAGCGGTCGGGGCCAGCGGGGCCTTCTCCAACCTCCTGTTGCTCCCTGACGGTTCCCGATCCCGGCGCTGCCGGCCGAGGCCGAGGTTTTGGAGGGCCGGTCGGGTGCCGCGAGGTTTGCCCGTTTGGGGCTCGGCTGCGTCGTCGTCGTCCGTGTGATCCCGAGCCGGTCCGCGAGCTGAGCTGGCGCTTGGCGTCGTTCAGGTCGCAGAAGCGCAGCGAGGTCCGGCGCGTACCGCGGCGAGGGTAGGGTTTGGAAAGGGAYGGCTCTAAGCCAGCTTTAGATACGCGTAGCGGTGCTAACGTGAGGGTTTGCCCTTTAACGCCTTCCGCTTATTTACCCTGGAGACGTTAATATGCCTGAACCAAGACTGAATTTCCTCTTCTGGTTACGCTGAAGGCAAAATTGCCATAGGTTTCAATGAGACTCAGTTTGAGACAAGTCTGAACATGCTGGTAAAAATGGAACAGAAATCTGGTGTGACTTTAAAGCTATTTTTGAAAACACAGGCTGAAGAGGGTTACTCTGAATCACTGGCACCTAAGTCCTTTTTTATTTAATATTTTTATTTCTATRCAGTAATTTTGAGGAGACCGTGAGAAGATGAGTCTTTCAAGATGGGGTATATGTGCAAGAGGGGGAATGTGCTACTGTTTGCTTTGTGCTATAATTACTGGGTCCCTATTATGATATGACAAAAAACTATGAATAAGAACTTATATCAAGCTGTTATAGAAGCAAGAGAAGGCAGTTTTTTTTTTTTTTTTTTAATTAAAAAATTAACTTTTCTCCCCCCTCTTGATTGTTTTTGTGAGGAACTGGATGATACTTGACATTTACTTAGTAAATCTCAGGGCAACCTTTTTGGTTGGCAGTGGGTTGTGGGTTTTTTGTTTGTTTGTCGTTTCCCCCCTCCACTCCCTCCCCCAAAAGGGGGGCAAATTTGTTTAGTCCCCACTTAAATTATTTTTAGTCCCCACCCTACCTTCCTTGTAATAAGTAATAGCAATGTTCATATTAATATCTCGTGGATTGGGTCCTGGTTTTCTGTCAAATGCTTCAAGTCCAATGCTGGTCATTCAGGCACTTGTTCCCCACATGAGGGATGCTGAATTCAGCGACATTCATGGAGCTAAGAAGTGTCGTTTCTCTCATGTAACTATTTTTCCCAGTTCGTTGTAGCAGACTTTTTACGCTTGAAGGATGGGGAAGGAGGGTGAAACAGCATAACCCATTTGGAGGAGAGGTGGGGGGAAAAAAAAGAAAACTGTGTCCAAAGCAATGTGCATGATAAGGGGAAAAGTTGTCTCTGAATTCAGCGGTAGAAATTGGAGATAATGTCTGCTTGACTGTCCTTTCAGGACAGATCCAGGATGTTGTGATCATTGTGGGTACAGAAAGCACCGTCTCGCACCCTGACTTTGCCTGAAGGTCAAGCTTGTGTTTCGGGAGGCTGCGCTGCAGCAGCTGCCTTCAGGTATGCTGCTTCTCATCCCGCCGCCCTGCGGGTCGAGGGGGTGGGTGCAAGCAAGGAATCCCTTTCTGCTGCCAGAAATAGTCAGTTGCTTTCCAGATGCAGACCAGACTGCTCTAGAGCAGTTAAATGCCCGGGGGAAAACGGGTTGCTGTAGAAACCCGTGTCAGACTTGCGAACGGTTCTTGTGCTGTTCTAGGGTTATGCTAGCAAGAAGGACTCTTCGGCTATCTTTTTTCCAGTGGTATCGAGAAATGTTTCTTCACTACTTAAGCAGCTGGAACTGCCAGATGTATGCTGTTATGAAAGGCAGGGAATCAACTGCATGACGGGTTGATCAGGGATCTGTTGAAACTTTGCAGACAGTCCCTCTGCTTCAATGAACTTTGGATGGAGACCCCCTGTTCCCCATATCCTATGCAATATGCAGCATACTGAATCTTGGATGTTTTTCACTCCCCATGAGGACTTGTTCATATGAAAAACTCCAAGGAAAAGCTGTTGAAGACCCTGCCTTATATTTTCCCAAAGTTAAACATAAAAGCCTGTTTGTCACAAGTGTTTGTATATTGAAGAGCTGACAGATGATACTGACTCTGAAAGCAAGCAGTGTGCAAGGGGTGGTGAGTTGGCTGCTGCTTTTCTTTTGAGGGCAGAAAAAAATTTGTGGCACTTTCAGAGCTCCCTGATTATGTTGTGCAACCCCACCGAGGTCGCTAATGAGAAACCCTGCTATGGATGCTCCTCAGCGTCCCTTTGACACCTCTGCATCTTGGGTTAGCAATGCCATGATAGTGGCGGGCACAAATCTAGTTACACGAGTTCTTTGTTATTTGGCTGTATTCAGAGCAGAATTTCAGAAATTACTGAAACATTTCTGTGTGCTTTTTGGCTTTGAAAAATATGAATTCAAAAGAAGACACCCCCCCCCAATCTCTGTTTAATCAATCTGTACCTCTAAGAATAGTCTAGTTGGGTGCTGCATAACAAGGTGCATGAATTCCAGGTATAACTTAAGAAATCAAGCTAGAGAAGAAAATCAAGACTGAGGGTGGGGTGGTGTTTTTGAAGATAACCTTGCTTTGTCCCTGCAAAAAATCACTTAGACATTGCATTGTCAATGCTTAAATGGGAACTTCAAGTTGATTTTAATTAAGGTCTATGCTAGCGTATGCTATATTTGCTAACGCATAGTTTATCTCTGAGGGTGCAAACATTCCTGGTTTGCTGAGGCTGTGCTGGTTTCCCTGAGTAGAACTTGCCTGTTCACAGTCTTGTCAGCTGAAGGCATTAGGACAGAATGAAATTACATCCTGAGCCTGGCCCCTCATGGGGATTGCTGTAATATTTTAAACCTCAAAAAGGATGGAAGTATAACAGAACAACATGACCACAGTAAGATTTATTAGTGTTGTTTTCTTCTTGGCTTTAGGCCATCCCCTGTCTGCAAAACTCCTGTTGATGTCCCATCTGGATTTACATAAAAATTGATGGTAGGGCAAAGCTCTCTGATCCTATCAGTTTACATTTGCATCACTTTCTGCTCAGGACCCATTATGAAGGGTTAGAAGTACAACTTGTTAAACTCTAATTAGCAGGCAAGCAGAGGAGAATACAAGGTCAATTTAGCACTCCTGGAATTTAAATTGTTTCCTGAATTTGAAGAGGAGGAGGGGGGAGTTTAAAAAAAAAAAAAAAAAATCAAAGCCTATGCCTCTGAGTTCAACTGAGTTTCTGAAACATCCCCTAGGAGCTAAAACTTCTTGAACAGAACCATTAAATTCATGTCTGCTCTATGTTTTGCTGTTTCTCTGTTGCAGAGGCAATACTTTAATCTGTGTAATTCTGGTTTGATCTCTATCTCCCTCTAAAACACGTGGGGGATAGGAAAAGGGAAACTTCACTGTGACTACTGATTTGTTCCATAAAAGCAATCATGTAAGGTGTCCCAAATCTCAATGTAATAGCTCSTAAAAGACCAGATCTATCTGTCCAGGGGTTTTGTGCCTCTTGGCAGACTTTGTTACCCCAGCACTTCCTACTGGTATGACAATGATGAGAATGGCACCTGTTACTGCTCTTTCCTTCTCTCCCCATTTGAGCTAGTCGTGCCATCGTAAGCTTCAACCGTTGCAGGTGGTAAGAACATAAACTAGGAGAAAGCCAGATGCAGACTAAAAGCAGGAAGGAAAAGTCATTAAGAGGAGCAGCCAAGCTAATTGGGTCAGTCAAGCTAGCCAGGTACTCTGCTTTATTCTCCAAGACTTGTGGAAGATGATAAAGCATGTCCAGATTTCAACAGACTTTGGATCAGACTTTGGAACCAGAACCCTTCCAGCTCAAGTTATTGTACTTCTTCTTAAGGAGTAGAAGGTCTCCTCCAGGTCTGATTGCTAAGGCAGCACTTCAGAGTCGAGACACTGTCCTCTGCCTGACAGCTGAAATGTCACTTCTTGACCTAGACATGCCATGTGCAGGTCCACCCTGAAGCTGAGATTTGGGATAGGTCACAAAAGTTAACTTTAGACCAGGAAGGACGCATGTTTGGGCTGCCTATGGAGAGAGGATCCTCCAGAGAGCTATGCAGTGAATCTGTTGGCTGCTTTTCTCAGTCCTCCTTTGGAGAAGTGCCCCCTCTCTGCCCTGCAACTATTGACAAAGGACAAACAGCCTTGCTAAGCTAAAGTGAGCTTTTGTGAATGCTCTGCTTTCTCGCTAGATTTAGCTAGATACTCCATCCAGAAAGCCACTTTGTCCCTGGGTGCTTTCTGGAACTGGCACGCAGATGGTGTACTGTTCCGTTCAACTTCAAGCACAGTTTGCTTTATTGTCAATTAGTTTTGGACTTATCCAAACTCTTTACACGCGTTCTGGGTCACTGATGCAAACACAGACTGTTATTATTATAGGTCTGAGTCAACATTGCAGTACAATTGTCTGCAGGTCTGATCTCCTTCTGCATATCAATTTATTATCTAGATGAAGTCATAGTGAGTGAAGGCCTTTTCTCCAGTAAAGGTGATTGAATACAACTGCAGCTGGCTGATTAAAATGAAGCAAGAGGAAATGCTCATGTGTCACTCGGCACACTGTCACATGAAACAAGGGGATTATATATGGTGAATTTCTAGTAATGAAAGCAGGCAATCGGGTTCATGTCATAAAATCAGCTTAAAAGAGCTTTCTAGATTCCAGAGAGGAGAACTAAAATAACTTGACCTACCTTGGTCCTGTAATCTTTAAATGCTGCTTTGCATCTGCTCATCAGTGCTTGGCAATGATATTTATTATGAAATTTTTACTAGGAGGTACTATTGTGTTGAAATTAATAATGCAAAGCAGTGCACAATGGAGCAGAAAAAAAAGTCATTACACAAGGGTTAAAAGTGAAACAGAAGCATTTGATTTGAGTAGAACCTGGTTTAGGAGAAAGCTGTAGCTGCAAAAATCCTGTCAAGGTCACCAGCCCAGGCCAGGCATGGCTGCCCTAAAGCTTGTGGCACTGTGAAGCATCCTTTTAGACCCCACGCACCTATCTAGCATTAGAACCAGTTCCTCTTAAGGAACTTAAGAACACAGTCATTGTAAGATCTCTCCATAGCTAATGGAACAGAGAGATGTACTGAAGAAGCTCTTAAGGTTTGAGCTGTTGTTTGGAAGTGCCTCTTTCTCTTTCCATGACTGGCAATTCTGAGTGTGCTCATAACTTCGGTGCTCCAGAAAGCTGCCTAACGTTAGGTGGGCTAGATTTGTGTGGTTATGCACAGAGGAGGGGGTTTTGAAGGGTTATGTTCCTTACTGAACACTCTCTACTCCTAAAAACACTAACACAATAATGTAAGAACTCCTTGGTCCCAACAGTAGCCARAGTAAATTGCAGTTCTCAGCTTGAAATACCTCTCTGGTAATAAGCTCTGTAGATCCTCACAGGTCCCAGTTATTTCTCTATTGAGCCTTGCAATCTATTCCGTAAAAAGGATCTCCTAGAAAGCGACCTGGTCTGAAGCCATCAGTAGGCACTGAATCCCTATTTCCCTTTGCAGTGTGTCCCAGTGGTCAGTCCTCTCAGGGTACCATTAAAAYGGCATGCCTTTTTCCTGAATTTGAATTTGTCTGGCTTCAGTTTTCAGTTGTTGGTCCTTGTCACACTCGTTTCTTGAACACCTTCCTTGTGAGTCAACTGTGGCCATCCTCTGTCTGTCACATCAGCAATTGCAAGCATTTCTGAGCATCTTCTGCAGCCCTTCTATCACTTCTGTGGCTTTTTCCTGTGCTATCATTAGTCTTTCCTCGACACCAGATCTGAAGCAGGAGTTGGTTATTGCCGGTGCCCTACAGAGAAGTCAGAAAACCTCTCTGCTCCCAGACACTATTCTTGGATTCATATATTCAAGGATTGCGTTAGATTGCTTTGCCACTGAGAATACCTAACAAATTGCTTGTTCTTTATGCTGTCCAAACCCTTTATTCAGTCTGCTTTCCAGGATGTGGTTTCTCGTGCTGCATGTTTGTTGTTCCTAGACATATAGCTTTGTGTTGGCTCTATTAAAACCTATTTTATTGGAAAGAGCCCAATCTATTAAGCCATCCAGGCCACTCTTTTGGCCTCCCTCCATCGTTATTTACTACTGTCCTGACATTTCTGTAGTCTGTGAGTCCACTGCTGGTTGAATATATATTTATTTCAAAATCACAAATGACAGTGGTGAGTATGCCAGGCCTAGTATGAATCCTTGTGGAACGTACAGTCATTTGATACTTCCCTGTAGACATCTGCCTTTGAAGATCTGTTGGTTTTCCCACTTTTAATTCATTTAACATGGACTTTAATTGAAAATACAAAATGGCACAATAAATATCTTAAAATTCAAAACTCAGTAGTCTTCAGCTACCTAATTGGTGTGTGGTTTTTCCTCCCAGCGTTTCCCCTAGAGCTGATCAATACCTGTTCCCTTTTATGTTTTTTTCCTCTCCTTCTCCTCTATTTAGGAGCTGGATCTCTCAGACTGTTCAATAAAGTGTATACTGTTTCCCTATACATAGATAGTTCCCTCCATTAACATTCTGTTGAGATTTCTACAGAAAGCTCAGGTTTAGCATTGAATTCCTGTTCAATATTTCTCTTTGAAATTTTTTTTAAACTTTTGTGATGTGCATGTTAAACTTTATCTCTCATGGGAATTGAATTAGAAAGATCACTTTGCATCTTTAATAAATACCCCCAGCCTAATTCAGGGAAACACTTCAGCATGTGCTTAACTGTAGAATTGGACTTGAGACTGGTATTTTATTAAAGTAGATGCATTAATTTCAAGCTTTGTTACATCTGAATTGCACCAGTATGTGAGGAAAAGAAAGTGAATCAATTCCAGTGTAGGGGTTTCTTCTGTGTGCTGCTTCTTGTGTATTTTTTCCCCCCGCCCTCCTTCCTGAAGGACCAGCCAAGTGTGTGTATGTGTGTGGTTTTTCTTTTCCTTCTTTCTTTCTCCCCCCCCTCCCCCCCCCGCAAATTAATGCAAGTTCTGGTAGAGGAATCAGTTCTGCAGAGTCGCTCCACAAAGGAGGACAGCTTGTGCTGTGGTTTTCTGCCGCTTCTTACCCCTGCAATGTATGCTACCTGGTTGCTGCTCCTTTCTCCAGAGGCAGTTGTGTTCCAGTGCTATTGTGTGTATTTAAAAATAGTAGTAATAATAATACTTCATGGGTGAGTAATAATGGCAAATGTTAAATATGAGTATGCTTTTTTTAACATATGCAAGTATTAAGTCCCAGCTTTTCTAAGAACCTAATTTATGAGGTAGGAAAGGTGACTGGCCTGATCTGTTTTCTTTGCGCTGATGTAAATTGGTGATGACTCTGCCGTCATTACCCCAAACTGAGTGCCCGAACCCTCTGACCTCTGGCAATTCTCATATTTTTCCTCCCTGCCCAGCCTGTCTCCGTGCCTGTGTCTAATCAGGACTAGTCACTCATTTTGGGGACAGAAGCATGTTCAGGGAGGGTGGTTATGCTCTACCAGGTGAAAGCTGGTACCCAGCCCTCAGACCACCGCCAAGCATATGAATCCCTGGATTTTACAAGAAGATACTTCTAAATCAGTTATTTTAAGAGCTCTGCTTATCTTCATYTATATGCTCAGATAGGTATTATTTTGTCCTCCTTGTTAAAGGGAATGTTTCTTTCTTTGCTTTATCTCTGTGCACAGCACATCTTGTTGTTACATTTAAGTCGSTATAAATTCTAAATCAATAATCCATTTAAGAAGAAAAAAGGGATATAGTAGCAATAAGTACAATTGCAGAGTTAATCAGATCATCTTTATTCGAGTTGTAAACTCTGTTTCCCAGGGATGTTCCTSCTCTACAAAAATCAATATGGACACAATGAAGTAGGTTTATTTTCTAGGTGTCAACAGTACAAGGGTTGAGTGTGGCCTCTTGGAGGGAACTGAGGGATGTTGCTGCCCTTGGACACGGTAACTGTGGAAAAGAAATAATAGCAATGGAATCAAGTTACAGAAAGTTGTGTGCGTTTTGGGCACTCAAAAGTTGGGAGAGATATGGATCTAAGAATGTGTCCCTCCTATCCTCTCCCTCCACACTTCACAAAGAAAAAAAAATCTAAACTAACACTACATCTTAAATACAGCATTTTGAGCTGATACCTACTTCTACAGAAGACCAGCTGGTTTTAGGAAAAGGAGGCTTCAGAAGATATGGATGATGTTTTCCTTATCTCTGTCCATGATAAATTTTAAGCATGTTCCTTACTGCTGATCTTTCCTGCATTAGTCTTATGCTAGTGCTGCTCCAAAGCCTTCAACGGATTCGCACCTGACTACACTGGCGAGATTAGAATCAGATTCAATCTCTCCAAAACCACATTTTGCACAATTTCTTTTATGTAGGATTGAACCTGGCTCTCTAAACACACTGCCACATAAATGGCTTCAGGACAACTGCTACAGAAATCATGGGCYTCCTTGTTGTTTTATTATCATTAAATATGTTCTCTACTGTGCTGTGGAACAAACAGTGCCTAATACTGCTATATCTTGATTTGTTATTCAATGATCCTTTAAGCTGAACCAAGCTATATRTTCAACAGATGAGTGTACTGCTTTCTCTCAGTAATTTACATTAAGCAATAGATCATGTAACACTGCCTTTAATACTTAGTATGCTTGTGCTTGCTAACAAACATTTTTAGAAGACATAATGTTTCACATTGACACCCTGGCTAATAATCAAGCGCAGCTGTTTGAAAATGTGTCTCGCCAGGGGTTGGTGCTACCGTTTCTGTCCTTAAACCATGGAGCTGCAAAGCAGGCTCCAACCGTGCTGGTCTGGGGTGTGCTCGGAGCCAGGGGAGCAACTGGACACAAGTAGATGTTGTCCAGCAAGTGCTGCAGGGTGAGAGGTGATCCCTCTCTTGGGAAGGATTAATGCCTCCTCGTATGGAAGGAGATAAAGTTTTTGAAGAGCTTCCCCAACTCAGGTGGGGCTGTTGGCACTGTTGCCATCTGCTCAGTGGTGAGGCAAGACTCTGAGCTGCTTGTTAGCAGCTACCACTCATRAAGAACGGACCCGTCTTACGTATTCCCAGCTAAATGGCCGTGCGCCCTTTGTCTGCATCGTGGGGAAACTCAAAGGTGTCCCTGAAGTGAGAAGTACCCTTGCCTGYGGTTGGTTTAGGTTCTGAAACTGCCTCTTGGTTTTATCAGGGCTTCATTGGACCGAGATCTTCATTCAAGAAATTTTAAGTGCCCTTAGTCTCTTCCAGCTCTCTAACTGTGGTGGGTTTTGTTTGTTTTGTTTTTAAATGTGATACCCTTCTTAARAATAACTTTAATTTGGATCACATTCTAGAAAGTATCCACGTGCTCTTCTTACCAGTTATTATCTTTCTGAGTTTSACAGTTTGCTTGAGCATCCCCAGAGCCGATTTCCCCCAGTTAACTATTGTATACCGAGATGACTTTTTAGAAGCAATCAGTTGTAGTTTTAGATGATCTTGGAGTATTTATATACATCTCTCTTTATGAAGGGAAGTATCAGGAAAAGGCRTTGTTAAGAGGAAACGCAGGATTTGCAGCTGTGCATCTTTAGAGGCCTGTCCTCAGGAGCTGTAATGAGGAAACTTAGGTTGGATCTTGGGAATGATCCTTGTTTGAGGAACCCTTTTCAGTCATTGGTATTTTATGTGAAGTTTGAAGTGCTCTGAGTGTTTACAGAAGAAAAATACTTTCAATGAGATGCATATTCTTTTGAAGTTGATTTAAACAAATTGACYCTTTCCAGCAAAAAGGGTGCTGTATATGAGAGATGGTTTTCTTGCAACAAGACTTATGGCTCAATAGATTTCTCTACTCAGTTACCTTTCTGTCAAAAACTTACGTGTTTACAGAGTTGGTCTGCTTGACATGAGCACTGTGGTCCTCATTGAAGTGAGATTTGGGGAGTGGTAGGGGTGTTTTATTCTTGAAGAGCTTTGCTTGGTGGCAATTTTGACTTTCAACCGTATTATTGTTCATGACTTTAAATTGCTACTTGCAGTGTTTTTACAATCTGCTCCTAAAATGTTTATTAAACATACTAGGAACCACCCCCCCACAAATTCTAATAGTCAGGTCTCTTTTATACATTTCCAAAATATCTCCTGAAAGGAGATGCTACCAAAAATGAGATACAGTTTATAATCTTTTTTTTTTTTTAATCCCCCTTTGACACTTGGAGCTGCTTCTCTGGTCAAAGAAAACTGTAACATCTTCTGAATATAGGTAGGAGAGAAAATAAAAATGGAAGAACAGCCAGGCTGTAAATGCCAAAGAATTCCTAGCCAATTATGGTTATTGACTTGAAAGTCATCTCAATTTTGAGTAAAGATAGACCAACTTTTTTTGGACTTACAGGAAAGTCTTTTTATTATTTTACTATTATTATTTTATTATTTTTTCTTACAGTTCTTCCAAGAAAATATCTTCTAAGTATATGCATATAAACATTGTGTGTTTGTGTATGTGTATATATACATATACATGTATATCACAGAATCACATGTATATGTATGTACTATATACATAAAAACACACAAAATTGTGTGTTTACACATAGATACGCACACAATTCCCCACCTATGCCTATATACTATGGTCACTTGGTCAGCACTGTAATATGTAGAATGAACAATATATTGGATAATTCTGAAGAAAAAGCACTGACTGGGATAAGAGTGAAGGAAGAGGAAGCAAGCCCAGGAAGATGGGAATGAATCCTTGGTTGAATCAAAGTTTCAGAAGCTTTGAAGCGTGCAGCTGGCTGGAACGGAACTAGAAACATGCCCAAGATTTGCATTTTAGAGCAGCACTAAATGCCACGCTTGCCACCAGCCATTTCAAGCATGTGGAGCAAAAGCAGGGTTAATCTTGTGTRACATAAATTAGTAAGAGCTGTGCAAAAGAATTTTTCAAAGGCTTGCTTGCTAAATAAATTACTGGTCATGTTTTATTTAAAATGCTTGAGCTGCCAGCAGAGAACATAGAAAACAAGCACACTTTCAATTAAAGTAGCAGCTAGCACTTTCCTGCTGGCACTTGCACGGCTTCTTCCACTGGTCCCGCTGTACTGTGTGGGGCAAGTGGCCTAGTGTAATCCCATGTACACACATGGCTCACGTGTGCATGCAGCATCATAGGATCCAGCAGTTTATCTCCTGCCACGTGCAACGTTCCCTTCAGTAAATGGTTTTTAGGACATCCAGATAACTCCAAGCCTGTCTGCTTATATGCTGTAATATAGATGCCAGCCTGGGGTTTGCATTAGTGACATCGGGCGTTATGCGATGTGCGTCATGCTATGCGTTATTTGAAATCCAGTGTGATGATTGCTGTGCCTGTTTCTGCCCCTGTGCTGCAGGAATCAGGGGTGGGTTGGTGCCCAGCTGGGGAATGGTGGYGGTAGGGGTATAGAGGATTTACACATTGAACAGGACAGATGTTTCCTTTCTTTTCTCCCAAACATCTGCTCATGTGCTCTATTTTGGGAAGCTGTGAGCACAGCTTTAAGGGCAGGACTGAGGTTACAGCAGGTTATTGGCCTTATGCCRTGAGAGGCCATCACGGTGTTTCCGGCAGTTCTGCTGCTGGTTTAAGACTAATGGAGGAATCTGTGTAGAAAAGCTGTTTTCTACCTTGAGGATGTGTGAGCTTTCCTGGAAAAGTTAGCCATTGCAGGACAGTCTGTGGCTCCCTCCGTCGTCTTGGTTAGTGGCTCCTTACACATGTGGCCTTTGCTGCGGCTCTGCTCCCATGCACCTTGCTGAAGAGTTCCTCCTGCCCTGCTGGGACTGGAGTTGTACTATGGCAAGATCAGCTACGGGACTGCAATAAAAATGTCCTCTGTAGTTAAGGCTGTGACTCTAAATTTGGAGCCCCCAGCATCTTCTCCACAATTCACACAAACTTTTCCTTTGGCTTCAGTGGGCACTGACCAAGGTTTCTTATCCAGAGACGGCTGCCTTGGCCCTGGATAAAACCTCAGTGGCAAGGTTCCCCCTCCCCGCCATGTGAAATCCTCCAAAAAGCTCATTGCCATGAATCTTGGGAAGTGCCTGTGCTGTTTTCAGTAAGTTATATGGGTTTGGTCTCTTGTGCACCAGCTGTAGACTCTTGTGTCACTCCAGACTTTGTGTAGCAGAACTAAGGCTTCTTCCTAGAAAGCTGAAGGTGCTGGGAAGGAGGAATGAATGCAGAATTGATTAGGAAGAAAAGCATATCTGTGGTTGTTCTTATGTAATCACAATACTTTTACCCTGAGCATAGTATTGATTAGCTCATGTCCTGACTTCTCTGTGAAAATCACAAAAATGGTCTTGTTGGAATGACTGGAAGGCAAGAAGAAGTGTGCAGGAGTTTCTGAGGAGCTAACTGGAGAATCTAAGTGTAGCTCAATGGTGTCCTAGCATTTCAGGATTTGTCTCAATAATAACTGAATGAACAACAGTAGTCAGCACTGAAGATGTCTCTCATCTATGAAGCTTGACAAACAGTATCTAACGGTGCATTAATGAATCCAGACTAAATTAACTTTAATTGGACAATACCGCATTAATACTTCAARTTTGTTGTCTTTTTTGTCTTGTTTTTTTTTATGGAGCACAGATTATTACAAATGCTCCTGGAACCCTTCTAAGATCATACAGTTTTTTGGAAGATAATGCTTGTTTTTAATTACATTTCAAAAGTTTCAGTGCTTTACTCCCTCCATACCTTCAGAAGTAAGGARATTGTGATGGGTAAGGGTAAGTCTGAGACTTTTCTAAGGACCTTGCTATAGGTGCATGAACACACAGGGTAGACCAAAGCTCCACTTCAGTTCCCTCATAGCTAATCTGGCCCCTAGAATACGCTTAGACATGGAAAAACTCCTAAATTGTGGTCTAGGATGAGGCAAGTGTAGAACAGCACAATATACCCACCAAAACCTTGTCTAGCCTTGTTCTAACATCTCCAGAAACTTGTCTAGTTTTCCAATATTTAAAGAATCTGACTGTATTGTACAGACAAGATATGATCCTTTGGTGAAAACAAATATTAGTAAGTATTCGTGTTAATCCCTATGCTCTCTTAACTACTGCTTTGCACAGAATTTGTTTAGGGAACAGTGGAGGAGCCAATTTTCCAGGATGAAAAAGATGCACTTTAAACTTTGCTTTCATTTAATGCTGATTCTAATGCTGCAGATGTCAATTTGACCTTTCTATGTGCTGGAGGTGGCATATCTACCTTCTATCGTTTGGAAGGCATGACTATTTATGTAACAAAATCCATCTGACAGGTAACCACATGTTCCAGCTAATCTCAGGTAGGATTTAAGTAGCTCCTGTATCAAATATAGCATCAGGCTTGGTAACTGAATAGCTAATATCAGGAACATCTGTTTCAGATCTGTCATTGCTTGGAGATGGAGAATCAGGCTTGGTGTCTTTATGGGTGACCTTATGGTAGGGTAACCCTCATTTAAACGCTGTGGGTCACATTGACCTCTGCTGCCAGCAGAGGGGCACTAGGGAGAGTTTTGTCCCAATGTACTTGTTGTTGGTCCGTAGCAAAGGACACAGCTGCAAAAGATTGAAATGAGTTTTCTAATGCATTAGGAGACTTATCTATTATTTACTCTGKGAATAGCAGTCTTATTTAATATTAAATTCCAAATTTCCTTTAGGTGTTTACCAGCCGTCCAGCAGATTAGACATACTAAACTAGCGAATGCCCCTTTTTCATGAATCTTCTTCTATCTCTTTTAGTTTGTGAACAGTGTAGTCAGCCCTCTTCTACCCTGTCCCCAAAGCTTATCCAGGACTAGCGTATTCTTCTGTTCCTTTTGAACTCCCTTTAAGCAGTTTTTTTTTTTTAAACAGTCCAAGCTTATCCAATTACAAAAAAAAAAAAAAATCACCTAGGAGGTGGTGTAGCCTAACTTTCCTCTCTGTGGAACAAGGTCTTTTGGTATTACTTAACTTTTTTTCAGACAAATGACAAAGCTGAAAGAAAAAAACATGYGTGTCAGCCTTCAGAAATGTGCATTATTTATTTCTTGATGTGAGGAATATAAGGTCAAACAGTGAAAGTGAGTAATAGCTCTGAGATTGGAAGTTAGGTTGGACCGTGATTTCAGCTGCTGCCATTTACCGGCGCACGGGATCTTTGCTCCGCTCTCCAGACCTGTGCCCTACGTACTGAGTCGTGCCTCCCTTCAGGCTGGGCTGTTGATAGGTCTCCAGCACTGCGTTTGGTCGGTGTGAGACCTGGAGACTCTCTAGGAAAAACACCGGGTGACTGTTAGGAGAGGGCATGTTTAGGTCTTCAGTATGATCTAAACAGGGCACGGAAACCAGGCCAATATCTCATCTCCTTTCTCAAAGAAATGCCAGATCACACCAAGGAGTGTAGCAGTGCACTTGGAGACTGTCAGCTGGCAATTGCAGTATAACTATAAAGGGTTATTATGGTGACTTTTTTGAAACTGTCTCCCAAAAACTTGGGACATAAAGAAGGGAACAAGCTGGCTACAAAGCACTGATGTCTGGGAATCTCCAACCCACTTTTGAGCTGTCTGTCCGTGTCTCTGTAGCTTTCGGATCCCCTGCCAGATTTGTGGCTAACTGTTGAAGAGATGCAACCTATTCTTATCTTGAAAACCATGCAGAGATACAAAATACATATATAGCTACACTACTATAGGCTGYGTGTTATGCGTATAACACCATCTGTCATTTACATGTGTGGGTTTTGTTTAAGTGAAGATCTTCAAAATCTGAATCATGTTTGTCTGAAACCAACTCAAAATGTTTAAAAAATTTAAGCAGTAGAATTTGACTAATAATTTGGAATATTAGGGGAAAATATATCTTTGGACACAGACTTTTAATCACAGAGAATAGAGTTTGATTGGCATCAACATCTAGGTATTAAAACATAACTTAATAATTTTCAACAAGGGCTATGTAGCTTTAAGGGACTGTAGAAAGTATCCCCTTGTGCTTACGCCAAGATCCTGTTACACATTTCTGTTCCCCTCATCCTTAATGATTTCAGTGGGGATTATGATGGATAACCGAAATAAGATCATTCTATTTCCAGGGAAAGCTTTACTACATTGATATCCCCCCCCAATGTTGCTATTTGCCAAAAGCAGCTGATGAGCAAAATTTGGGTGTCACTGGGAATTCAACCTGTCGCTTCTGTTAAGTGTTGCATTTTATAAGCAGTGGTTGAAACTTAAGCTGTGTAACAGGTAATTTATTGCCACTGTAACGACTGATTGGTAATGGACTCAGTAGAAAACTATGCTACACTAAAATAAAATTCTTGCGTACAACTGCGGTGACATTAATTACTTTTAACATAATGCTRTTTTGTTATAGCAGCACTTGTGCTCATATCACTTTTTATTTTGGGATCTCGAAGCATTGCAGTATTACTCGTGCTTTGTCGCACCCTAGTAAGTGCCATCATATCTGCTTAAGTGACGGGTAAGATGGAGCACAGACAAGCAGAGAGATTCGCACATGGATGTAAAATAAAGACCCAGTCTTGCAAAGCATTATCCGCGTGCAAAACTTAAAGTTTAATTCCAGCCCTGTTTTTTCACTTAGATATTTTGCCAGATCTGGGCCCGTGTAACCAAGGTTCCTGGTAAACTTAATTAACTTTCAGATTGTCCTTCCTAAAATCCACTAGGAATCAATGGGATTTATATACCTGCTTATTGCTGGACTCCTGGTTAACTGCTTTGCTGGACTGGGGCACTAATCGGTGTACACACGAGGACATGTCCTTGAAAGCAGCTTAAGTGCRTTGAGCAGAATATCTGGCTGCTGCYGTTGCCCTGTAATTTTAACTAGCAACTTTCATGAGCTTAAAGCTCACCTTCTAACAGGGAAATATCTATTTTTAGCCTATCTAGTAGAGCTGCTGCAGCAGGTCTGCCCCTGGAGCTCCAACCTTACAAACAAAGCAAATATTACCTGTGGGCTGTTGTTAATAAAAGAATCCTTTCAAACGTGTTTACTCTGGGAAAGCACGCTTTAATTTGGCTGATATGCTTTGAATGCTCTTTATTCATTTTACTGTGAGAGCTCTAAATGGATGGCAGCCGAGACAGCAAAGAAGACAGTAATTCAGAAAAAAAGCTGTTAACTTATTTACCCACCTTCCTGGAGTGTTGGTTTGCTGCTGCTGTTCTTAAAAATACTGGAGATGTATACAAAATAAATAATTCATTGCACAAGTATCACTTTTCTGGGGATGCTGAAATTAAAATCGCTAAACATGCATTTAATTTAGACTTGATTAGATAACCTATTCTGCTGCACCGCAGCTGTAATTAAAACGTGCCCTTGCGAGGGTTAAGCCGCCGGGGACGCGGGCGCGCTCCTCGCGCAGCGGCGCTAGTTAGGAGGGGCGCGATGGGGCCCTGCGAGCGGGGGCTCGGTTGGCGAGGCGGCGTCAGGCTCCCCCCGGGCAGGTGGCAGGAGAGGGGCCGGTCGCAAGGAGAGACCGGAGAGCTCGCTGAGGAGGCGGTGGCGGTGTCCCCTCCTGCCACGCTCGCTGTCCTGCCGGCGCCGCCGCGGCCTGCCCGTGGCTGCTGCGCCTCCCTGAGTCGCTCTCCGCCTCGCCCGTCGGTAATTTCTGCCGCCGGCTCTAGCGGCGAAGCAGCTGAAACGAACCTCGCGATAAAGGAATCCGATGGGAGCTCCGGGCTGGAGCCTCTGCAACGGTTTCGGCAGCAGTTGGGTTGTGGGCCGCCCTGCTGAACCCGTCAGCTGCTATAAACCACGTGTGGTCAGTCGTAGGCCGAAGGAAAGCGGTGGAGAACCCTGAAAGCTGCTCGGGCAAAGGCTGGGGGTGAGGGTCGCCTGCGTTCAGGGCTGCTCTTGCTCTGAACCTCAGCTTCCCTGTCAAAAACAACACTGCTGCTAGTTCCCCATATTAAAAGTAACAGTAATCGGTGCCCAGGTGCAGGCTCCCTCCTGCACCCGCTCCTCAGTGAGGAGGAGGATGACGTGCCGGGAGCGCAGGTAGCGCTGCAGAGCCGTGTCGCTGCCAGCCCTCGCTGCTGCTGGACCGGCGAGGCTGCCGCCGGAGCCGCCCGGGGCGACATCCCTCCGTTCCCCCAGGCCAGGGCACGGCCGCGGCCGGGCAGGAGAGGCCTCCGTGGGGCTGGGAAGGGCGAGACGTGGGGCCGCTCGGCGCGAGCGGGTGGGAGCAGCGGGATGCGCCGTCGCCTCCAGGCCGCTGCTGCCAAACCCCGTTTGTCTTCTTCTCTCTCTTCCCCCTCTCTAATCACCGCAGCTACCTGCTGACTGCACTTTCTCTGGGCAGCTCCGAGCCGTGTCGAACACGTCTGGCAAAGCTTAAAGCTCCACCTGAGCACGTCTTTTGGGCCTCCTCGTTTCAAGGCAGCCTGCGCGCAGCKGTGTTAATTCCCAGGCGAGGGCCGGTCCGCTGCGTGCTCGCCGACTGCCTGGGGGTCTGGTTACCCTCAGCGTGCAGAGAGGGTTTTCACGTATCCCCCCGTTCACAACGTGAGAGTAAGCGGTCTTGAGTGGAAAAAGAAATTCGGGATGAGCCCAAACGGTGGATCCCTGGTGCTGCCCGTGAACAGACCCATCAGCTCTTCAAGGTCTCCCGTGTGTTTGCAGGTCAGCTTTGCTGAACTTTGGCCGCTTTTTTTTCCCTGGTGTCTTGTTTGACCGGGGACTAACAGCTCACTCCTGGCAAGCTCTGCCCAGCTGGGATGGCTGCCGGTGGGATGCTTTTTGGGAAGCTCTGCGCCCTTTCAGSGCTTCACTCCCTTCGCTGTCGCAGACCGACCTGGTTGTATTGCCGGTGGCACGTGGCAGGACCCGGCTGTTTCCTTAGGGACTGATGTGACCCGACGAGGGCAGCGGCGTTCCCRCGAGCAGCCTTTCTGAGCCCAGTGGGTTCCCCGAGGAAGGGATGGAGCCTGTCCCTGCTGCTCTCGGGGAAGCCTGAAATGAGGCAGGCTCTGGGGAGCTGGGCTTGTTTTCCTTATTCTAGCTGCTAATTTTCTGCTTTGTTCCATGTCCTGATTTTTTTTTTTTTTTTTTTTATGGTATTGCTATATTTAATGAAAGGTTTTGCATGCAAGTTTACTGTGATGCTTTTGTGTGTGTATATATAAACCTCGGATGAAATAATGAAAGGTATATTTGCAGTCTGAGTCTGTAAGTGAAGTGGGCTGGTCTTCTCTCCAAGTGACTAATCTGCTCCTGCACATCCACTGCCACGTTTTATAAAATTTGGAAGTGATCTTCTGAAGTAAAGCTGCTTTCCTTTGCAGACTGCTTATTGTAGCCTGTTATGTTGTACAACAGCATTCTGTTCAACAGTGCTCTCTCTTTGGCTGTGCAAACAAAAAAAGGTGAGAGYGGGGGGATAAATAAGCAGAGACGCCAGCAGAAATTTTCCTTTGCTGGTATCTGAATTGCTCTCAGGCAAGCTGACACTTTTGTTTTTTGTTGTTTTTGTTTTTTTCCTTCCTGCTACCATGACCAAAGAGATCCCCCTGCTCCCAGAGCTCCAGTCTATAAAAACCTGCAGTATAGTGTGTTGAAGGAAAAGGTGTTTCTAAAACACAGACCGGTGATCATGGAAACGAGTGACCGATGTCACCGTCGGGGCTCTCTGCCGCCGGCATCCCAAGGCGGGTGCAGCCCGGGGCGGTGGGGGAGCCCCTGGGCTGGCCCCGGTGGCAGCACGGGCGCTGCAGGGCTGCAGCCGGTTCTCGCCTCCCCCTGCATCCCGCGCTCCCGCCGCGCCGTGCTCGTAGCAGCACAGCGCCTCGGGCTGCCTCAGACGGGCTTCGTTTCCGCTTTGCGCCCGTGTAGGTGTGAGGAGTGCGGGCGAGCTCGGGGCAGGGCAGGCGTGCTGGTCGCGGCGACCCGCGGGAGGACTCGCTCGGTGATACTGAACTGCGCGCCTGCATCCGTGCCCCTGTGCTTTGATATTATGCCCGTGGGCCTGAGTACCCCGCTGCTYGACTACCTGGCCTTAAAGAATCGTATCTTGCTTCAAGCTTGGGTTAACCTCAGTTCCCCAAGTCATCTTGTATTTCCCACTTGTTATAAACTATTTGAATAAGAAGGCAGTTTGAACTGCAACGTGGGCAAATGCAGTTTATGCTAGAGGAATAGATGCACCACTTAGAGTTTACTGAGGTGTTTTTGCACATTGCTGTAACTTTTTTTCCCTCTGAAGAGGTGATGCAGTTGTGACTCWGTGTTGTGATACGTCTGGTCTTGAGGACCCCACGCGATCTGAAAAGAGGACACTCCACATTCATGTCTTGCCAGAGCTCCTGTGACTTGCCTTTTCCAAAAGCGAAAAAACAAACACATACACACATTGTACTGAGTCTTAAAAAAAAAAAAAAAAAAAATCAACTTGTTCATTGGCACTGTAGAAACACTTTCCAAACCCCGTAGTCCTGCCCTAAAGAACATGCAGTTACTCCATGCCGGTGTCAGGACTGAGATGAGCACTCAGGCGCCCTCGTTTCCTGCTCTTGCTAATTGACAGCACCTCCCCAAAGTTATGTGCGAATGCCAGGACATCTTCATACAGTGATGGATGAACAATGAGAATTCAAGAAGCCAAGCAAAAATGAAGGTATTTGCTGAGCTTTTACTGAATAAGGCTATAAACGAGGCACTAGATTCAGGGGTGATGTCAGAAAATGTGAAACCAGCCAGCAGCTGCCAGGGAGCCCTAGAATATGTAATCTCCAGTGGATTGCAATATGTCCAGCACTTTTCTGATGGCAGAGAAAGATGAAACACTACAAAAATATTCCCAAAGAGAAAATATATATGTCATACAACATTTAAATAGAYTCTTTCAAGAAGGAGAGCAGCAGAAACCCTTATAACTAGCTCATAAGTGTGAACCTACTTTTTTTTTTAAGAGCTGGTAGGATGGATAGCATGCTTTAAGTATACAGCTCTGTTGTCTTCATAGTTTAATTCTATTCAGCTTTTGCCTGACTGTACCAGCTAATAATAAAAGCAATACAAGGAAGCAGGTCCATACCTACAGAATGAATTTTTTAAAAAAGCTTTGTATTCTACAAAGCAAGACATTTCTAAATAGAGTACTAGTTAAAATGAGGGTTTTAAAGGCTATGTAGGGATTCTTGCCAACACAGTAAGTGCAAGTGGCAATGAAACTTTTTAAGTAGCGGAACTGAAATACTAATAATTGGGATTTGGGAATGGACTACGTGAAACTAAAAGAACGCCTAGAAGTGGCGATTTCTTTCACAGAAAGCTAAATGCACTCTGGAATGAGTGCAGTCGGGCACTTCTCAAGCCAAATTGATTTAAACTTGACCTGTCTGGATCAGAAGGCAGATCAGTATGTACCAACTAAGTGATGGAATAATAGAAGTGTGCATATTTTTGGAAATGTAGCTCTCTTGAGCCAGGCACTCCATTTCTTGCAGAAAACATGAGGCAAGTGAGTAGCAGAAGGGAAGGAACTGGCTGTAACTCTGTTTAGCTTCCCCGTGCCATTTCAGTCCTACCCCTGCTGCAGCCACCTCTGCAAGCTCTCTGTCTCCGTGAGCCCYGAGGGGCAGCTCTGCTGTGGAGATGCTCCTTGCTCTGGCGGTGCCAGGTGCTGACCCAGAAGACCTGCTCCCCTTGATGGCCCACCCTGCTCTTGGGAGCAGCGGGACCTGCTGGTTCTTGGGGGTCTTCATGGGGTCTCGGATGGCTAACGGGGCCCTTTGCCTCTGCCAGTGTGTCCATGTGAACATGTTGCCCTGTTCCTCACTGTGCTACTTCATTGCTGCTGAACTTCTCCCACCACATGCCTGGGCTATTTCTATACTTAATTTTCACTTTCATCCCTCAAATGCTGCTTGTCATTGCTGTGACAAAGTGCTTTTTACTGGTCCAGCTCCTCTAATCGAAGTCCTGGCCAGAGCTAGCTAGTCTCCAGAGCAGCGCTCTCCCTAAACCACGTGTCCTTCAAAGGCTGGAGATGGTTAGTGCTTTCAGCAGCTGTCTCAAAACCTCCGGCAGAGCCTGCTGACAGATTATATAGCGTAGATGGAGCTTATCTGAAAAGTGGAGTGGMTCTCCTTTTGAAGCAGGCTGTCATGCTGGCTCTTGGCACGGAAAAAGTGAATGGGCCAAAGCCCTGCTCAGCTCCTTCTCCATAGGGTGGCTTTGGAGTAAAACGTCTTCCATGCAGGAGCTCCAGGTGTCACAGAGCAGCTCCGCAGCAACTCCCCATTTGCTCTGCCCACAGGCAGGAGCTCAGTTTGCATCCCAGATCCTCTATTTCCACCTCAGATCAGCTGTCCGTGTACTTTGTTGTTCTGTAGTCATTAACAAGCGCTGAAACTGCCACCCTTGGAGGCGGGCATGGCCGATTTGATCAGGCAGGGGGAAACCTTTAAGCCTCATCTTGAATGAGGTGCTTAGGTGCAGTGGGGTTTACCTGCCTCCTTGGCCTGGAGGTTATAAAAAGGAGAGGAGGAACGAGGAATGTCACAAAAGAGCCACAGCTCTGGGGCATCGTCCTCGGGGGCAGGCGGTGGATGTTGCCGCCAACAAGGACATGGCAGCCGGTGGAGGGACCAAGTGGTCTTATACCCTTCCTAAATTCTAATAGATTTTATATTATTTATTTATTTATTTACCTAAAAACACCAGCTAAATGCAGAATAGTTCTGTTAGATCTACTGTGGCTTTAGAGTTGAACCCTCATTCACTGATATTTGCTGACAGAAATCAGGTGGAGCTGGCCTATGTACTAGAAAATGCTAATTTTTAATGCTTCAATAGCTCTGTAGATTCTATGAGGTGGGAAAAAATAGCAGGATCACCTCTGTATTTATTGTATTCATGTCAGGAAGAAAAGGAGCACATTTAAATGTGACTGACAACAGCTCAGCGTGTCCTAGGCCAGTGGGTGCAGGTGACCATAATGGTACGAAGGGTTCAGCCCCAAAGGTGGTGTCAAAGACTGACTTTCTTCAGGTTCATGCACAAGTATCATTTATATTCCTCCGTCAAGGCGACTTCAAAGTCTGTCTGTTGGCTGTGAGGGAATGAAGGATTTTTTGAATTTAGAAATTGTCTGTTGRGAGTAAGTAGGAAAAGGAAAAAGGATTTCATGCCCAAATTATCAATAGTTGTGAAGGTTTATTATAACATTGTATAAAATACTTTCTGTACTCGTGCTGCAGATTTATAAGAAAGATGTAAAAAAGAGGATACAAAGGAGACCTTTCATACGAATTGTTCAGGGAATTCTGTTCCTCTGCCTTTACTGTTTCAGTTGTTATAAATGAATACTAAATAACCAGTCTTAAAACAAAACATTAGGCGATACAACATCTTTATTGGACTCTGTTTGACACAGATGGCGCAAAGCCTCTGCCTGAGGCTCACAGACACCCTCTTTTCCCCTCTGGGGTTTTCTAAGGGTGGATTTTCTGAGGCTCGCTCCGACGTTGGCACAAGGAGCCCACGTGGGGTGTCTCAATCCCCACTGGCTGTGGTGGGGAATAAGGGGGTTGCCGCACAGTTTGGGGGGGCTCAAGTACTGGGGGGTTGTTGGTATTGGCGGTGTGGAAAGAGGCGAGGAGGTTGCGTAGAAGATAGGGTTCGGGGCCAGCGGAGCAGAAGCACGGCTGCTGTTCGGGGACCCTGTGGCCAGTTGGTTGCAGACATCTGCACCCCGCTGGTGGCTCCGGCAGAGCTCGCCAGCGGCCTTATCCCTCAGGAAACCCACCCACGGAAAGGGCTGCAGAGCAGCGCCGGGGCTGAGCTGGCGAAGTCCAGCTGGGCTGCGAGCCGCCCGGCTCCGGGGAGCTCCGGGAGACTCCCCCTAAACTGGTGCTTCGTGGTGCCGCCGCCTTGGCTCGCGGGACCGGCACGCGCGGAGCTGGGGAGGAAACGTGCCAGAGCTGCGGGAGATCAGGATCTCTGCAAATCGCCCCCCGCGCAGCCGGGAGCTGCGCACAAAAGGTCCGCGGTGGCTTGGCAAAGCAGCGAGCGGATCCCTTCTGTGAACCTAAACGCGTCTCTTGTTGCAATCGGGGGGAAAAGTCACCGGTGACGGAGGGGCTTGGATGTGGCAGCTCCGCCTGAGCGTGGGGAGCGACTGCTTGCTTACGCTGGTCGTACTTGAAAATACGTCTTTCCTTATTGTAAAGCTGATACAATTTTGAGAGGTTTCTTGTACTTACAGCCTCCGCTGAGCAGATTAAACATTACATAATGCTCCTCTCAGGGGCACTGCGTGATTAATGAATGCTTACAAAGTGCTTCGTTAAATATGACATAGTACTAATGTATCTGTTGTAAAAGAAAAACTGAGGAGGCGTTAGCAGAAATTGTCTTCCCTGAACAGGCATTCTCTAAGTTTTTTCCTAAAGTAAATGACTGAATGAAAATAAATAAACTGTGAGTGATATGCATGATAGATCAAAACACCAGAATTTTTCTTCTGTTGGAAGAGACTGATAGTTGCCCAGGAGATCACCCATAAAGTCAGTTGAAATTTATAAAAGGCAATGCAGAGGCCAATAATTCAACTGACAACCTTCCTGTGCCACAAGCACAGAAGTGGAGTATAACCTTAAGCTAAAAGGAGGCTTTCTTGAAAAGAATACTGCCATGATAACGAAGCTTTGATTTATTTTTATTTTTCATTGACAAATGAACCTAAATGATGCTTTGGCTTTCAAATTTCTCTGCAGTAAAAATATTTTGTGTGTGATAGTTCTCAGGACTTGATTTAGAATAAGAAGGAACAATTAAAGATAAAATATTCCAAGGTATATGTATGTRGGTGGGTGAAGCTGGAATACACATTAGAGCAAATTCAGTTAAAAATCAATATTTATAAAGGCCCTGTTAGGACTAACTGTATAGGGCCAGACTGTTGGCTGCTGTGAATCAGCATGGATCTGTTGGCTTTAATTTTTGACAGCTGAAAATCTGGTCTTCAGTTTTGATGTCTCTTATTCAAATTCCARATAACCTATTCTTGGTATTATGTGTGTCTTCTATCACTAGAGAGAATACTCTTGTTATTGAGAGGAAAAATCAATACAGATTAATGTTCTGTGTGTCCATGATACTTTCTTGCAATGGCTGTCACCAAGAGTAACAAGGGACTGAGGACCAAAGGTGGAGGGGATGGCTGATTAAATTTAGCTCTGATAAGGGTTAAAAAATTGCCCCTGTCCATGTGGAGTTCCAGATCTTTTTAGCCTCTTTCTTTCAAGAAGATCCCATTGCTGCTCTGATTTTTTTTTTCCCAGCGGCTTCAGTTTTTGATTAATTTATGAAGTTTTTTTTAACATATCTTCTCTTTTCAATAAAGAGAAGGGGGGAAAAAAAGAAATGGATTTGTGAGAGATTTAAAATGCTGGGATTTTCTTTGCTTGGTAAGTTTACCCAGACAGGGTTCTCTTTCCAGGAACCCCTTGCACCCTTTTTTTAACTGAGATAAATAAGGCCTTGAGGTGAAACATAGTGGAGAAACATGCTCAGGTGGTGGCATCAGACCACACTGTGGTCCACCTTACTCCATTGCCTGCTGTCGTCCCTTATTGTCCCGGGTCTGCCTGGGACCAGAATTGGAACCAAGATAAGTTTCACCACCAGTCTTTTAAGGCACTTCAAACCTGACCTGCTATGCAGCTGTGCTAATCTGCCGCTCCTCATCCTCCCATCGTCTGGGATGGGGCCGATCTTCTACCTGCATACAGTCTGGATAGAAGATCCAGTCACTCGACTCATTGCTGTCATCTGTGTTGTGTCCTGAAAACCAGCTGTGTACATTGCTACTKTGTGAGTTTCTTCTAAGAAATCTAGGGACGGAGCATTTCCTTGCCAAAAAGCTACAACTGGTGAGAAGTTCATTCCTGAAAAGCCCGGCTTTCCTTTTGCTAGCTGGATGGGAGCAAATGGGCTGGCCAAGTGCCAGGGATTTGCAAACAGCACGGCGGCGGCTGCCTATTTATTTTCATCTAGGAATTTGCCAGAGGAGTCCAGAATATGCAAGCTCRTGTGTACTTTCCTTTAGACATGAGAATAAAGAAAAGCACACATATACATGATCATAGGCCTGGAGATCCACAAATCCTTAAATGCTTATAAGCAGAAACTTGGATAAGAACAAGCTGTACCCTTGGGTCTGGAAGCTGTTTGCAGGTACTCCAGACCATAACCTTTCTTTAAAATTTATATATCTTGTTGTTGAACTGTGCTTCTGAGCATAAGTTTCTACAGTATTTGAATTTATTTCATATCATATATTGTTGCACAAAATCCTAAGAAGTACATACTGCCTTGAAAAAGTAGCAAAATTATATTAAAAATTTTAAAAACTTGAAATTATCTTGTGCAGATTTAGTGGCATATTTTTGCAGAAAAACAAATTGCATGTTCCTGAGTATTTTATCCTTTAGAAGTTTCATATACAAAGCCAACTAGTTAACTGACATTTGGATTGCAATTATGCAATGTTGTACAGCATTAAAACCGTTGTGTTGTTTGCTGCTGTCACTGCCGAATCTTGCATCGCTTCTGGTGTCCTGTATCCTGATCCTTCAAAGATTTCACAAGTAAGCATAACTCTGCTGTAAAATCTTATGCTGCTGTGAGAGCCTTGTGGGACTGAAACATTAATAACTAAAAATTAGTGATTGTGTTGTTTATGCAGCTTTCAAAATAAAAAAGGGCTTAATATTGCTACGCTTGAAGGCCGCTATTATGTCGGGTGTATTTTTTGTTCATTTGCAATGCTGGTTAAAGTTGATGGATATACTAACCTCTTTCATTTACGATAAAKAGAAAAAGCAATTAAGTGCTTCTTTGCATGGTGATAGATGAAACAACAGCAAGCTGGTACCCAAGGCAATGAGCTACACAAAACTGATGAGAAAATGAGCTGCGTTGACAAGGGTTTTCCTTCAGATTAATTGCAAGTGCAGGGGCTGGGGGCTTGGCTGATTGATGCTGTATGCTTCCCTATTTCTGAGAAGCAAAAATTGAGGAAAAACGCTGTGAAAAGGGCAAGACACAGTGCTTAGCCTGGGAGAAAGCGAAGAGCCAGGACTACTGATGGGAATAGCACTTACTGGGAACACAGCCTTGGATTCCCGAGCAGAAAGCAGCTTTCTGTATTTTTCCTCTTCTGTGTTCAGGAAGCAGGATTGCATGTGCAGTTTCCCTCTTCCCCCATTTTTCGGTAAATAAGCAGARCGGCACCAAAGAAATACCTGATTTATCTGAGCCCAGTTCCTCCTGTTGGGAAGTGAGTGAGCAAGACCTCCCCCTCCTGCTACAGCCCCTTGGGGAGAAAAAACAGCAGCAACATGCTCAACCGGGACGTGTTTTTTCCTTGTATTTCCAGATGTCACAGCATAGACTGGGCTTCTGTGAGAGGCATGGTGGGAGGAAGCATCAAAGGTGCGAGCATTTGCGGCTAGATTTAAAGGCTCACAAGCAAAACTGCTCGTTCGGCCTGTTTATGGTAGAGACCAGCCGCGCTGACGCAGGTGCAGAGCCTGCGCGCGGCTGGGGGCGTGCAGGGCCCAGCAGAAACTTTAAAAACGATGGACTACAGCATTTCAACATTGTTATCTTATTGATACTGCTGGAAAATAGATCCAGGGATTTCTAGGATGAGGACGTGAAGGATTTTCTGCAGGGAGAGTACGAAGTCCTGAGGGACCTTTGCTGGCGTTGATGGGGCAGGTTGGCCATCCGGGCTCTGTGGCAACCTCCTGAGAGCAGGGTAACACCTGGGGGAGGTGGGCTCCGGATTGCCGACGTGCTCCTTGTTCCTTGGACAGCAGCGGACCGCGTGAGTCAGCGGTCACGTACAAGCCAGCGGTGTTCTCTCAGGCAGCAATACATCACTGCCCACCAAATAGGTTTACTGTTTACCTTATTGTAAGATTTTCTTGTTTGCTCATACGTTTGGGAACATCTTGTTCACTACARCTTAGTCACAGACGTGTCCTGGTGTAAAAACCACAAAAGTCCGGTTGGAAGAGCTGGTGTCTGTATCTACGCATTCACGCTGCAACGTGATTTTTTTATAGTAGTCGTTGTTATCAAGTTCTCAACACATATGAGTATTAGGGTATTCTAATTTGTTCCTTCAAGAATGACATTGGTGGAAAAATGCTATTTAGCAGAAATGTGTAATATTTTGTTTCTCTATTCAGTGGTTGGTCTCCACTGGTGTGTATTAATCACAAACATAGGCAGTTGCTGGATTCAGCTGTGACAGGGTGAGAGTAGACAGAGCATTGCATGGCAAGTCTTTCCTACCTGTTCATCCTAACTTAGGATGAGGAAGCCGGATAAGCATAAACCTGGGATAAAATTCTTACGGGAGTATGTTGTCTTGTGATCCTAATAATGAAACATGGGAAGAACAACTTTCATTTGGCAGTTGGTAAAGACTTTCCTGTAGAATAAGGAAGATGGTGTTACACCCAAAGGCACCTTGTCACCTTTCCCAGGAGRAGGGGATGTAGAATATGCCAACCTTCTTGTGGACTTTTTTGTACCCTTCTTGTGAATGGAGAGGAGAAGAAACTGCTGCTGAGTGCTTACATAGCCCCTGTACACACTATTTGTTTAAATGCCAGAAAATTAACCAGACTGAAGGTTTCAATCCACTGGCACAAACAGGATTTCAGGACAGAGGGCCTCAGGGTACTGGCAGGAGCTTTCACACAGAACAAAAGCAGTGATTTTGCAGTTCCTGGGTTTGTTGAAAAAGCAAACAAATGCCACTTCAGGAAAATACTGGGTTTCTTCCCTTTTATTTGCAACAGCATCAGCATGTCCTGTCTCCCTTTCTTTGATTGCATTTGCCTTTATTTTCCATATCAGGTCGCACTGCAGCTTCCTTCCCTGAACCCCACGTGTCCCAACCCTGCAGGCTACAGGGACAGATCCTCACGCTCGCGCTAGCGTGGAGCCTCTTTGACATACACATGGGCCTATGAGGAGATCAAGGCTACGGTATTCATGAAGCCCTGGGCAGTGCTGGTTCGCTTTGAGCTCTGCCATGCAGCGTGATAAGTACGAGCAGCAAGGGAAGGGTTTTCATTACTAGGCTACCAGAAGCCTTATGCCTGTCTTCAAGAAGAAAAGCCCTAAAGCCAGGCACTTAAAAAGGCAGTCACCTACTGCTGAGATGCTCTTTTGGGTACTTGTTCCCCTCAGGAGCATATAAATTCTGAATACCACCCCCCCCCCCCCATAATGTGCAGTGTTTAGGTCTGACTTCTCTGTGCTGGAGATGAAGTCAAGGCCTTAGGCCAAAAGCTCCATCTGGCCGCTCAGCCGTGACCGGGCTGCAGCGAGGGGCTGGCAAGGCTGTTCTGTGCCGATCCGCAGGCTGCTGGGATTTCACGGGAGCGCGGAGCAGCGCCTGATCTCGGCTCGTGTAACTGCAGGTTCGTTAGCAGCATCTCTCGGTGGCCCGAGCAGCAGCACGGGAGGACGCAGGACTTTTTGGGGCTGGACCTGTGGCTCTGCATGCTCAAACTCCCTGTGGCTCCGCTCTGTCTCCTGAAATGGTCACTCGTTCCCGGCTGGCTCTGCCCAGCACTTGAAGCTCTTCCTACAGCAAGTTTGCTAGAGATATTGGTATCGTTTTAATGCATTTTGGCTCCGCTGGGGCCA
This sequence comes from Apteryx rowi, assembly GCF_003343035.1. Classification (NCBI taxonomy): domain Eukaryota; kingdom Metazoa; phylum Chordata; class Aves; order Apterygiformes; family Apterygidae; genus Apteryx; species Apteryx rowi. The sequence goes on along the minus strand of NW_020450871.1, from coordinate 6,273,112 downwards.
TCCCAAGCAGAAAGCATGAAGGGGAAATGCTGCTGAAAGGTTTGTGTCATACCTGTGCAAGCCCTAAGGTTCGAGTGAGATTTTGCAGGTAGGAATAAGAGCTGTTGGCTCAGGAGGTTTTCCAACTTCTGCAGACTTGAAACAAATTCTTGAACCCGCTACAATACTGTGATAGAGATGGATGCTCCCTGCTGTTACAGCTAAACGTTATTCCTTCAGCAGAGCAAGGAGAGGGGTCAAGGATGGGATCTAAAGATGTTAAATTTGGGGATGGTTTTTGGCATCCTAGTTTGAACTGTCTCTATTGGACCATTGCTCCCGGTGTTGCCACCTCACGTGGTCTGACTCTGCTTGGTACATTATGAAATGTCTTTTTGGAAGCATGGAATCAAGTCAGTACATGAGAATCTCAACTTTCATTTTGCAGGAGAGCAGAAGAGACAGGAGGTGGTAGAGGAGAGCATGCTTTGAAGCCAGCATGCAGAAAAAGGCTTAAAAAATCCCCAAATCAGAAGGTGAATAAAAATATTCCCACAAACTTAATATTTTTAAAACTACGTGACATTTTAAGCCAGCCACATCACTTTGGGGGGGCTGACTCATAATATTTGAATACTACAGATTGGCTATCCTGAGCATCCCTGTTTTCCGGCAGGCAGTAATTACTGTTAGGGAGAGAATTGCCTCCCTCAAATCTTGGAAGCAAGTAGTAGAGCAGAGGAGGAGCTGTGACTCAGGCGTGTGGACGTGCGTGAGTCACCGGGACTCTTGGGTTGGTAATAGCTGGCTTAGGGCAGCACTTAAAATCTCACAGTCCGTCCCTGCAGAAAGGCTGGTGTTTGCAACACAGATATGACTCTAAAAACAGTTAGTCATGGCTCAGGAAGTGAATGAGCCACATCATTTTGCTGTCTTACAGGTGAATTACAAGTTAAACAGAAATGCTTTGATTCCCTTCCCATCGCATGCCGATTTCTGTATTTAAGAGAACTCGAACCCTCARTTGCCTTAGGACTCCAAGTGTTTGAGAAACACCCACCAATGTAGCCTAAACAAGGGGCAAAGTTTGAAGAATAATGATCATTTTGGGGGCTTGGGATTGTTGTTGTTGTTTTTGTTGCTCCTATTAAAGTATTTGTCAGTCATGTTTGCAGAGCAGGAATTCTAATGAATAATTGGTGATGCTGTTGTTTATTGCTTTGATGTTAAATCTATTTTATTTATTTGTTTGGAATTCAGCCCAGCAGTGGATTACTGTTTTATCCATGTCCGGTCTTAAAATATTTGATTTAAGCTTTCAGTGTGCAAATTAATCTTGATGTATTTGTAAATGGAGAAATTGTGCAGGTTTCTATTTATATGATACTAAAGATATGGGGCAAGAAGTAATGATAATGAAACCAAATATTTACAGTGGGGGGGAAGAAACAGCAACATCTAAAAGTCACATTCGAGATGCACTGAGCTGGAGAAAAAAGGGTCATAAGGACAGAAGAGCAGTTGTCTTTGCCTGCCTCTAGGAGATATTTATAGATGTAGTAAAGTTTCAACTAAAATTTCAGTTTGAATAAATTCTAGGCATGGCCTATATTTGAATGCAGATAGCGAGCTCTGTAGCATTTACTGTATGTCGGAGGTATATGAAGCAGTTATTGTCCAGTCCGTGATTTTCAGCAGATTATAAACTGCAGATCCCATTAAGTGGTGCACGTGCAAGGCAGAGCGAAAGGGAGCRTTTGCACCCTCCTGCAGCGGCTGGTTGTGCCCAGAAGCTGGAGCGAGGTGCTCTTCCTCGGGCCCCAAAGCRCCGTCAGGTTAGGTATTTACATCCCCCCAAATCTGGGTCCCCAGCTCAGGGGGACGATGTCCCCCATCCGGGTGCAGCGGCCCCGGGAGCCGCGTCTGCCTCGGCGCCGGGAAGCGCAGAGCGCCGCTCGGCGCGCGCCTCCTCCCGCACTCCCAGGCGGGCTTCGCGGGCAGCCGTGTTTGCCGCGGGGCTCCCCGGTAAGCCCGGCCGAGCCCACAGGTTTTGCTGTAGTGAAATCTCACGTTTCAGTTTCACGTGTGTGTCTGACAGGAGGTCGAAAGCCGCGGACTTCAGGAACAGCCCGAGGAGGGAGTCCCACAGGCTTAATTTCGGGAGCGTTGCCTGGAGGCTCTCTGGGAGGAAGCCGTTCCTGTGCCCAGCCGGGCAGCGGGCTCAGGCGCACGGCAGCCGCGCTGTGCCGGYGTCGCCCTCGCGGGCCGGTGCCGAATGCCCGGAGCAAAGCGCGGCCAGGAGACCAGGCAGAGCAGAGGGCATCGCCTCGGCTGCGCTTTCAAAGGCGGCCTCTCAGTCATGAGCATCTCAGCTGCTGCTGATCCCTCAGGGAAATCTCTGTGGTGGTCAATGAGACCGTTGCCAGATCAGCCCGTCTCTTCCGAAGTGATCCATGGTGTTTCAAGACTGGAGGAAAGTTGAAGGGGGTTAAAGATGGGATCGTTTGCTGTCAAAAGAATTTTGATCTAGGGCTTTAAAAGCTATTGGAAAACAAGCTGTCATCCAGAGCCATTATCATATAATTGCTCTTTTTAATGGTTCGAAGGACCAAGTTGGGGAGCAGGATTGTACATTTGGAAATTAAGGAGAAGGTTTTATGAGTGCTTTGCTCCTGGGTGATCATATTATTAAATTTCCTTATTATTGTGAACAGAAATACAGGTCCTGGCTGTGGTGAGATTTCACAGTACTGTAGTGCAAGCGGCACTGGCACGGAGAGGGGAAAGGTCTTGTCTTCCTTAGTGCTATGCCCTTAAATATAGGGAAATCTAAAAATACATTATCTTGCAGAAATTGCTGTTTGCTTTGTATTCACCAATCTTCCATTCTCTCTGTTTTTCTGTCCTCTGTGCGTTTTAATAGTGTAGTATTGTGTTTGCTTCTTTGCTCTGTTCGTGCTATACATGGTATAATTAAAATGAGTTATGTACTTATTTTGTCATTACCCATACATTGGGATCTCCTCTGTGTGCAGTTATCTGTAATCAAACATGCTTGCTCAGGGGCCCGAAAGTAAAATCTTGTGAGCATTAAAATCAAATCAAGGTCCTCATGGGGCTCATGGCCCAGGATTTTGCCTGAGCATACAAAGCAGTCCCGGTCTGATACGGATTTCACTAGGAAAAGGCTACACAGGCAAGTATTGATCCCCTCAGCACTCTGCTTCTCCCTAAATTGGGGTTAACTAATGGGCTGCAGAGATCACAGGCAGAACAAGGGCTCCCCATTCTTTTGGATCTTGTGTGTCAATTGAACTCCTGATTTTTCAGAGTTGCTTAGTGCTGGCATCTCCTACTGACCTCAGCAGTGTCAGTGGGAGCTGACATGAGGCTAGCGAGTACCGAGTATCTCAGAAAAGCAAACTGCGAGTATTTTCCCTTCTTTCTTGAGGCCTCTTGCTTGTTTATTGACTGCCCCATCCTGATGGGCTCCAGCTCCCTTGGAAGTCATCACACTGCGTGTGGTAGGAGCCAAATGAAGTCCTCGTGTGCCTGGAGCCRAATTCATCTCGGAGCACTTAACTAACACTGAAGTACAGTTTGCAATGGCTGTTGTGTTGTACTTAACAAAATTTGCAAGGTATTTAACAGTTGATTGCCAAATCTTAACTGTATACAAATAAATAACAATGCTGTCCTGTACAGTAATAAGTGTGGTTAAAATTAGCACAGTAAAATCACACTTAATCGTTAACTGCTTTTCTCTTAGACATGGTCAGTTACAGTTTAAAAATAAAAGTGCTTTTTTGTTTGGTTGTTCTTCAGAATGCCATTCTGAGGATGAGTCTGGTCCGGTTTGATGCCTGAGCAGTTTAGATTTTTCTCTGGAGTAAAATCAGTTTTTATAGGCAATATGTTGTTAGAGTTTTGCCTTGATTTGAATTAAGTTGGGTTGCTTTTCCTGGGGCATAGAGAAACCATCAAGCCATTGCAAAGAGGATGAACCTTTTCAGGAATGCATCTACCAATGTCAGCTAGAGCAGAATTAATGGCACTTTACTTAATACAAGTCCTTAAAAACTGTGTTCAAAATGATAAATCATGGCGCTATGCTACTGGACACCGGCTTAGTTTTCTTTCTTTTTCTGTGCCCCAGTTTACTGTTTTGTTGCATTTTCACATCTAAAAATATCCGAGCTGTTTCCATGATACACCATACTTCAGTTGGCACAGAAAACAAGTCCCTGTTTCATAAAGGAATATCTGCATTATGTCCACTGGTACAGAGAGAGCCGCCAGTGTCTTCTCGGGGTATCCGTGGCTGAGGAGGTGATTCTGTGCTAGGGTTTCTCATCTCATCTGACAAGCCGCAGCCTGGAAAAAAAAGTTAAGGGGAAAGTCGTGCCAGTGACATCCAGCTTGACTTCGGCACACGGATTCGTTTCTCATTCCTTCCAGGGTGGGAYAGACTTACCCGCTTCTTTGCTTTTCTCTTTGTGCTCCCTGATTATCATTCTGCATGGGTGCTWGACTGGAGCAGGCAAGTCAGTCAGAGAAAGAGAATATTCAAAAGGAAAAGATACTGTTGCAGACCATGCTAAAGTTTTAAGGGCTTGGAGAACGGCTTTTGGACCGATGCGGTTTCAGCTCTGGCAGGAGAGCAGGGTATCTTTTCTTGCCCTTCGGCAGCAGGGGCATCGAGGAGGTGAGCCGATCTGCTTGCGCAAGGGGAGCTGTTGGAGTCCGGGAGCAAAGCAGCTCTCCATGGTGAAAAGCTTCTGTCGGGCATCACCTAACAGTTTGGGAGTGAATAGACTGTCACCCCTCCGATGAGCCAGTGTTCAAGCCAGGCTCCCCTCTGTCCTGCTCCCAGTGAGCCCGATGCGGAGACTTGGGGACTAGGCGATAGAGGAGGTCTTGCAATGTCTCCTCCAGTCAGGCAGGGTCCCGTTCCTAGCCCAGATGTGTAGGCAAAGTGACTGTGCAGAGGTGAGGAGGTGGCTCAGACAGCTGGTGAGAAAAATGTGTGTGTTGTTGTTTTACTGCTTTCTTTATAAATATTGTGCCCTGATTACTGAGGCAGAGAGAGCACGCGCTGCACAGAGGACTGCTCTGCCACAGCCTTCCTCTACTGAGTCTCTCACCCTTGGGTCTAACGTGCTTCAAAGTCTGTGGTACCACGTGGTGTGTGAAACTGTTACTTGCACTATCCTAGATCTGGAACAACTCTGCTAAGTTTAGTGGAATTAATTTGGAATTACTTCAATATAATTGGCAGAATAATTGGATTCAAAGTAGGATCACTATTACCACCTATAAAAATAACCACTGTGTCCAAAACTTTCTTTTAAGAGTTTAATATAGAGATGGGTAGCAAAGGGTTTTCCTGCTCCAAAACCACATGTCCTCCCCCTGCAAATATCCTGCTTTGGTTAAACCTCTTAAAAGTGTTTTTTGGGAGCAGTGGGGGGTACTAGAGGGCAGTGGAAGAAGAACAAGACATTGGCGAGCAGGGTGACGATAGGAGCGTGAGGACTGGAGACCTCAGTCCAAGCCTGTGCCTTGCCCCTTTCTGATGTTTGAGCCTATTCTCTATCCCAGGATTGGCTGCTCAGGCTTTGCCATCCCACTTTAATTATTGAATCATCCAAGATGAAATAAATATTTCCTAATAGAAATTTATAAAAACTGCAATTGGTCCCTTTGAAAAATTTCAACAAGTTGACGTGTGCTAAAGTAGGAAAAAGCCTCTTCAGAAAACTTCAGCCATTTCTGGTTTGAGGAATCCTAAATGTATATTGGCTACTTGTTTACTTCTGCTGCCTTGGGATTTATAACGAAAGTTGATGCCAACRTCTTGCCCTCTTTGAGTAGAGGTTGATTGTCAGCAATAGTGGGTTGATCCAGGATTTCAGATACCTTTAGTGCTACCTACAGTTGTAATTTGTGAATAATCTTTCTCTGTTGGTTAATACAGGAATGAAGATATAAAATATCAACTTAAATATTTATGTGGGTAGCATATCTTAGTGAATATTTCTTGGTGGTAAGGAAATGCTGTTTCAAGAGCAATACATTGCAGTTCAGTGGCAATGACTATGTGAAAGCTGTCAATGTTTGGAACAAAATCTGTAGATCCCATAAAGTGGTAGAATTACTCATTCTCCAAAATCTGTGCTTTGGGAGGAAGCAGAATGTGTTAGTTAATGATACTTTAGTAGCAACAAAGAATTTGTCTAGAAAATCGGTGGTACATCACTTGAGAATATCTGGTAATTGAGATTAAACATGTTTAGGGGTTCGGTGTTTCTTCAGTGCATGCAGCTAATTCCAGCTAATGTTAACGGAGCTTGAGCATGCCTACTGAATAAAACCCAAGTGCTAGGGAGGGCGACTGCTGATCTTGTCATCATATATATCACGGAGATCCGGTGACACTGAACCTTCCCCATTTGCCAGACCTGACAGTTACAATTACAAATGTTTATGCAAAAGATCCCATTTCCTTCCTACTGACTGACACTGGATTTGCATGCATAAATCCATTTTGCATGCAAACACCTCAGATAAAGAGACAGTGTTTCTGCAAAAAATCTGGATCTGCCAACATGGCAAGAGTGGCAAGAATTGATTTTGTCTTTGCTCCTTTTTTACCCCACTTACCATAAAAATAGCTGAGGAATACAGGCTTAATAAAGCCTTGTGAAAAAGATAAGGAAATTAATCTGGAAAATTATGTGAATCTATAGTCTTTATCGACACTTAATTTTTTCAAAGATTTGAGTTACTACGTGGCTTGCACTGACTGTATAATATTAAAGTTTAAGAATRCATAAAAATTTAATGAAAATGTCTTAAATAGAAATCTGAAGTCCCAACACTGTTCAGTTTTTTTCTCACGCAGCTACAGCTGAAGTCTCTGCGAGCCCTTCCCTTGTCTTTAATAGATATTGGAGCAGGCTTTTAAAGGAGCAGGTATATTTACAAAAGGTCAGGCACATTTGTAATGAAAATTGCATTCATCACGATGCATTTATATTTTGAAAACAGGTTACTGTTTCAGAATGAGCTTTTCTCCCTCCCTCATCCCTTCTGGAAAAAAGCAAACACCCCTGGAAAGAATGGCAATAACATTTCTCTTGGCATTCAAAGGTCACTTCATAATATAATACCCCTAAGCGCTTATTCAACTGCATGGGGAAGCTGGGCTCTTGCAAAGTGCCAGTATGTAGAGAAGTATGTAGACATTGATATCTGTTTGAAATAATCCATCATGCAAAGCTTGTATTTATGTTTTTGATGGTTAGATGGTACCTGAACCTGGCACTGAAAGCCTGGTAGCAGAAAGCTCACCGGTGCAGTTGTCTGTTACTGAGGGACTGGGGAAGTCTGGCCATGTCTCTCCTGTCTGTAGGATCATACAAATTCTCCATTTCCAGTGGAGGTTTTGTTGTAGTTTTTCATCAGAAATGAGCTTGCTTAGTTTTTATGAAAGATTTTTTTCCCCAGGAAAAAATGCTGTTGTTGCGTTTGTATAAAAATAAAAAAAAATCAAAGTGCATAAAACAGCCCCCAGGATATTTCAGCAGAAACCTGACATCCCTCAAAGGGAGGGTGATTTGTGTGTTTGCCCGCCCCTGCCCCGCTCCGCGCCTGCCCTCCGCCTGCTTTCCGCACCTGCCGGCAGCACCCTGCGCTGTGGGAGATGTCGTCAGGAAGGAGCGGCATATTTAGGGTAGGACTGATGGATGAAGCGCAAACTGCAACTACTAAATGCTGCGACAGCACTTCCAGACGAATGTGATTTGATAGCTGAAATATCTGTGTAGCCGCAGCAGACGAAGCAAGGGATTTTCGCTGATGGTCTGTACGTAGCTGGGAGGAACTCGGTTTACACCTCTCTCCCATGGAGAGTCGTGACGTATGTGCAAGTTGCGCTGCTCTGCCCCTTCTCCGCGTCCCCTCTGCTGCCGCTCGGGCGCAAACGGCCTCCGGCCCTGCTGTGGCCTTGGCCGACGAAGGTCTTGTGGCATCTCCTTCGTTAAGACCCAGCGGTCTCGATCTCGGTGCCTGCTGCCGCTATGGCCCTGGGGTGTGACGTTGTGGGCGTTGAAAACGAAGCCGAGAGGATCCTGCCTCCGGCTGTGAGCTGGGGGAAGTCTATATTGGCATAAACACTTATTTCATGTCTGATTTGGACCGTGTTTCCGCAGGCAAGTAACGGCCCCTTTTTCCTGGCTTCCCGTGCAGGTGAGTAAGCCCTTAGGGGTACTGCAGTATGAGCTGACCTTCGAGTGCCACGAGAAACGTCACCGTCATTCTTTCCAGGGGGTTTGTTTTTCCCACAGGCCAACGGAGCCGTGTCCCCCATCCTTGCGCGGGCCCGCAGCTCATGTGCGCRCCGCGGTCAGACAGCAAGGTCTCTCTGCAAGACGGGACCCGATGCTCCGGGACCCAGTGGTGCCCGGTGGTGCTGCGGGCCAGGGGTCCGGGGACATCTGCCGCCTCAAAGCTCTTTGAGCTGATGTCCCTACCAAGGGCGCTTGTGCTGGTGGTGCATAAAGACTGTTTGTTTTAATGCTGTGTATCTTGGAAGGCACCCCTCCCCCCGGTAAAGAGAATAGTTGTTATGTGTTTTATAGTCTCAGGCATGGCCATCTGCTAATATAGTCAACCAGACACAATAAAGGAGGTTTATATCTTTTTAGATTCTTTTACTTCAGGTTCTATTTTTGATGCAGTAGGAGCACACACAGCTGAGCTGAAAGACTCTCAAGAACATGCCATGCATTTTACAGTGGATGCGGCTAAAGAAAACTCGCTGAAGGATTAGCATTAAAAGCAGAACATGACAGAGAATTTGAAATTGCTATCGCCCTGCCTTTAGCCTGGGGAAGTTTAGAAGCTCTTTGGTACGTAAAAGAGTTGAGATGCTTTTATTCGGCACTATGCAGTCTGTCCGGTGCAAGCCTGTGTGAACCACACCCAGGTGTGAATGGTCAATACCAGCACTCCTCTTACCGCTATAGCCACGAAGAACTTTTCCCTGCAGTCCTGGGGGTCTGTCCGATTCCGTCTCCTGACACCTGGCAGACTTGTAGCTGAATTAAGTATATAAATAAAGCACACCAGTAATTCTGTGTAAGATGAAACTTCTGCTGTCATGAAGTTTTGTTTTTTTTTCCTTTCCTTTAAAAGTGTAGGTGTYGCTTTTCAAAGTTGGGAGCTCCAGGCTGGAGAGGACGCCTGGGTAAAGGAGTTGGGCATGTTGCTCTTGCAAGCAACCACGCTGTATATTCTGCATTTGTCTGAATGTAAGTTGCCCTCGAATTTGAGGTGTTTCTCACTTTCCTGACAACTCACAGTGGGACTGTTCAGCCCAGTGTGAGCCAGTTCAGCGGGAATGGGGCCCCTTCAGGAGTCCTGCAGCACGTTGTGGTCACTTGGGTTGACTAAACAGATGCAACCACCCGTGTCCCTTCTCAGCACCCAAGCAAGGCAGGAGGAAGGAGCGAGTGACTATGGATGAATTGTCTCCCATCTCTATCTTTGCTGCCTGATATCCTTGTTCCCCGCTCTCCCCTTTTTAGTTGCATGTCAGAACAACTTTTAGTTACTTGTTTTAACATCTTTTGCAAGATCTGATTCGGCTTGACTTTTTGCATTTCTCTCATGGATCTTTCCACTTCTTGACCTCTCGTAAGACATCTGTCTCTTTGGTTGGTTATCTCTTTCCTGTTCACTGTATGCACTCAGCTGTTCCTGAAGTGCTTTTTCTTTTTAAATAAGATTRTTCAATATGGAATTTGAAAGTTTCTTCTTAATCCTGGCAGTTCAATGGGAGCTGGGCAAAGAATAGAGTCAAAGAACTTCTGCTGAATTTTCTAGACTGTCTTGGAAAAAGGTTATGGAGGATGAGAAAAATTCACTTGTCAATGGCTGTCGCTTCAAAGTGCAATTTTCATTCATCCCTGTCTTTGCCCGCAAATTGCCACAGTTCAAAATCTTTTGCTGCCTCGAAGCCTCTCAACTCTGTCAGCCCTTTTTAAAGAAGTTGTAAGTTCTCTCGTTGTTAATGTGATTTGGTAACACCTCTCGGAGAGCAGCTCTGGGGCTGGCAACCTTGTGCAGGATGTGCTATTCCCGAGATATTCTGCATGTGGTGCCATTAAAGCACCAGGAGGAAAGGCAGGAACTGCAGTAGGATCAGGCCCTCTCGCTCTAATTTGGTGTAAACCGAGGAGCCTGCAGGACTGTGACTCCTGGCTCGTAGCCCTCTGGTGCTACTATGCTGAACAAATTTCAGCGAGTTAATTATGTATGACCAGCTCTCCCTGCCATGTGTCTAATTAGCTGTGGTTTATGCCAAGCCTTTCCCTATCTTAATCCTCCTCTGCTACTGTTGTGAGACTTCCCTGATAACCAAAACAGATGAGTCGGTGTATCTTGTGATATCTGCGGCTCTGCATGTTTTCTTTTCTTTTCCCGGCTCCCCTGAGCAGCGCAGGAGGAAGCAGGGCTCTGAAACAAGGATTGGCAAAGACAGAGATGAGCATAGAAAATTGCCGTCTCGTTTCTATCCAGAAACAGAGCTGCAATGTTTGTTTGGGGTTTGAGCAGTGGTCTCCCCCTCTGCCGACTAAAGGGCACTTAGCAATGTYGGGGCGAGTGCTTTGCCAGGAAGCACTGGCACCTGTAAGCCTGGCTGCTGGAGCCACCACTCCAGCTGTCTTTGGATACACAGCATCAGGAAGAAGCTGAGTTTCTGTAATTTCTTAGTTAGTAGAAACCCTTACGTTGTTAGCAATCCTGTCCTGGCAGACCTGTATTAACCACTCAAGTTTTCCTAGGATCCTTCTTTTCCCCAGGCACCCCAGTTTTGAATGGGTGAGGGACTTGCCCGTGTGTCTGGAGTTGTCCTTGCCTTAGTGATCAGCTCAAGCTTATTGCTTTCATGGGCAAAAAATGTAGTGATTTCCTTAGAGAAAGTCAGATCCTACTTCTTGCTTCTAGAACCAAAATTTTGGGGCCGTCCTACAAAACCCCCCTGTGCATTATTTGTGTTTGTATTTCAGGAGCGCTCAGGGAGATCAAGGTTGCATGAGCTAGTCTCTATTTCATTTGCAGTCTGAGCAGTTGCTCTGGAAAGAAAACCAGTAGAAAGTTGAAGTTATGTCGTCTTTGGGGATGCAAAACCATGCGGTGGCAGAATTAAGAGCAGAAACTGGCTTCTCCTAGTCTAATCTAGTGCCTTGTTCTTTGGACCATCCTGTCTTCAGATCAGACGGGAGCAGAAAAGCAAGTAGAGGTAATGTGGATTGGGCTGAGTGGTGTTCTTCCAATCCATCTTTCAATACTTTCTTTCAGAGTTTTCACATGCTTGGGACAGGTTATTTGCTTCACTTTTGTTTTTTCTCCTTGTTTTCTAGCCAGCCATTGGCTGAGGCATTTTTCTTATTTCTGTGCTACCTGGTAGATTCATGTGCTCCCCTGTAGTATTAATTTGCTGGTTTAGCATGTGTATTTCATGTTCACGTAGCTTTTGCTTTCAGTTGCTTGCTCATCAAAATGCTTTGCAGTATTCACTTTCTTTTGCTTATTCCACCACAGTTACACAATTAGATAGCAAGGGTTTAATTAGTCTTTGGCTAGTTAGCTATGTATCTTGGAATCTGTAATACACGTCTGGTCACAATTAGTAAAAGGAAACATAGCCACGTAGTTACATAATCTCATTTAAATATCCATGACCATGAGCAACAGTCATAAGCAGTTAAATGAGGTTATTACCTCAGTGAATGGAAGGACCTTCTTGGAATTACRCAGAACAGCTCAGCACTGCTAGCATTAATAGCGTAACAGGTGACTTTGTGCTGAATCATTTGTGTAATAATTGGTCTGTTTGTTCTTTTTAGCTAATGTATTTTACAGCAAGTGCAATATATTTTTGCAATTTATAAAATCTGTTCAGGGAAAAGTCTCTGATAATAGAAAATGTTCCATTATCATATGCTTCAGGTATTTTTAATATCCCCGCACAAGCTAAGTGGATTTGCTGAAGTCACAGCATAAATGAATGATCATGGTGAAACCAAAAATAGAAGGAGTGTACCCAGGTGATGCAGCAGTCACCTTCAATATTAGGACATAATTAATTCAGATATTGCTATCAATAACTACAGCAATTAGAAAAGCAAATGTACAGTGCTGGCATTGGTAGAGTGATATGGCAATGACTCTATAGAGGTGTCTTGAGAAGGTTAAGCTTTTTGTTTTTTCCCCCTCCCTCCTCTATCTCCCATTTCCCTAGAAAGCATCCCAATGAATCCTCAGCTGCAAACAGTTGTTGCTTTTTGAGCAGCATCTATATGTTGGGGAGAACACAAAAATGTACAGGTATTGCTAGGGTTGTTGCTAAATGAAGGGATGATTTTTCCAGCCTGTATTTGTACTGCTGAGAGGCATGCGAGGCCTGAATGCGAGGGGACATTGAGGAGCAAGAACCTTGAATGAAATCCTGTCTTTTGACAAAATCGCAGCAGTGTCTACCCAGGCCTGGCTGGCCTTGTGAACACTTGAAGAGACTTGGGCTAAGGATTTTGAAGGTACAAGGAGAGGAGCTTTGGAAGGCAGATAGGAACAGAGTATGTTTAGTCTGGTGTGAGTTTTCTGCATCCGTCATGGATAGTTTCATGTGGAATTGGAAAAGTGTCTATTCCAGAAGGTGATGGGAGTAAGAACAGTCTTAGCAGCAGAGCTAACCTGAAAAATACTGTTTCACTGAAACCCAAATTGTGGGATTTTCTTCAYGAGTTTAGCTATTTTGCCATATTTTCCTGAGGGGAGAAAATTATCCAGACCTAATATATCTGCTTTGAAATATTAAATTCCAGTTTGAACATTTCAGCCTGCTTTCCAAAGGGAATGAGACTCATGCAATCGCACCTGGGGTGTGCGTGTGTGTGTGTGACGGCTAGCTTCCGCTAGCTTTCTCTCTGCGTCACTAATAACTCTTGAACCTGTTGGTCAGTCACAGCCACGTGTGGCAGAGGGGCTGAGATCTCAAAGGTACGAGATAGCTCTGAATTCTATTAAGATAGATCTTTGAGGAGAAAAACAAGACCCAAATTACTTCCCACAGATAAGAAAAGGATTCGTTGTGAAACTGCAGGCTGCAGTCAAAGGTTTTCTCTTTGTATATATTCTCCAGTGTATAAGGGTTGAGCTATGCTGCACCCTTGAAGTAGCTCAGTTTAAGTTCATTCAAAACCAATTTTYGTTAGTTCTGGCTCTCATGGAATTAAATGTTACATTTGATGTTCTATATTACTGTGATGTTCTGTGAATATTGTAATACTTGATGATACACCATTTGTATGATACATCATTCAGATGTACAAGTCAAAATATTTAAAAATCATTACTGGAAGCTACCTAAGAGGTTTCAAACAGCACTAAGTAGCTATTTGTTTAAAATATATRTAAATAAGAAAAGGATGATATATCTTCATTCTATTATAGATGTGTCGTGACAATGCAGGTTGTCTTAAGCATAATGCGATAATAATAAAAGTTAAAAAGACTGACACTTCACAAAAATATAAAATAGATTTAATGTTGAAATTAGGACATCCAACTTTCTATATTTTTGCTATTCTGTTTTGTAGGAATTTTTGAAAATATATTGTTTTCATTTCATCCATTAGAAAAAATGAGATGTTTGAATTTTCAGCCCTTTTCTGCAAAACTGAGTTTCTCAGCTTTGACTGGCTCTACTTGACAAAGGTGATGCCAAGAAAGAGCTAGAAATTTTTGAACTCGAAATAAGCTAGAAACTCTTTCCAATCAAGGAGAGCTCACTGCTGACGGCAGGAGTGTGTTGCAGAACCTTTCAGTAAAGTGCAAGGGCTTTGGACATATGCTGTGGAAAAAGAAAATGCCYGGGTTTGCTAAAGACCCCCAAAGAAAAGGTGGCTGCAGGTATCACCACAGCAGCCAGTGGTTTAGGACAGCAGGTTCCTGTGGTGACAAAGGCGCCCTGCTCTGCCGCTGCCACCGTTGCCTGTACAGAGCCCCAGGAAGCCAGGCTGATGGCTGCTCCAGCTGAGGATGAGTTGAGTTGTGTGATTTCTGGAGAAAGGGTTGGCAGGGTCTCCCTGAGGAAGCAGTCCTCATCTCCCTGCCTTTCATTTCCCTGGGGGCTGCAGGAGCCTTCAGTCTTGGCTCCTCGTCCCAGACCGGTGCCTTCCCCCTCTCCTTGGGAGACCTGGCCCGGCCCCGTCTCTGGTGGTGGGACGACAGGGTTCAGTTTTGCTGGGGAGCCTTGGACTGGGAGCGGAGCAGAGGGCTCTGGTCAGCCAGTGAGCTCTACAGTGTTGTCTGACAYGATGCCAAGGCAGTTAATTTTGGATACAGAAGCAAAAGAGTTAAATGTTGATGGAGGGAACAAACAGCGAGTAGGAGAAGGGGGGAACATCACTGCAATATCGGCGCTCATCAGGATGGCTTGCAAGGAAGGTACTCGCAGCTCAGTGTGTGGGTGCTCAGGAATGCATTATTCTAAACAGCCTTCCCRCCTGCTGTAAAAGCTACAGACAAAAAAGGACGGGCGATGTTCAAATAACCTTCCATAATTGAAAACTAAGCTTTAAAAGCGTGGGGAATAGCTGCTCTCAAGAAGTAAATCCAAGCAGAGAGCCGGGATTTCCCGCGGGGCTCTGCAAATTCTTTTATAGAGGATTACGTCAGCCGTGAAGTTTTGCTGTAGCTCTGAGATCAAGGGAACGTCCTGTCCCCTTTGTGCTGCAGCTGGCAGTGCCTTGTCTGGGCTGAAGCTGCTTGAACACTAAGACAAAATGTGATTGTCCTGATGTACTAATAAAGAGACGTGGGAATTATCATGGGAGGATGAAACTAAAGCTCCAAAAGGCATCCTTAAGTTGTCTGTGCAATTCAGTGATGCAGCTGTAAACAGGTCAGGTTTGGCTGGAGATGTAGCAAATGCCACATCAATTCACAGAGGCTAGAGAGGGTGAGAAGAGCATCGATCCTGTAGAAGTGAGCAGGTCGGCTCAAGGGGCTCTGAGGGTCAGAGCTGATGAGAAGTGTAAGAGTAAGCTGAAGGACAAAGGAAAAAACACAGTTATGCTATTTTCATTGATTGTTTTACTTCATCACAAACTTGAATTTTGAGCTCTTGGACTTGGAAGCAAAGCATAAGGATGGACTATGGAAATGAAGGAAAGGCTTGGAAACCTGCCYGTATCTGGGGGGCTCTCTGTGGTCAGAGGGGAGACTCAAGCCCCATAGGAGCTGCTACAAAGCTCGCAGTGGGCTGGGGAAGAGGCCTGTGATCTCGTGTGTGCTTTAACCACAGGGACTTCTTCACTGGGGAGGGCAGTGCGAGGAGCCAGCTTGTGTGAGACAGCAAAGGGATTGCTGGCCCTGGAATTTAGTCGGAGAAAGGTTGCCAGATCGGGGAGGAGCAGCCTAGAGATGGGAGAGGGACAGGGAAAGAAGCTGCGGCAATGGGTGCAAAACCAGCCTGTGAGGAGGCTGCAGGGAAAGTGATGGGTGGATTTGGTCTTAGCAAAGTTACCAAGCTGTGGGTCTACCAAGAGGGAGCAGGGTCTGCTGAAGAGCTGCAGGGATCATCAGGCTTTTCAAGAGATGGAGAGAAGAGAGCAAAAAGAAAACTGTAAATGATAGGAAAATGTATGCTATGGTGGAAAAATAGGAGAGAAGAAAGTTGTTCTGTGGTTTCCCTTGTAGTGATCTCCTTCATGGCAGCTTGCTTTCTGTGGGACACGTGCGGAGACTGAGGGACAAGGGATAGGCCCGTAATTCATTTTCACATGAGTCACATGATAGGCCATAACTCGTTTTCACTCCTCTTTGGATTCGGGTGCAATGACACCGCTCTCACATGTGCCAGTTACGCTTGGGCTTATCTTGTACATGTCTCTGTGCAAGTCAGGATTAAGTACCTTCAGGTTACTTTGTGCCCCTATTAAACAAACAAACAAACAAAGTCACCTTTGCATCGTTACAGTGAGTTTAAATTTAAAACTGTGCTGGACTATTTCTGCTTCAAAAGGAAAATGTTGCCCAGATTTTCAGGAGCCCCCTTTTYCTTTCCGAAAGTAGCAGCTCAAATACCCCAGGGAGCTGGGATGGGCTCCTATGCCCCATCCCGCTCTGCCACCTTTGCATGGACTCTCTGGCGCCTTTAAAGGAGGAGAGGCAAGGGAAGGGAAGGCGCTTTGTGGCACGCTGAGCTCTTCCAGCTGAGGTCTCCGAGTCCTCTGCTTGAAACGCTCTCCCAGCTGTCAGAAGATCGCTCTGAGCCTTGAAATGCACCTGGGCATTTCCCTCCTCCTCCCGGCTGCACGCTCTCAGATCCGCTGTTTCGGTCTCGTTGTTTCGGATCCTCCTGGGGGAGTTCTTAGCCTTTTTCTGTGGTTGTTTTTTTCATTTTGTTTCACATTAATAATAATGGAGGGGGGGAAGGAAGTTTGAATTCTTCTGGAGTTTTTCCAAATCAGTTCATCATTGTTAATCTTTCTGTGTTGTTTCCCTCCCTTAAAGCTTCTTGATTCATTATTGGCCATGAAATAAAGTGGAACCCTTTGTTCAGCAGCAAGGGAATTCTTGTGTCTGTCAAAGCAGCAGCTTTTTGCTCCAAATTCCATATCTAATTTTGCAGAAAAAAATTGTCAGCAAATTGCTTGAGGTATTGCAGTGAAACACAGGGCTTATGTTATGAGCAAACATCATGCTATTATGTAAATCTCTGCAGAGCTGTATTATCAGAAAAACAAATAAATGTATTGACCAGAAAATATACCTGAAATCAGGATGTGGTGGATAGAGAGAAGAGCTTGCTAGTGAGTCTGCAAAACAATTAGCTTTCCGCTTAAACGACACTTGCGTTTCATTATGCACAGGGGGTTTAGCTTAATTTATTAATTAATGGAAATAGCTTTGAACAGAAGAATAATGCTTTCCCCATATATGTAATCTGTGCTTGCAAAGCAAAGAATCCCAGAAGTTCAGAATGGAAATGTGTTTATTGGCATGCCAAGCGCCGATCTTCTGCCAATGCGTAGAGTGCTCAGTGTTTGATTTCCTACATCTGGGGTTCCCAGCTCAGTTTGCTTGGGAATCACCAGCAGTAGTGTATGCAGCAGGTCCAAACTCTGTGCTAAGCTGTGTGCGGCTCTTTAGGTGCCATTTAAAGAGGCTTGTGGACCAGTACCAGTGGCAGCACACATGGGTACCCCCATGCTACCTTTATCTGTGCTTCATTTAGCAGGGCTGAGGCCCAAATACTCAAAGTATCTAGTTTCTAGCTGGAGTCCAATATACACAAAAGATTATTTCTGGTTGAATAGAGATAAATATCACTATTCTGAAACTCAGTGTTTCTCCAGCTTCTGGAAAATACTTCAATGACCATATCTGCTACGTTTATCATAATTGGCATTATTTTTAGAAACTGGGTTGTCATGTTCTAGCATTTGAACTGTTTGTCTCCAAGTCCTTTGGAATTTTGCACAGATCTCTAGACAGACCTGGATTTGGAAAAGCAAACAAAAATCCCCCGAACAGAGCTTCTGTACCACTGAAGCTCCAAAAAATAGCTTCTGAGTTACACTTGGATTCTTCTCCAGTTATCTCTTACTGGATGGGGGCCCAGAGTGCCTAGTGTCCCGCGGACTTCACAAATCCAGTCGAATACTCAGCACAGCCCACGTCCTACCAACTGCCTCCCCCAGACATATGGCTCTGTTTTTTGCATATCACTATATAAGGTTAGAGTAGGGCAGAAATGCTTCCCCCTCCTGCTCAACGGAATAAATGTGATAATTGTTCTAAATTAAAACAAAAACAACTTACATTAGGAGCGTGACTAATGCATTATAACCCAAGGGACTTATAAGATATGCCAGTGGAGTACTCGATTCATTGACTTCAGTGTGTTGCGCAGTTGCTGACTGTGGCTTGCATTTCTCTCTCCATTTGTAGCTCAGGAGCGTCTAGAAGCTCCCATCACAGACCAGATGTCTCAGTGCACAGGATGAGGCATGACTTTGTAAGATGGCAACCAGTCATCACAACTCTTGCTGAAACTGTGTTGAGTTTTCAGTACATTGCTGTTGCCTGGGATCGAGGTCTCTTCTCTTCTCTTGTAGCAAAGCTCTTCCCACTGCTGCCAGTCCCTTGTCTGCCACRCTGGGTGGCAGAAGCAGGGAGATGGCAAGGATGATGTTTACACTTAAATTTTGCTCCGTTTTTCTCCTTACTGATATGTCTTGGCTCTAGTCTTACCTTGAGAAGTCCCCAAATGCTTCAGAAATGCTCTTTGTGGGATTTGTTACTGCTGCCATTTAAATCCTTTTGCTGCTGGGAATCAAAAGGACAAGTGCAATGACGTTGCAGCATTGTTGGTAGATAAAACTTATCTCGGGAGTCAGCAACCTCTGGCAGATGGCGTGTGGGGTGGATTTGAATAGCAGGGCAGAAACGGGGCCTTAGTGCCTTGAGTTTCTGCTGATTTCAGAACTCAACTGGTGCTTGGAGCTGGGAACTGTCCCCGGCCTAGGGACAAAATAACATGTCCTGGCTGAGCAGAGGCTTTTCATTCAAGAGAAGCAGCATCTCCAGGCCCAGTTGAGTTTCTCCCATTGCGTTTCCTGCCTCATTTGGGAAAGAATAAATATTGCATGCCATACTACCTTTGAAGAGTTCCTTGCTTCTGCCTTATTTAATCAAACTGTATTGAGGGTCTAACATTTCTCAGCAATATGTTTATGAATGATACCTAGAACGTTGGAGACCTATAGATAAGTAGAAATTATAGGAAGAATTTGAGCCTACCACCACAGCAAACTGCTGCTGCTACCATGGTACCATTCTGTACATGCTTCATGACGTGGCTCTGCCCCTTCAGCAGGGTTTCAGATATTTAGTCTTTTACAGCTATTGAGTAGACTTACCCCTGCAGGCTTCTGGGAACACAAGGTTGAAGATGAAGGCTGTTATGGTTAGGAGGATTCAGGGATTTAGGATTGGGTTTGAAGATTTGAATTCTCACTTCAGCTGGGGTGTTCCTGTGCAAACTAGATATGGTCACTTGATCTCTCTAAGCCTTGATTCACCTTTGTAGAACACAGATAATAATCCGATCTTTCTCCTAGCCTTTCTTTGTCTTCTCGGTATAAATCATACATAATATGGACAGGAACTTATGTGTGTGCAAAATACCTGGCAATACAGATTTCCCAGTCACGACTGGGACTTCTGCTTGCTGCTGTCATACGAATAAATAACAGGATGACAGTTCTGCTAGTATGACGGTGATGAGATCCCTCATGTAATTTTCATAAGAAAACATTTTGGGGATCAATTCTATTTATCACATGCTAGTCATGCTACTAAGCATGATAACTTTTATCAGTCAGTACCGCCCCACCTGAATCTTGAAAACATTATATTCATTGGGGGAGGAAAAAAAGGAAGAGGGTTTTTAAATTTTTATGCTGAAATAGATACTGGACCATATATGTATGTCTCACAGGTTTTGCTCAAAACTCATCACTGATTTTAATAGATCTACTTAATAAGTGTTGGTCTGAAATGAATTAGGGTAATTAATGCTAAATTTTACATGGCCTTGACAATTCTGCAAGAATTCCTTCCAAAAGAAATAATCAGGGGATAAGTTATTATTTCAGCACATATAATGATGCATTCTGACAGCTGGGGTGTTAGAACCTAGATAAGTTGAGAGGAATTTCTTATAAAATGAAAACACTTGGGAATGAAAGTTCCCAGCTGTCTTTCTAACTAACCTTATGAAAATATAATATGACCAGAGTATGTTTTCATATTCAGCCCGTAGAGCAAAGTGAAGATTGCTGAAAGCAAGCATCTGGTTCACTTCTCTGTCATTGATAAATATGGACCAAATTAGGAAAGCACTGAAGCACACACTTAGAGGAACGCTTAAGTGTTTCCCTGCATCAGGGTCTAAAGCAGTGAATTAGAGCAACTCTTACCCTTGCTCAAACCGCGCTGATGTTGGTGGGCAGACTCTCATTAACCTCCGAGGATTTTGCATTAGATCTGTGGGGAATGTTCTGGTGCCTTTGAAGTTGGTGCCGAAGCTTCCATTAACCTGTGTCTGGGACTTCATTTATTTTGCAAATGGAATGTTCCCAGCATAAAAATACGATTATATCCTGATAAATATGAAGAAAAAGTGATGCCATTCGTTTAGGAATAACCAGCACTACCAATTAGTAGGAATTTTGAACACAGAGAAAAAGCTAATCTAATTATGTGAAAACCTTTGCTGTGTAATAAAATAGAAATGGTTTCTACATGTCTTGCTACAAATGAAAGAGATCAGTATTCAGAAGCATCTGTTTGAATTTATTTTAATATGTACTGGAAATATTTTTTGCTTTCCAACTTCTTGGTAACCGTATGGGCTACTTCTACCTGCCACATAGCTTCATTTGCCTGTTTGTGTTTAACTGTGTCACTGGTTCTAGCAATGTTTTAGAGGAAACCTGTTCATATTTTGTAAGGTGTTATAATGCAGACTGGAAGTTCTGCTCGCTCCATGTTTCTGAGATGTTTGATGTGAAAATCTGTGAAAAAGAAAAGGAGTCTGAGACTTGAGGGCACATAAAATTTATCTTCAAAAGTTCAAGAAGAGCTGCACCAATCTAGAACCACCTGGTTAGGGCTATATTTTGCAAGAGCAAACTGAAAGAATTAAGTGCATTTAGCCTAAAGAAGCCACGATGATATGATGAAATGGCACTTTGAGTTATTGTTTTCCTTCTAACTGAGGGAAAAAGAATATTAATATTAAATACCAGTATAACAATGGAGAATGCATTAAGGGCTGTAAAATATGTGGTGAACAGAAAAACTTCCTAAAGCGAGTCTAGTGCGTGGCTAAATTATGTATAGGTGTGCTAAATTATACTATAGGGAAACCAAAGTATAAATATTCCAAATTTCTTTTAAACTGTGTACAATTAATTTTTTTAATGGAGAAAACGCTATTTCATCTAAGAAGCTGGATCTTCAAAAAAAAACTTGGAGAGGGGCAGTTTCTGCTGTGAAAAGTATAGCTAGCAGATGGGATTTTCAAAAGCCTGTAAATCTCTGGTAATCCTAAATACCATAGACAAATCAATGGAGCTTAACTTTCCTCAGTTTCCAGAGGAAGCCAGAGGGCAACTGGCAGAGCCCTCTGGAAACGCCCCGCTAAAAGTGGGGTTTGAGCAACGGGGCAAAACCGCCCCCTCGTGCGGCGGGCGCTGCCGGTCCTGTGAGCGGGTCTGCTCCCGCGGCGAGGGCAAGCGAGCGGAGGCCTGCGAGCGAGCGCGTCTTGTAAAGCACAAAGCGCCGCGTCAAGTCGTAGCTTGCTTTGTCTCGCGGTTACGTGCTCCGCCGCGTCTCGCGGGATGATGCTCTTTGCGAGCAATTCGGCAACGCCGCGCCAGTGTCAGTGCTGAACTGGGAAACGCATTCGCTGAGCCTGGTGAGTCACAGACCCGCAGGCCCGGGAGCTGCTGAACGTCCTGAACCGATGCTAAATTTGCTGGGAATTGAGGACACTCGACAGCTCCTGAGATCATGGCAGGATGATATCAGATGAAGGGAATTTATTTTAGAGGAGTTGCCGCATGGCAGATTTCAGCGATAGTTTCCTGACTTTCGCTGCCTGCTCTGCATTCCCTTGGAAATTCCTGCAGTTAGGAAGCCTACATCAAAGCAGAGGACCTCAGGTGACATCACATGTTTGAAAACATCCATGCACGTGACATTGAAATATTGCCTGTTTTTTAAAGACGGTGAACATTATTTCCTTGTATGAACTGGAACCTTTTGGACTGAGAGATTTCCTGGTAACTCCTCGGCATGCGACTAATAAACTCACAAATGAAGACATAAATGCAGGTCTTGAGAGAGGCCAAGCAACTAAAACAAGACAGGCAATTAATTTGAAAGCACTAGTTAATGAAGTGTTCCTGCGTTCTTGAGCACTGACAGGGAATCTACGCCGGGAAGCATTTCTTGCTGCCTGGTATCCGATTGCTACAAAAGCCCCGAGTGGCAGCGTCTGCCGGAAGGCTGCTCAGTGCATCCTCCCATTCGGACTGTGGAGCACTGGCAGCTTCTCTTGGAGCACACTTTCTTGTCCAGACCACAGCAGGTATATCTGGACTGCATTTCCCAAGGTTGCTTATGAGATGTCAGGTAAAACAATATTAAAAAACATTAGAGAAGGAAATTATGTTTGGCTTGCATATTTGTTCTTCACAAATCCGTGTTGGCTATTACTCATTTTCACATCATCTTCTAGTTTCTCAAAGTTTATTTATTCCAGTATTTCTCTGCATACAGAATGGTCTATAAATCCCTGGAAATCCTTTCCTCCTTTTTAGCAATCTGGATTCTCACCTATCTGCAACTTCTCAGGAGAATTGTTTTCTGCTTTGAAAACTGTACAATTAGTTCCCTAAATACTCTTTTGAATTTTTGTCTCACCAACAGATATCAAAATCTCCAATTTAGCCAAGTAATCTCCAACCAGCTCTGATTTTATTTTAGTTCACACACTTGTCTCTGTGAGCCTGGGTCAATTTTGCTACCCATCTACTCACAATTAACCTTTTTAGTAAGGACTGAGGTAGAAAAGGGAGTAAACGTTTTGGCCTGCTCAACATCATTTATTGAGACATTCTTTCCTGTTGAGCAGCAGATTAACTTTCTTTGACCTTCCTCTTCCTACTAATATAGACTGTTTTTGTGTTACGCTTTGTGCCTTATTAGCTGGGTCTTTGTCTTTTTGTTCTCTTCGTTACATGCTGCAGCAGCTCTCTTAGGCTCACTCTTAGAAATTAGATGAGTAAATTGTATGTTTTCTGATGCCTCTTGAAAGGACTCAAAGTCTTTGCAGAGCTCTAGAAATACTTCAACTGCAGCTTTAGCCATAGTCTGCTGTAAAATCTCATGCATTAATATATAAAAAGAATAATAAGCAGAGGATCAAGTAGTATTTGATTACTCTTTTGTTGAATATAACTGTAATGTATAGGGTACCATAACAGTTACGTGTTAGATCACTAAAGAAAATGCCCTTTCCTGGATTTCTAAATTGTTTGTATTTATAATTCGAAACAGAGACATATTCTATCTGAACATATTCTAGGCTTTCTTAAAAACATCCTACCTATTAGCCTTTTTTGACAGATCTGACTGATAGTTAGATTTTAGAAAATTTAATCTTTTGTCCAATTTTTATCCTTGCTTTACATTAGTGATGTCCTTGAAAAAACTACTCGAAACATTATGTACAACCGTTATTTTGTTTTTGTGATAAGCACTGTAGAGCCACAATGGAAAGCTGCCTCTGATTCAGGTTGCGAAGAACTTAGTTGTCTCTCACTGCCCAGCTTGGGAACCCCAAACTCCTGAACTCGACAGTATTTGTTTGCTACATCATGCCTGCCCCTTAGATGGAAAATTTTTGGTGAGGTTCTTAGTACATAAAATGCTGATGTTTATTGAAATGCAGCTTTCTTCAACAATGTGCTTTCAGGTTCTTTACGGTGCTATAATGCCATAGATTTTTTCAGATTAAATCTTCTATGGGCTTTTTAAACATAAAGGTGTTATTTGCATATGGTACTGATGTGAGGTTTAGACGTGCTCTATTATCATTACCCAAGAACTGAAATAACATCTGTTTTTTCCAGTAAGTGCGTGGTTCATCTTTGCAAATACTGACGACTAAATTATGCTGTTAAACAGGAAGGCTGACTAACTGATTTAAATTAGCCGCATTGGCATCAGCTGAAGACATGATGGTATGTGACTGTGTAATTAGTGCTGCAGCTTGAAGTGTGCTCCAGCAGCGCTGTAAATGTGGTGGTGTGGCCACCAGATCTGGGCTGCGGCACGTCTTCCACCGTGGCCTCCGCTCGCAGGTGGTCTCCTTCCAGGGCGCTGTGTGCATCAGCCTCTCTGGACCCCAAGAGGAGAAAGAGAGGCTGGGTGAGGGGGAGGTTTTGGAGAAGCACCAGAAGACCCCTCAGCGCCCACAAGGTTAAAAATGCTRAATTGCAATACAGGGCATTTTGCAGATAGTTGCTTTTAGAAAGAGCTGGTGATGTTGAATACGAATGAGGGCACAGGGCATTATTGCCCAGACCGCCCTTGCTGCCTGGGTAGGTGTGTATGGAGGGATCCCCTCGAGGTCCCGTGCAGTTTGGGCCTGAGAGCATGCCAAGCCTCAACTGTTATCTTCACCCAGACTGGTGGATTTGACCCCGTCAAAAAAACAGAAAAAAAATCTAGGACTGAATCCAGCCGAAATCATCACCTCCATGAAAGAGTGCCTTCAGGTACCCTATTTACTGCTGTTGAAAGGATGATGGCTTTGGGTAATAAAAATCCCAGTGCTCCTTCCCCCCTCCTGCTAACACCCCACTGCTGACATTTAATGCACAGAACGTGACCTGCGCCGTGGCAAAATATCACTCTTGTCGCTAAAGCAGGGGACGTGACCAGAGCTGGAAGACAGCGGGCTGCGAAAGCGCTAGGCAGCCAGAGTCATCCTTCCCAGCTGATGAAAGGGAAGCTAAAAGGCGATGCATAATTACAGCAAGAGGCTTCTTGCAGACCCGGGGTGCAAAGAGTGGCAATGAAAGTGCTCGCGCTGAAAGGCGCCTGGATCGGCGTGCACAGCCCTAAGTAATACAGTAGCTCTTTCTTGTGTGCCCCTCCTCTTCATTAGAGTTTATGCAGCTTGGAAGCAGTCTCTTCACCGCTCATTAAACGCTAGGTGCTGATTTTAATAGGTAAGATGAAACAGAAGTCGGCTCAGTACGGGCTGTAGCTTGAGTCATGGTTATTGAATTTGTCTGAGGTACAAAGGTTCTGTTTGCAGCAAAATGAAATAAGTGATTAAAAAAAAAAAACTCAAAGAACAAAGAGACCAGAGAGTAATATTTGTCACACTCTCAACAGTCTTCTGCTGTTTTTGACAGATTTAGATGAGAAAAAAGAGTAAGAAACATGCTGCAAACTTGCAGTGGTGAAGTGCCTGAAACTAAGAACTTTCTTGAAAGCGAGCACTGCTTTTGCTCAACTGCACGCAGCCTTGGAGGGGGGATGTAGGGGTGTGTGTGTATATATAGAATCAGAAGGACTGAAAAAGCAGGAAACAACCAAACAAAGAAACGGGAAGGCCAGGGGCAGGAGAGGCCTTTGCAGCCACCATGCTGCGAGCCGGAACCGCACGAGAGCACAGCCGAAATCGGCCATTGCGTAGGTGCTGTGGGCGCGCAGCAGTAGCACCCGTGTGCTGTTGGCATCGGATCCGAACCTGCCGACCCCAGTTCCTGCCCGTGTGCCTGTGTACACCCTTGAACCTCTTCTGCTTGCTCTGTGACTGCAAAGAGGCATATTTGTGTAAGCACTTAAGCATCTGAGGTTTGGTTCTGTCTCTTTTAGCTCCTAATGAGATAAAAGTGTTTTTCTTCCCTGTGCTGTAGGGATGCGGGTGATAAACGAGGGGTGACGGGATGCCGTATGGGCGGGAGGTGGGCAGGGAGGTGCTTCAGTGGTGGGGGCGTTGCGATGGGTTAAGGACACCGGCACGGCGAGGCTTGCAGACAGGATCCGCTCATACGAAGTACTCTGCAGCGTTCGGGTAATTTATGAGTCCTCCAGAATTGCATTTGGAGATCCGGCTGTAATTTGGCCCTTGTATAGGTCACTTAATCTGGTATGAAGCGTTTTTTCCAAAAGAAGGTGGCGATACTGAGACCAGACGAGAGGTGCTTAAAGACGAACCTTTGCCTCGTATTCTTTACGAGGGTATTTAATGCACTTCTGCTACCCTTCACGTCGCAGTTCCTGGCCGCAGGGAGCAGCTCCGCAGCAGGGAGCAGCCCTAGCAGGCAGCGCGGCCGATGGGGCCCGAGACGTGCGTTCGGTCCCGCTGCCGGAGCACGTTGTCGCACTTCCCGCGGGGGCTGCCGGCGCTTGCCGGGCTGGAGCTGCTGTCCGACGCTCGCGCCCGGACGTGCTCAAACCGGAGCAGTTTCATGGCGTTGTCTGTTGCTGTTTCTGCTAAGCCGCATGGCTGCTTTTTAGCAGCAAAGGTTTAATATTCAGATTCAGCTGGAGTAATTATTTTTTTACTGATATAAATTAAAATAGAAGCACTCTTTTTCCAGAATAAATGTCGGTATCTTGGACTGCACCGAAATAACAAAATAGGAGAATCAAACTAGTTCCATTCTTATAGCACTATTTTTTGTCAGTAAATCAGCTGTAGCTGTGTATCTGTCTGCTCTATTGTTTTTATTCCAGTGTTATGGATCTGAAATTCTCTGTTTTGACTCCAGGGAAGCAAATGACAATTCTGCGATGCCATAACTTTTAGCTGAGTCTTTTCACGCTGAGCCATCGCTGGCTAAACGCACTTAGCGAAACATTTGCTCCGTGCGTTCCTCCGGCTGCTGCCGCTTAATGCAAATCAGGTCTTGAAAAATGAAGGAAATGTAGTTCTGCTGTTTTGCATAGTTTTCATTTTTATGTCCTAACTCTTGTAAAAGCAGCAACGGTGGGTCACATTTTCTCTTTGTGTCATTGCACCATCATTGTACCGCCGCGGTGGCCGAGAAGCCTCTGCCTTGCTTGCCTTCACTGCCCCGGGCGATAGCAGAGGAGGTGAATCCAAAGCAACTGCAGAAGCCTGTTTGGCAAAATGTCATCTACCAGTATTGTTTTTCCTGCAAAGTGCAGGATTCAGGTTACTTGAAACATTTGGTAACAATTTTGGCCAGAGAAAAAAGGGAAAAAAAGTCTAGGTGTTTTCTTTTGATATTTCAAAATGCTGTTTTTATTTTCTACATTTAAATGCCACTTTGAGATCAAGTATAACGTTGTTTGATAAATTACAAAATACAACCCCCCCCCAGCTGCTTTGCTGGCCCCAAATTTTAAGCCTGACAGTCCAGCCAGTTTTGCACTCATCTTGGAGTCCACCAGTCCAGACGATATCTCCTCACTCAAACCCTGTAGCCGATATTTCCTCCTCTGGGCAAACATGTGATTAGAGGTGTAAGGACTTAGCTGTAAAAGAGATGTCTCCAATAAAGTGTGTGAGAGCCGTGGATCAGCTGAAACGAATATAAATTTCTGCAACTCAGGACTAAACATTGGTTTCTTTATCTCGGGTTTTCTCTGGCTGCTCAGTGAATGAGACTTTTATGGGGGTATTGCGAAGGGAATATGTCCATTATCCTTTAGAGATTTAATCTGCCTTGTGGTCCCACCTATAATTGTGTAATGGGTTCTCAGGACGAAGGAAGTTTTAAAGCAACTTCAGTATGAACAACTTCCACCTCAATGGGTCTTTTCAAGAAAATGTCTTTCTGTAATATTTAGAGATTTTCTTTTACAAGAAGAGTGCAGTAAAAAATCCCACCAACCTCTGAACTTGAGTAGATTCCCAACTTAATGGCTGCTCTCAAGAGTCTTGTGCTTTTCCTACTTCTCAATAATTAAATTTGCCAGGATTGAGTCAGAGTGCATGCTCGTGTTCTTGGAAGATGAGAATCTGCAAATATGTTCCATTTATGAAAACTTACTAAAACTCCTCCATGTAAATAAGATTTTTTTTTTTGAACATAAAACTATGACCAAAAAGAACTCTTTGCTGGATCTCATAACATTTGCTGAGATTTAGGGTTTTTTTCATGTAGGGAAAATAAGCAGTGACAGGCGCCATTCTTGCAAATACCTGCACATGGGAATTATCTTGTCCATATGAGAAAGCCCATGATCTCTCTTTCTTCAGCATGAGGGTACTTTGGAATTTGGTCACTGCTCTGGGGTCTAAATTTACTCTCGGAGTTCTTATCTGAAGATGAACTACAATGTAATCATGATAACCACCCATAAACTCTGCAATAGGCACACAATTCCTTCTCTTTTACCTACCAGCATGCCTTTGTAGCAGAAATTTCTTGCTAAATTACTTATATTAAGATTTCATTATTCTTGCAAAATGTAATGCGATACATTAATTTGTATAATAGGAAGTATTATCACACTGTAAATAATTGAAGAAACCATAAACTACAGTTGACAATCCAAATGAAGCAAGTACATTTTCCAATGCTTTTTTTTTCTGTGATTGTTTCCTTGCTGAATTTTGCAAATTAGCAAGTAATTTGTAATGGGTATCCTGAACTTTATCTGAATTATTGAGGGTCCATTGTAATTAGATTTTTTTTAAACCAATTAGCCAGTGAGAATGATCTCATCCTTTACTTATAATTATTCAGGAGAAAAAGAGCATAATTTTATTTGTACTGTATTTTAAAAAATTTAAAAAAAATATTTTCATGCTTTCATTTCCTCCTAATACAAGGACTTGCACCATGGCAAGGAGAAAAGGCATGGTGAAATCCAAGGCTGTATTCTTTCCTGTTAGTTATGTAGGCTCCTTCTATACTCAGAGGATTCTGGATCAGGCCCAGCATGATGTATGTGGTATTTTACAGGGCAGGGAATGAATTTTCTTTCTGCAAATGCAGTCTAATGCCTTCACCAGATCAGTCATCTTCTGCATGTCTTTGCACACATCGCTCACAAGAATATTCTTCATTTCCATTTTAGCAGAAACTGAACTTCTTTCTTCATTTCTTTTTCATTTAGTAGAAACTAAATTGTAATATAAATGAAATTTCATGAAATTTTCAACCCTGTACAAGGACAAATCTAGTTTTATTCTGTTTTACTGTGAAGAGCGTTATCATAAGAGCAAAACCTTGTTTTTCTTTGCTATCATCTTGTAATGTCAAAGGAAAAAGAGATTTGGCTGCTGCATATTCATGAATTACTATAGGCGATGGGATGAAGTACTTGGCAGAGATTCATGTAACAGCTGAGACGTTGACTTCTTGGCTAGTGCAAGAATAATATGGACGCTACACCAGTTTGCACAGCAGGTCTGCAGTCATCAGCACTGAGAATAAGTATTTTCTATCACTTTAAAATAGAAGGGTCAGTCATTTCCTCGTGTCATATTGCTGCGCACTAGAATGCTAGGTGATAATTGGAAATTCTTGGTGCTGAAGGACTGGTGATCTTTCCTGTGAAGGATGTGACCTGTGCTTGAGGTACATCGTGCTGCAGCTTTTTAAGTAGCAATACATCTGTTTGCACGGGAAGGCCAAGACCAGCTGATGGTTCCCATTATTCATTTACAAGCTCCTCTGCAGATGCAAGTYGCTGCTATGTTGAGGCTTAAAGGCTTTTTTTCCTTTTCGGTCTGATCTTATTTTCAGAGATCCATAGTGAGAGGGAGCCCTAGGGATTTTATGCGCACTACTCAGCTACAGAGGTATTCTCCTTCAAATATTCTCTTCTGCCTTGGTTTGCCAGTGTTTTGTATTTATCCTTTGCAAAATACACGTTGTGCAATTTAATTGACTGTAACTGCATGGTCTTCGTGTGTTCTCCTGTCTGGACTKCCTTTACCCAGTTCCTCTCTTCTTGGATTTCTACTGTCCTAAACAAATTGGTGGAAGAGTTCATAACAGAGATGTTTYGTCAGTTAGAAGCAGTCCAGCTCGATGGTGGGCCCGAGCTTAAAAAAATCCAGTTAATAAGTAAAATAACGTGAGTGCTACGTGGAGCTGATGTCAGTGGGAGTGCGCAGACCGTGGCGGGAGCTCTGCCGCTGTGAAGCCCGGTTGCTGAAAGCAATGATTTCGGGGGTACGATTTAGGCAGGTTAACCAACCTGCTAATTCGGAGTATAATGATCCAGAAACAAGTGGCGCAAAACTGTGGTGGATCCGTTCTTCCGCAGGCAGCGTGCTTGTGAGAATAAGTAGTAATTGGCAACGCAGAAAATCACAGGAGGCTGCATAAAATTGTAAAATAGGACAGATACCTATAAAAAACATTTGTGCGGGCTAGAGCCAGTCTGAACCGTGACTGCTGCAGCATTTAACACATTTAATGACAAGCTCATTTACTGACACGGTTTCTTTGCTTGAGACTCTTTTGATAAAAGCAGCTAAACAACTGGCTGCATTTGAAAATTTTACAGTTCCTTTACAGCTCAGCTTTCCTTTTTGGTATTTCAGATACTCCTTTCCTTTTCCAATTATTCTTAGAACCTCTTATCAAAAGTTCTAAGTGTTTTTGGTGGTGAAGAAGGAGTTATCTGCCTGTATCAGTCATGGCAGCAGCTGCAAGCCTTGCTCAGATTTGCCCAGGAAGAATAGAGGGGCTTTGAAAGAGCTAATCATGACAGGTATAGTATCTGGTAGAAAATTTGTGTAATCTCCCGCTCTGATGCATGCTTTTGAATAGGTTGTATATACCCTTTAGTTAACCACTTCTGGACTGCTTCTTGCTCTGAACATAGATAAGATCTGGCCTAAAGGGGAGCGGGAGGAATAAAAGGAAAGAATTAACCATCCAGCTGACAAAAAACTACAGAAGGATAATATTTATTTCCTCACATTTTCCTAAATRGGAGCTTTTACAGCTTTAGTATGAAGCCTAGAGCTGCAAATATTTAAAGCACTTCTGTCTGAAATATGAGTTTTTAAAACCTGAGCCAGTTGCGTGAAAGCTTCAAAGACAAGAAAAAGTGTTTGAATTCAGATGCTGGGCTCCTAGTTCCTCCCGTGACTCTTCTGATTCTTAGAAGACAAGCACAAAAGAAAAATCCCAGTAACTTCCATAAGGCGTGTTGTCGCCTGGCACAGCTAAGCAGCCCAGGAGATTGCACATTATATCAATTTGCRTGGCTTGCAAATGTTTCTGAAGTCGCCTGCTGAACAGAGTTCCCAGCCCTGAGCAACTGGTTCATTGCAGGGCCCCGAAGAAATGGGTGACGGAAAATGACACCTTAAGTTGGTCCTTTATGTAGAAGGAGGAAACTATGGACAGAACACGGGCACGGTCAAAATATTGACTGGGATATATGGGTAGGAACTGGCGTATGAGACCAAGACTTCCTCAGGCCTAGTGCTTTTAAAAGGTGATTTACGCGTCTCATGTCTCATTGATAATAGTGGCGGCATCTTTTTTTCCTTTTTGCTTAGCAGGATTCTCTATCAAAGATGAAAGTATCTTTGTAGGTTGGCATGAACTGATTTCCTTAGTTCTGTGCATGCTAATGTTTTAATTAGGCAATTCATTGTGGTGTTAACTAGCTTTTCAATTAGCCATTTTTAAAAAGTTTTCTCACTTTCTTTAATTATATTACTTTAATTTCTTAGTGAAGGAATAAATCTGAACAGACAGGAATTCATTCACCTAAACTTTAGGGTGCTAAAATAGCCGTAGAAACTCTGGAAAGCAATAAGCAGTGGATGAAATATTAAAGGCCACTCTGTTTCCTATGCAAGCACTCCCTGATTAGGAAACAGGCTGATATGGAGAATTTCCAGTTGATTTTGCTCTTAAGAAGAATGAAATACAAAAATTTTCTTGTAATTCAAAATATTGTGACCTATATTTCTTAGGTCACCATGATGCCAGCTCATTTCATACCTTAAGAGCCATATTCGTTGTTGATCAATGAATTCAATATGAAAATAGTCAAAAAATTTACTCAAAGACCATTTCTGTCATGTTTTTATTAGCATTTTCATACGTGTCATGTAGGGGTTAATAAATTATTTAGAGATGCTACAAGTCTTACTGCATGGCAGGTATGTTTTCAAGGTGSAAGCAGCATGTGCAGATGTTGTAGAGGGCTATAAAGTACAGGTTAAAGAAGCTCCTTAGACTCTGTAGCAACTGATTTAATCACATATCTATTAAACACTTGTAAATGTTTTATACACTATTTAAGTAGTATCTTAACTGCCTCTTTTTCTGTTCCAATTATATCAAAGTAAATATTTCCATTGTATCTGCTTTCAGATATACATAGCAGCTTAACTGCTATTATGAAACCAAGGAACGTTTCAGAGGAGATTAGATTAAAAGTGAGTATTCTTATCCCAATGGTTATTGAACCTGTTAGTGCTTAAGGACCTGCGCACTGATGAGAGAAATCTCATCAAGCAGGTTCCAGAGCAGGTGACCGTATTTCATTCATTCTGCGCAACACACACAACTCTGGAGAGCATTCAGATAACTATTATTTCACAGTTGTCCAGAGATCCAGGGTCTAACTCACACTGGCAGTAACTAGAATCTAATTAATTCCTGCCTTTTTCATTTTAACCTTTAGTTCTAGTAATTTTTTGGAAAGATATGAAATATAGCTTGTGTTGCTGGTAGGTTGTGATGGGGAGAATGAAGAAATGCGAGAATTTGATAACAGGATGCGCACAACTAGGGCTAGCTGGAGATGTTTTAGTGGAACAGTTTTCCACTAGGAAATATGACTGGGAGGGCAATGAAGTATTGATCGGAACATGTTGATTTTTGACCCAGAAGTCTGATACGGAAAAACCAGAATTAATAGTTTTGATTTTCTTGATTTCATGCATCTTTCCTGATTTCTATTTTAAATAATATAATATATACTTTCAACCTTTAAATAATAGTAATCTTATTTTACAAAGTTTTGACACTTCTGAAACAAAATATTTCCAGCTGGTCACGAATCTATTTTATTAGCATTCCCATTCTGCAGGTAAATAAAAATTACGACTTTTTGTTCCAATTCAGAAGAAAAACAGATTTTGAAAGGGCAGCTTTTCCTGTGGAAAGAAAATCCTTCTTTCTAAACAGATGTACATGTGTCTTAATATAGTTTCAATATCACAAAGATCTTTGCTGCAGTCGACACTAATTGGAGGGGACAGGTGGTGGTGGTGGCAGCGGGGAGGGAATCTCTCCAGGATGGTGCAGAATTGATAACACGATCCACAGAACTAGAGCTGGCTGAAAAATGCATAAATATCAGTTATGTAAGAAATTGATTAGCTAAGATAAAGAAAAAAAAACAAAAAAAGAAATAGCAATACGTTGTAAACTAACAGGAAAAAGAAAGGTACTTTCTCTTCTGTGTCTTTGTGAAGAATCCCTAGAAGCACGAATCTAAAATAACCCCTAATGATCTCTGATGGCTGCTGCCAAACACCTTGTGATGAAGGAAACTCTCAGCATAGTGCAAAAAAGAAAGCGTATTTTTGGTGGGAGACATCGGTGGAGCTTCATCACCTTGCTGATGATGGATACGTGCTTTCGCCTTTGCCTAGAAATGCCTGCGAACCTCTTTCCACCTCTGAAGACAAGTCTCTTGACAGCGCTAGAATAAAATTCAAAGTTCAAGGTTAAAATAAATGCAGTGTACCATGTCTGAGGAAGTGAAGGCATTTTTCCCAATAAGATATAGGCTGYGAGAGAGCAGTGGGAGAATGCTTTTAAGATGGTGACAAGATCAATTCCATTTACTTTGAGGATCCACTGATTTTGCCAAAGGAGAATGTAAACTACCAGCTTCTCAGGCTTGTAAACCATTGGGCTGCTTCAGCAGAAACAAAGTAGGCACTGATTAAAAAAAAAAAGTGGTAATTAGCTTTCAAAAGTTAATGTTCATTACTAGAAATCAAATCATATTAATGTTTGCATTTAATACCCATAAAACAAGATGCAATGGAAAATTCTCCCGAGGCTGAGATTTTTTCATGCCGTAAATATTTGAAAGGAAATCTTGTCTCTAGAGACCTTAAAATCAAAATAGATGAGAGAAGTAAATAAAGTTACATGAGGAAATGAAACAAAAAGTGCTGAAACGACAAATTCAGAACGGTTGCTTGATGCCCCATGGCTTCCAAAACAGCCACTTTCTAAATGCAAACCTCAGCTGTCCTCTCTGTAAGCAGTGCTGTTCCTCAAGGCACTTGCTCGGAGTGAATCAGCTCTAGGATTAATGCTTTTGCACAGCGCTTTTGACAAACTGTGTCATGCCAGACCCTATGAGCTTGAGCAACTCTGAGAAAGGGATTTTACAGGGGAGTAATACAGCATCTTAAAACTTCAGTGTTATCCATGGAAATACTTCAGACCTTCTGATAAACTGCTCTGGCAACAGAAGTTGCATTCTGCCTGAAACGCAGGAGAGGACAGCAAAATACAGAATAAGAACATTTGCCAGCRGTGGGTTCTCGGTCTTCCAGATTTCTCCCGGTTTCGGCAGCGTGTATGAGCCTGGGCTTGGCGTAGCCGTGGTCTTGCTGGGAGTCTGCAGTCGTGGTGCGTAGCAAACTCCGGGAGTTTGCAAGGGCCGGTTGGCAGCCGTGGTGCAGATAGCTGGTGCAGATGCAGAGATTTCACACCATCTTGGAGCCCGCTTCTTGTCCTCGTCGGCTCTTTTGGGATGAGACGGGGCTAATCGGCGTGGCGAAGCTGAGCCGTGGGATGCTGGTGGCGGTGGGGAGGTGTTTAACCCCGCCGGGGAGGGCTGCCGGCAGGGAGCAGCGCTCTCGCTTTGCTGGACTTGTTCGGTGGCGGGTACAGGGCAAGAACGAGGCGCAGGCAGGGCAGGGGGAGCTCGGTGCAGTCCCGCACTGCAGCTATTTGTCACCACCGTATACAGTCTGCAGCACAGAAATAACATTATCCCTGACTTATGTACGGGGATGGCATTGTTATGATGCTTCTTTTTTATGTTCTGCAAATGAGAAGTTGACAGGAAAGAGAATCGTGCAATAGGCTTCCCAAAGCAGCCTTGACAGGCGGCCGTTCCTTCCAGGGGTGCATCTCCCAGCAGCAGCTTCCTCCTGCATATGGAGGAGCCGATGATCTATCAGTGACTCACTGAATGCTTTTCACTTTATCACAGCAAACGATCAAAAAAAAAAAGAGAGAAGAAATATAATTTCCACGGCCTTATAAATGCGATAGGAGCCTGTGATTAAAAATAAGGAGCTTAGCATGTGAAGGGTAAGAGCGTGGCAGCAGGAGCAGCAGGTTGGATGTGATTGCTGTTATTGAAATGGAGCACTGGGGTGACCACACTTTACAAGAGCTTTATTGCTTCGCTGTAGTAAAAATGAATCACATTTTTCTCTCTCGGCTCCTCGTTTTTCCCCCTAGAAGACTGATTGGAAAGAAAGATAATACAAAGCAGCAACATGAAAAGAAGCTCGGCTTTACACGTCAGTGCTGTGTACAGATGGATGATTCACCTGAATCCATCTCTGTATGCTTAAGCTTGCTTCTGTTTGAACTATAAACACGTCAGACTTTGTATGTATTCCAGGTTTGGGGCCTATGCTAATACTTGCTTTTGTCAGCTAAGATGCTATATGGTGGCATGGAAGGGTCTGCTGCTGTAAATGCTCCCGTTTGCTAGTCCGATGGGAAAATGAAAAGAAATAAGTCTCTGTCCCTGTGCTCTGAGAGATTATTTCCACTGGAGGTTTACAACGGGCATTTTAGTGTGTCTAGAGATACTTTTGAACATTTGGCGCCATCCTTCGCAATACCGGAGAGGGTGAGCTATACGCTTCTCCARATCTGAATCAGTTTTGTGTCTGTCCAGTCTCCACTGAGCAGCTTTTGCAGCAGGTTCAGTTTTAGGCGCTGTGGGCAGCAGAAGACCCAGCCACGCACCGTTCGACAGGCTCCAGGCTCTAGGCTGCACCGCGGCTGAAAGTCATTACCTGTGAGGCCGTACCATGGAAGCACTTACAGAAGTGCAAGGGACAGGGCACCAGCCTGCAAGCCGTGAAGGAAAATTGAGTTTATAGTCCTCTTCTACGTGCGTGTGAACTGCGTGTCTCATTGCTCCTAACCGCAACAAAATCGCAATGCTAAATGTTCGGTCTGCAGCACTGCAGCTTGCCAAAGCTGGGCTGTGCTGGCRGCAGACGGCGCTTTGCTGGCTGCGGCGCCTGGCACCTCACAGGCCGGAAGCTTTTTGCACTGCAAGTATTAATTAAGCCTTGCAACAGCTTTGCAAGGTAAATAGTGTTACCAGCCGCTTCAGCTCAGGTACAGGTCCAAGTCCCCCGCGGCGCMGTGCCGTGCCGTGCCGTGCCGGTGGCAGGGAGGAGAGCYGCCGGGTGGGCGCGGGGGCTGCGCGAGCACCGGGCAGAGCCCGTCGCCAGCTGTTGCGTGACCTTTGCAAAAGCGACCACTTGTCGCACGTTTACGCGCCAGCGTTTACGACCCTACAGCTGGGAGCTCCGCTATTAGCATGGCAGGACAACCAGCTGCCGTAACGCTAATGCTCCACAGGTGGGAATGGCACCATGGCCTGGCTGCTGGGGAATTATTCGGGATTCTCCCCGAAAGAGACTCGGATCTGGCTTTGGATACGCACAGCAGCTTCTCGCGTTCCCACTCACCACGAGGCTTTCGCTCCCGGCAGAAGCGTGGCGGGGCGGCGTGCTGCGCAGGCT
The DNA here is from genome assembly GCF_003343035.1 of Apteryx rowi. Taxonomy (NCBI): domain Eukaryota; kingdom Metazoa; phylum Chordata; class Aves; order Apterygiformes; family Apterygidae; genus Apteryx; species Apteryx rowi. The sequence goes on along the minus strand of NW_020450871.1, from coordinate 6,236,700 downwards.
GGCTCTGCGCCGGGCTGGCGGAGCCGCCTCCGTGCGGCGCGGGCTCTCCGCTCTGCCCCGAGCCCTCGGTGCCTTTGCGCGCTGGGGAGCTGCTAGCAGCCTGCGTGCAGCCTCTCGTGCCCTCCCTTGGGCGCGCTTCGTTGGCAAGCGGGAGGAGAAGGCGCTGCCGGCGCGGCAGCTGAAGGCCTCTGCTGTCGCCGCGTGTCCTTGGGCAGAGCCTCTTCCCGAGGCYGATGCTCCCCCCGGCAGCCCGTCTCCGAGCTGCAAGCTGACGTCTGAGGGTTACGCGTAGCGTTATCGGGACCCCTCCGACGCYGACGAGGAAATGCTGCAGGATCTCTTTGCACAGGGCTGGGGAASGGAGAGGGACGCGCAGCTCCCACCACCCGGCGCTGCGAGTGCCTCGGACCCGGCCCGCTGCGCCGCTTGGTCGTACACGGYGCGCTGCAAAACCGCTTAAATAAAAATGTCACATGTCGGGACCAGAAATTGCCCCGTTCAGCATTAGCTTTGTGTAAACACTCTCCAACTGACTAGGTTTTTAGCAGATCCCAAAGTTGCCGGGAGCGTTTTAATGCTCCCCCCGGCCAAAGCGAGGCCGKCGAGCGCGGATGCGGGGCCGCCTCGCTGGGACTCATTAGCATGGCGCACTTGTAGCCGCTGCTGGCGGCAGCGAGCCGCCGGGGAGGGCGGCACACGTGCAGCTAATGGCAACCTTCGCGCAGCAGCACAGCTGGGAAGCAAAGCTGCAGCGGAGGGGAAGGATCACGGTTAATTATATGCAAATCAATGTAGCATTTCACAAAGATTTGATTTGAGTTTTGAGGCAGCTGCTAAAAATGTTGTTTTAACGCCTCTCGGGACCGTAAATATATCCAGTAGATGCAGACTAGATAGAGAGTGATTGCATTTTCTAATAACTTTAATTTTACAAGGTAGAACATTTGAAAGCTGCCGTGTCTTTAATCCTTGGACCGTGTTTGGTGGGGAGCTGCGCAGGGAGTAATTGTATCAACGCTAATAAGGCAGAACCCTGCCAACTCATGCAAAAAAATTGCCGTGAGACATGCCCTGCTGATTTGTCAGGACGGGAGAAAGTTTTGCTATAAATAAGGAAACTTGAAATGCGGTTTTAAATGCACAAAGGACATGCTTTCTCCTTGCTTTTTTTTGTTTCATCCCAGGCAGCCCGGTGCTCCATGGTGCTGCCTGGGCTCAATCACTACGGCATCAGGCTGCACATCATCTTCGCTGAACCAAGCGCTTACGTACTAACTTGAGAAACTCAGTCATGCCCAATTATTTTCCCATTTGTAAGGGTGAACGACTGGGGTCCGGTGCCTTCCTGCAACCGATTGCACACGTTGTTAAGCTTGTGCAACTCCGGCGGCCTTTTATTGCCTACGTCTCACAGAAAGCAGCGCTGGAGTTAATGCAGCTGCTTTGAAGCRACGCAGATGTCAGGCAGAGCGATATTATGGCCCGGCGCCCGCGGGAAGGGGAGCGCTGCTGCAGGACGCCGGGGCCGACGTGGAGGCTGGGGCCCAAGGGCCAGGAAATGAATAAATGCTCAGCAGGCCGCCGTGCGAGCGCTCTGGTCTGGCGAGAGTTGTTTGCTTCCTGCGCCGCTAAGTCACTGCTCAGAAGGCAGCAAATTGGTAATTCTGTGCCTCCGATCAGGTTTGATTTGTTTTCCTGTACTCAAATCRTCTGCCTCCGGCTGCCTTCGAGGTTGCTTTTGACAGAGACCCACGACTGGACTCCCAGCTTGTCGTCTCTGAAGAGCGCTTGTGATCATCCTCCGCCTGTTTCTGGTGCGGGCACGGGCAATAGCAGTGACCCAGGGTGGGCCAGGGTTTCCTGCTCTACAAACCAAACCAAACGGTAGTCTTGGGCTCAGGGAGTTTCCAAGCTCTGGTTTGTTTTGAGAGACATTTCTGATGCCAAGGACAAAGTTGTTGATGGACTTCATCGTACTTTGGTACTGTCATTGACAAAATCTTCCTTAACTGTTAAAATGAGGGCCTGTTGAGTCAGGTGGGACTTCTCCAAGGCTTTCCCATACTCAGGCAAGCTTGAAGGTGGTAGATGAGCAGGGCATTTCATTTCCGACCAGGCATAACCATACTCCGGCCTTATGTCTACCACAGAGCCGAAGACCAGCTCTTCTGGCCGGACTCTCAACCCATTGCAAGTCCTTGAGATCACCTCCGTATAGACTATATAGCTCGTGCGTGGTTAAAGCAYGTCTTCCAGAAGAGCATCTGGCCTTTGATTGGAAGAGGTGGGTAATCCAGATAAGGACTAACATTTTACYAGCCCTCCTTAGACCCTGCATCCCGTTCCCCACCATACTGCTGAGAGCACCCATGCTCATAAAGCAGCTCCACAGCTTGTCTCCTGCTTTTGCACGTCCYCGTGGGTGCAAGGAGCTGCTGGGGAGCTCGTGCTGATTGACGCCYGGCACCTCCAGCTCCTCTCCCACGTGAGGGAGGGAGAAGACCCCGTCGCTCTCGTGGTCGTGCTGCGACTGCATTGCCCTGAGATGATCTACCACTTGCCTGGTGTTTGCTCAGACATTTAATCATCCGCTATATTAAATGTCTTGCCTGGCAGCCGTTTTGAATTTGTCTAGTGTGAGGTTTTGCTCTTTCTCRTCTAGATTAAAGAACTTCTTTGTAACAACTATTCCCCTTCTGCCTTTCGCTCCCCTTCTCGGTGGTCTCTGTATGTTTGTAAGCCCGTCAGCTCTCAGTCTCTGTTTCGAGCTCTTTGTCTTACACCACCAGGCATTTTCTCTGATCTGCTAAGAAATTCTGTGGTTTGGCATCTTCCGCAGTTTTGCAATGTTCTTTTTTAAAATTGGGGTACCAGAGTGGTATAGAGTATTTCATCATTACTCTCCCAAATGCTGCGAATGGAAGTAAATTTACCTTCCTCTCTGCTTGCTTGTTTATACATCTAAGGATCACACTTTTAGGCTGTAGTCCCTTATTCTGTAGCTGTGTCTAGATCCTAGGAACACCTCTTGTTCCTAGATGTATAACTACAAATTTAGCTTTAAATGAACTTGGTGAAAATGAATGGATTTCCCTGGGATATCAAAGTTTATTAAAAATTAAAATGATCTCATCTAACTCTGCTCCAGCTCCTCTGTGCAGGCTTTCCTTAACTGCTTTAAAATGTTTGTTCCTAGATCTTTAACATCCTCCTTAGTTACTCAAGGATTTGAAGGCATTTGATTTTCTTCACTGGCCTTTTCACATATGGAATAGAAATATGCATTGAACAATTTTGCCTCTTCTGCATCGTTATTGAAAACTTTGCCAGTTGTACAGCTGCAGTGCTGCTGAGATTTGTTTGCTCTTTATCTGTCTAAACTCTTTGTCCTTAGCCTGGCCTGCCATGGCTTTTTCTCTGTCTTCTTTAGCTTCCCTTATAAATATTTCATCTTTCCTAACTTTTAGTTTATAGTAATTCCTATTGATTTCCTCTTTCTCAGTAATTTTATATTGGCTTTTTCTTTCTAATTGCCTCCTTCACTTTGCGCCAAATGAGAATGTGCTTTTAGCCAAACTTGTTCTTTTTCTTAATTGTGGCTTTTGGCCATCTAATGAATCTTTCTTAAAGAACTCCCAATTCTCATCCTGTCTACTTTTTCTTTTCAGTTAATTCCACTCATTTTATATTCTTCAGGTTTGGAGTAACAGTCCTTTTGAAGCCTCAGGTATAAGATTACATATGGTACATTCACCCTTGTTCTTTCTGTTCTGTTCTCATTTTTTATACACATTTCTTCAGTTTTTGCACATTATGATGTTAAACTGCAAGGTCTGGATCAGCAACTGTCTTACTGACATCTTTGAGTATCACCTGGAAAATAGTGTCCTATGTCTTTGTGGTCCAGAGTCCTTGCAAAGACTCCGGCCTGTTCCATAGAGGCAGTCATCCTTTTTCAATCAACATAATTAAGTTGAACTCTGAGCAATTCTTATCAGTTTGTTGCTTTCATTTCAGTCCTGAAGAAGTACCTATGTTCCTCAGACTATATCTGCTTTTTCTGAATATATTAATTGGTATAATAAAGGATATTATCCCCTTTTACAAACCTTGCCCTGCTGAGATCCTTAGATTCCTACAGCTACACTGTTGGAAAACAGGATTGGGTTATAATCCTATTTAGGAGATGACTACTCTAAACAGGGTTTCCTGACACTAGGAATATACTTCTGCAATGGTGATTTTGTATGTGGAAAGGATATCTCCAAAACATCTTGTCTGGGTGATGAGCTACGAGACCTGTTGCTGGGAGATGCTAAGAGAGCAGGCATAGATATACCATATGCTCTTAGGTCTGCATCCAAAGCCACTGCTGTACCATTTGCCATGAAACAGTCTGCTCCTGCTGGGGCAGCAATTTTGGGTAGTGGCTGCCAGAATGGTCCTGTTCCTACTGCATGTGTGCCCAGTGAGCTATGCAGCAAACTGCAAAGCTAAAATTAAGTGTTTTTGCAAGAATATTGCAGTTTTATTTTGCATTCCTAATCAATCCATCCCTGAGTCACTGCCATATCGTGGCTCTGAATCACTGACGCTTAATTGATGGAGATGCTGTTTCATGCAACAGATGTCAGGCGTTGCGCGGGGGGCCTGGTGAGCGATACCTAACGCCAGGTGCCGGGCTGGGCACGCTCCTCGTGTCAAACTCCTCTACAGACAGGCAAACCAGCTCCCTCACTCCTGYGCCTGGCCCAGCACAGGAAGGGATGCTTTACTGGTCGAGCATGGTCCAGCTGAACACCTCAATCATCATTCTCTTCTCCCCTTTTTCTACAGCACGGCCATGGCTTGAAAGGCAGAACCCATCCCTCCTTCTATCTGCTGGGATGGTCTTCTGATTGGCATCTGTGCAATATCCGTCCCTGCTTTCTCTCCTCACTCGAAGCCGTGTCCCTAGGTATCTGAACACATCCTCCTAGGAGCGCTTGGCGAGCGCGGAGCAGATTGCCTGCGAGCCCTTCGGAAGCTCGATTCAGCTGACAGTCAGCTCCTGAKGCCAGTGGCTATTCCTGGTTTTTATCCTCTCCCTTCAGTCTGATGTCGACAAGGTCAAGTTTCGAAACTTTTACCAAATGTTGCTTTCTCGTTAACAGACAGCCCGTGGGGTGGCAGCTCCTGTTTTGYATCTACCAGCTGACATTTCAGACAGCTTCCTCTACTGTAAGCTTCGCGCTCCCGTAGCGGGCAGTGCCGGAGTGGCGAATGGCACYGGAGCCGGCAGGTCTCTCCGCACGTGCTGTTTAGTTTGCTGCGTCTTTTCAGAGCAATTAATGTTTGAAGCCCGTTTTCTCAGGGGCTCTGACTCCTCCCTGCTCTCGGAGGAGGATGGGGTGGGTGGCAGGGTCGGGGAAGTGAGGGGACRGGTGGGTGAAGAGCATTGTGGACTGCGAGCTGTGTTGTTACAGGGACACTTCCTCCACGCAGAGGAGTTCTGGTTCCTGCTCCGTAATTCCAGTTTTCCCATGTTGCGCCTTCAGCATTTGAGGGCATCCTCCACTAAYCCCGCACCGGCTGAGGGCCGCTGGAGTTTGCTGAGGGCTCGAACTCAGCCAAATACCTTAGAGCCGTGCGTCCCGCAGGGTAGCAAAGTGAACACCCCAGGGTATTGGGTTTGGATAACAGGCTGGAGGAAGAGGAGCCCTGCTTTATAGCGCCTTAAATGTTGGCTGTTCTCATCTAATTATCACTGTAATCTCTAACCTCATGCTGCAGGCATGGATACATATATGCACTCATAGCAATTATAAAAGCCAACAATATCAAATGYATATATAACATGTATAAATATACTGATTTAAAGTTGCGTTATTAGCACAGATGGAGACTCGCAGTCCAAATCATATCCCTTTTAAATCACTGGGAATCTTTCCACTGCCGTCAGTAGCCTTTGGACGGGCTCCTTAATGAATTGGCTTCGGTACCAGGGTGTAACGAGTGTCTGCCGATGAGCGGTTCAGGGCTGTGAGGCCCTGCCGGCCGCGCYGTCGGACTGATGGTGCTGCGAGTACCGGGTCCATTAGCGCTGCCCTACGGCACGCGAGATTGCTTCTCCAGCCTTCCTAAGGGGCAGAGTTAGGGCTGGCTAAGGATGGATGGAAAAGGTCGTTCCACAGATTAGGAAGAGGATCCCTGGAACAGCGTTCTTGTCCCACGTGCGCTGGGGTCGACACCTGCCATCAGCTGCAATGAAATGGTCTCTCCTCGATGCTAATCAGACTTAGGTCTTTACTTTTCTTACTGGATAATGAACATAGTTATGTACTAGAGAGCCTGCTCGCTCTCCTTCTGCTGACAGCATTGGATTATTGTGATTTATATTCTTCATATAGGAAGTAATATGATTATTCAGTTAATCTATTATTCATTTCACTCATGATCTATTCTTTTCACATTCCTACTCTGTGAGTCAATTCCTCTCTCTGCTATTTTAATAGAGTAGCATTTTAAATTGTGAGAACACCGCATTAAACATGTATAAGATTTAATCTAATTTAAAATGCTTTCTTCTAGCAGGATATGCCTAATAAGCATAAAAACAATAATGTTCACAATGCTATGGCATATTAACTTGACATATTGTGAAGGATGCATTTTTCAAATAAAACTAAGCACTAATTAATGAATACGTAAAACTTTCTTATTCCTTATGCTGAAGCAGTATGATTGACATGGAGAAGGATTTTTTGACAGAATAGTATTGCATACAGGCTTCCTTGAGGTTTACAAATACTATTTTTTGCTGTCTAATATGATACCTTTAAAATAACACAGAATCAGTGATATCTCACAGCGTTAATGTTGCATTGAGACTGAGGTGCTTGTGAATAATTAATCTGCACTTGATTTAGTGTGACCCGTTGGTAGCCATGGATTTTAGGTTCTCTGGCTGCTTTATTTCTGCAGAGAATGTGAGTCTGTTCCAGCTTGCAGCTCAACTTGGCTGTTGCTTCTCATGCTTGCAGTTTTGGAGACCTTTGCCTAAATTCAGATCTGGGCAATAAKTATTTTTGCCAATAATTTGTTTGACAGAAAAATGAAGTTTGGGTTGACTGAAAACTTATCCGAGTCCAATTGCGCCCCCTCGCTGCCCCTTAAGAACTGAGTAATTTTTATGTGTTCTGCATGAAACGCTCTGGTTTCTGGCTTTGAAACGACGTTCTCTTTTAGAAAGCTTGATAAATGCACTCTTACAAAGATGTAAAACCTGCCCAGACACAAAATGAATATTTTACTATCCACTGAATGAATGCTTAGTCAAACTAAAACCCAATAGTTTGGCTACTTTGCTGTTTCATTAACTGCTTTCATGACCCTTTTTCATCCTGTTTGTCGGCYGAAGGAGCCCCACTATGAGGACAGAGAAGACAGCAAGGCCCTGGTCCTACAGAAAGTTTTACACAAGTGTGGGGTTTGTTATGGCCCACGTGAGCCTGGTTTTTAGGTCTGCACAAAGCCAGGCAGAGGGTAGGAAGGTGTCCAGAGCCCCAGTCCCATACTGCAAAGCCGGGACGTAGCCAGGACGATCCCAGCCACATGGATCTGAACCATTCTCGGCTCTGTCATTTTGGACACAGCCAGGGGAAGTTGTTTTGTAGTACACAGTGGGAAAACTCATATAATTGAGCCTGTCCCTAAGTCTCTGCATTTCTTGAATCTGCTTTTAAAGTCTCCTATTCGCTATCACTGTATCAGCGTAATTATAGATTTTCAGTAGAGGCTGCCATGTAACAGGAGGTCTAATTCTGTGCTTGGTTTCTGGGATTGCTCATGCACAGCAGGTAACTCGAGGCGCATATGGTCGAATTAGCCATTTGCTGGCACTGCTGCCCTTCTCCATGTGCACGATCTCGGCGCCTGTGCGCTGCTGYGCTCCCACACTTTCTGGAGGGTGAGTCTCAAGTGATGTAAAAAGAGACTTGGACAGTCATGTACAGATCACTGAGACAGCTTGCTGGAAGCTGTGCCTCAAATGATGTAGAAAAATGACTAATGTTGCAAGTTCCAGAATACAAACTCCTATGGTATCGGGGGAGCTTAAAAACAGCACTTTCGTGACGCAGGTCGGAAGGATATTGGTTTGGAGCACGGTTTGGATTTGGCAGTGTTGCTCTTCGAGTTCTTGCTGAGGTCAGAGCTTTGTTGAATATTTCTATTTATTACTTGTAGCGTGCTAGTGGCTGGGTACTCTGGTTGTAGTCCAGGATCTGCTGTGCTGGTGCTCTTTGGACATAAAGAAAAAAATGGGAGTGCTTTGTATTTGAGGAATGTAACAGCAGTGGACTTAACTCTACATACCTCTGCCCAGGAACTCACATGAAGTACATAGTCACAGGAAAACAACTCTTCTGAACATTGCAAAACCAATATTTAAGAATGAGTTTCCACCTATGGTATTTTTTAAACTGAGAGGTTACAATCCCCCTTTGAAATTCTTCACCTGAGGAGGAGCTTATGGCCCGAGTGCTGCAGAGGTTCAGGAAGCCCGGAGATGTGTGCTGGGACCCCAGCGAAGCAAGGGCAGAAGTCTCCTGCTCTGCGCCCCGCRCAGCGAAGTGCCCCAACCCCTACCCAGAAACCGCCAACCCGGAAAAACGCTATTATCTGGTTACATTGCTTGGTTTTACAAGACGCTGCCCTGCAGGCGACACCCTTCGTACAATTAAAAGAGCTGGCTTTGATCTGCAGAGCTTTGCTGTTTAAGATCCTGGATGCCAGCGTTGACATAGCTCAAGCTGACAGCGAGCGTCATTGCCTGTTTGGGAAGCTTAGGCCCTGGGCACACAGAGAAACAGCGCTTTCTTTCCGTGTCTGCCTCTCTCCCCATCCATCCATCTTAATAGCGAYGTTATTTCTAGCCCCCGTTGTTTTGTTTCTGCTTTCAGCAAATAAGAGAAAGGTCTGTGACAGTTTTTGGAGGCCTTAAAGGAAAAGGTTGTTGATACCTGCTACTTTTTCTATGGGCACTTGGAAAAATCCTTGAAATGATGTTCCAGGGCTTGGTGAAATGAATGATTGCTATGGTAACAGTTGCAGAAATGTTGCAGAAAAGTTTCTCTCTGGTTTTCCTTTTTGCTTTTTATGCTGTTATGAAATCATGTGACCTTCTTGCTGCCATACAGGGATGCACATGACAGTGCTGTTTGCTACACAGCTTAAAAAGAAGAGACAAACAGGCCTCAACCTTCGTATCCAGGATCTGAACACATCAGCAGAAATAAACACCCATTTACTGAAGTAAATTAAGAAATTAGGAAGAAAAACCTGAACACATCAGCTGGAGGAATCTTGTTTTAAATGCTAGTGATTTTTTTAATTAAAATTTTATTATTGTTTACTGAATTCACACCACACTTCTACAGGAAAAAAAATATGCTGTTTAGTTACAGAATATTTCCTTAACAGCAGAAACTTCCTATTTTTACCGGCATGCCCAAATCTGACTCATGGTAGCCGGGTAAGCTGCAGGCAAGGAAGAGCCGAGTGCTCTGCCGGCTGCGGGGACGGGCTGGCACTGAGGTGCTGTGCTCGTCCTGATGGGCTGCGTAGCCCTGGATGATCAGGAGTGTTAGTGTCTGCCTGACTCTGCACAAAGTGCTCGGGGCTTCTGAGGACAGCAGCCTCCGGCTAATTAGCACAACGGGCACTAAAGAATGCTAAAGTGTGGAAATTCAAACTGGCTCATCGATTGAGCTGAATCAACTTGACAAAAGTTGATAAAACTTTATGCGAACTGTAAAAGTTTATTGCAGCCTTTCCCAAGGGGGAGGAAAGAGTGCTGTTGTTCAGCTGCGCGGTGTAAAGGACAAGGACATCCAAGAGTCACTCGTGGTTTGCAGACTAGGTGGACACAAAGTAGGGAATGTGAGGGAAATATGGCTTTTTTGTCACTGGGCTCAGAAGCCAGGTGGCGTGTCCTGCCGGCTGGTCGTGGCGCGGGGCCGAGAGGGCCCTCCCGAGGTTGCTGGTGCAGTCGTCTGCTCCGAGGCAGAGTCTGCATTTTGGCATATCCTCTGGACTTGGGAAAAATCCAGCACCAGCTCTGTTATCAAAGCAGCTGCAGAAATAAAGAAGTGGCTTTTYCACGCAAGATTGAAGTAGCTTGGTAATAAAAGAACGAACTTTGCAGAGGGGCTGGTGCYGTGCCGGGTGCATTGCTTGCCCCACTTATTCTGCAATAAAAGTGAAATCCAAGTCAAGGTCAGGAGCTCTTTTTAGCGCTGGTGCTCATGACCAAGGGAATGTGCCAGTTTGTTGGCTTTTCCCCTAGGAGACTTGCATAATTATATGTAAATTCTGTTGCCAGAAGGGCTTGAACCAAACCCATGCATCTGAACAGGGTGAAATGTCACAGACTGTGAGGTTTTAAAAGCCAAAGCTTTTTTTTTGAAAGCCAAAGCTAGTCCTAGTGTTGCAAGTGATACCTTTTTGTAAAGAGCCAACCCAAGAGCCTTGATTTAGGTGTCACCGACCTTGGACTGGTCCAGAGTTTGGGACCAAGTGAAACACTTGAAGCATGTCTCCAGGCTGTATCTTGCTTTCACTGCCGGCGTGTGTGTGTAAAGCAGGCTATGTGTAGCAGGATGTATAATGACATATAGTTCTGCTTCTTTCTTTACATTTTGATGATATRTTTGAATTAGGATGGGGACAGAGGGGAAGACATTGTCAAAGCCATTGTAATTCCATGAAAACCGAGGGCAGCTGTAAGTCTACTGGCGGTGTAAGCACGGTCCTACTGCTCGGCCGTGGGCTTGGGGGAGAAACCTGCAAGGAGATGTGGCTCAAGATCTAAACCCAGGTTTGAAATACTGATGTATCACRTCAATTGGGAGTGAGGCAAGCTGGAATCTGCTCCCTGGAGTTGTCTGMTGAAATCGTGGATGGGTTAATGCACAGCTTCATGTCACATGTCATGTGAGTTTCATGCTCATGGCTTGGCTTTAGTGGCCTGATCCTGACATACTAAAAAGCTATCGAGGTGTTTTGTCATTTGTGAAGCTCCAGCCAGACTCATTATGCAGCTTACGGGGCCRTCTCAGATCCATTAGTCCACCTCCGAAGTCAGCTGGAGCCACTGGAGAAAGGATTCACCCTCTTATGTTRCTCTACAGTTCCTCAAAGAGGGGACCACAACCTCGGCCTGTCGGAGCTTGCTCAGCTGCTCCTTCTCAATGCGCCTGGGAGGGAGTCCCCAAATGAACGAGAGGAGGACTCTGAGATGCTCCATTTTGGTTACCAAAAGTCACATGATGAGAAATACTAGATACATGCAGSTAACAGATGGGTAGAGGACTTGATCTCAAGGAATAACTTCTGCTCTGTCCTTTTCAAGAGAACTGCCTTTAATATGCTTTTAGATGTTAATCTCTTAGTAATGGTTAAGGTGATGGGCTTTATTTTGAGCCACAAGAATTTAGAAATATTTGATTTGAATTAACACTTAGCAAACTTTGGGAAATTGCTGTCAATTATATATCTCAATATTTGGGATCTTTGCCCTTCTGCAGCAACACAGTATTTCAGGTAGTTTTATCTTGTGTAATAATGGCTGTCTGGAGCTGTCTGACTACTGATAATTTAAGAAATGAATCGAATCTTGTACATGGAAAGCAAAAAGCTACATGTGGATCTGCTGGTGAGGGGAAAAAGGATTTGCATCTGCAATCACCCACTCAGCTCTGCACCGAAAAAGCACTGGCATCAGAAACCCTGTTTCACAAATCCTGATTCTTATCCCGCATAAAGCAGTGGAAGTTAGGAGTGACACCGCTCAAGGGAATGGGACTATTCGTGTAAATACAGATGAGATCTCAATGGTGCTGATCTGTGACCATTTTTAGCAGGGAGCAGATGCTGAGCAAAACTAAGAGATTCAGGTCTGACTGCATTTTAACTTTTTTTTAAAATTATCCTTCACATCAGTCCTGCCCCTTTAAATCCAAAATAAAATATCACATGACGCACTTTCATAAATAATTTACTTTCTGTCTGACACCAGTCAAGGAGGCATAAAGTTTCCTGTGTGTACATGCTGCTTCTCKAGCTCAGCAGTAGCTCCATCTGAATTTAAAGCAAGAATTCTGAAGTTTTTTATTTTTCTGTGCGGATGGAAGAGGCTCAGAGGCTCTGAAAGATGCAATTCAGGCCCCACCACATCAAACCGTCTCTGCGGCGTTTGGAAAGGCGCCGTTTGTTCGTGCCGACGCCTCCGGAGGGGAGGTGCTGGGAGGACTGTCCTGGCGGCTGCGGGGCGGGCTGGATCTGCGGGGATTTGGGCTCGCGCCCTGCCCGCCTCGCGGCTACACCGGCCTCGCACAATGCGGGTCTGTGCGGAGGCCTCCGGGCTGCCTCCCGACCAGCCTGGACGCAGAACGGTTGCACTGATGGGCTGTGTCCAGGCAAGGGTGCCGCTGCCCGCTAGGGCTAGCTCGCGCGGGAGGGCTGCCTTGCTTCGCCCAGCCTTGCAGAGTTGCAAAATTTCCATCCTTCAGGTTCACAGCGAGCGTAGTCATTGAGCAAACCTTGGAATCTGGAGCTGTTTTTTCCAAATATCCTGCATGACACTGAGCCAGTCGCTTAGGCAGAAATTTAGCAAAGTATTAAAGCATTTCAGTCCTATCGGGGGGGGGGCTTTTTGCGGGTTCATTTCAGAGGGATTTAGGCTTCCACTTTCTGTTTAAGTATCTAAATCTCTTTGTGATCCACACAAATCTTAAAGTTTCTCTTTGGAAAAAAAGGGATCATAAAATGTTCTTGCCTCACAGGGATGCTTTGAGGAGAAACTGAATATTGTGAAGAAATTAAAGATTTGACTAGGGGGCTATGTAGGCGTGATAGAGAGAACCATCATGCATTCCCTAAAGCGAATTTCAGAGTACATGCTTGGCATGAGTGCTGTGCAAGTGTTTCCAAGCTGGCAGGAGCACCCAGTCTCCATCTTGCACAAAGTTCATGCTGTAACTTACAGCAAACCTCTGGAAAATAATCCTTTTCACTTAAAAAACAAAAAAACAAAAAAACCCTGCCGGTGGCCTGGCATCTGCAACATGCTTAGCGAGCAGCATGAGTTCTTCATAATTCATCAAAAAGGCCACGCAGAAAATGAGCTGAGGCTCCTCGCTGAAGCTGAGTGTTTCTTCCCAGTGCTGCTTCAAAAAGTACGGCAAAGCCTTGCAGTGGGAAGACTTGCTCCGTCGCCCGGCCCGGCGAGCTGGCGAGGGGCAGAGGCACGCCACGGGAAAGGGCTCTTTCCCTGGGCGCCGTTTCCAGTGGGAATCGGTGAAGATTTCAAAGACGTCCCCCTCCGGTGCGATAAAGCTTAGCTTAAAGAAAAAGCAGGCAGGAGATAAAAGGGCGGCTTCCCCCGGCGCGCAGAGAAACCCGGCGGGGCGAGCGGCGGCCGCTGCGTGAGCTGTAATGAGTGCCCGTGAGGGGAGGCACACGCGCGAGAAAGTCAAATGAGCAAAAACGGCTGCGTGCGGACGCGTTTCAGCAGCGCCTGCGCCCGCCGCGTGCCCTTTGCAGGCTCGTGTCATTCCCTCGGGCTTTTGGGGCGGTTCCCGGGGTCTCCGCACAGGGAGAATCACGGGGCCGTGCAGGTCTGCTCTGCACGCGGGGCACTTCCTTGGCTCGCTGTTTGTTATTTCTTCTTTTGCTTTGAAGTGTAAACTGTGGAGACTTCGATACGGTGGTGGAAGAGGAGAGTTAGGCGACGGTACTCTCCTGGAAAGCTGTTAGGTTACTGCCTCGTCTTACAGCCGTCCTTTTCAGTCTGCCGTAGCTAACTGAAGGTGCAATGCAGAGAGATGGGATTTGGCGTTACGTGGCATGAATTTGTGGGGGTTGTTAGGCTCTGTAGTTCTGCACGCTTCTAGAAGCAGTCTCTTCTGGGAGGACGAGGTTCTGCCCTCTCCCGTATACAGTATGGCAAACTTGCAGGTGCAGCCTGAGGGTTTATATTAACAAATGCAGAGCTTCCTTCTCCTTTTTCTCATTTTTAATTTCATGAATCTGTCAGATATTAATACGGTAGACTAGGGAATGATGCCCCCCCATGGCTAGGTCTGATGCAAAGTGTGATGGAAGAGGGCATTGAAGGAGAAAACGCAACAGTGAGGAGCGTGCTGAGAGGGAAGCGCCTCCTATCTCCAATTGCTGCTCCTGCCCCAGGCAGGTTCCATATTTTTTAATTACAAATTAAAGAATGAGAGAAGCAACATTAGAGAAAAGGTTATGAAGGATTTGCTGGTAGATATAACCAGAGCTCCCCTTTCCCTCTGCCCTCCTTCGGTTTGGAGCGTGCCCTATGGTCTCCATAATGCACTGCCCGAGCTATATATATTTCTGTCTGGGGGATGATGAATGGAGCACAGTGACTAGCAGTGACGAGCAATGGCACTACCTGCATCTGCTTCCTAAGTGGGGTAAGCAACCAAGCTTAACTCTGTACACAGCGGAGATGTAGGAGTTATTGTGGCAATAACCTGTTGAGTCACTGTTTTTTATTGTACAATTATTTGTGTTCGGATCTGATGGCTAAATAATGCGCAGTACTGAAACACTGCAGAAAAGGAAATGAATGCAAAGAGCATCACTCCACACAGCCAAATGTCCCTGCTGAATAAAATCTATAGCTATTTCCCTTAAGCTCTAGTTAATAAGGCTCTAAAAATGATGGGTGAACTCCTTAGAGGTTGGAGTTTGAGTACAATTCAGAGGAGTAGCCCAAAGTTCAGACACTTATCTGAAGCATGTGTCATCCGTTAGAATGTCATGAGTCTGCAAACCTGGGCTGAAAACCCTGCGAGGACAGACTTGGCAGCAGTATTTTAGCTTTTCAGGTTCCCACTGGAGAACAGAGCTGAAAAGGCACACAAAGCCATTTCTGAGCCTCAAAAATAAAAGTCAGTGCTGTACTGAAGATAGGCAAAGATTCAGGGTGGCAGGAGGATCCCTGTGACTGGTTTTAAACAGTGGAAAATCTCTTTCTCTAGGTATGGAGTGGCGGGAACCCTCTAGATAATAAACAGGGGAGTGCTTTGCAACCTGTGCATGTTTACTCCATGGCCATCTTGCTTATGAAATATCCTGTCCAGGGTAACGCATGCCAACGCAGACCAGCCCGCTGTCATATTCTTAATACATAGGCAAAACCACACCGCTGCCTTTGAGCTGCTGGGATTTCTCCTTTAGCTCAAAGAGCACAGGCTGACACTTCTATGCGTAGAGCCCCCGGCTTCAGTCCTTTTACGTGGCCTGAGCAATGGGCAGGTCCCTCCTCAGGGGAGGAATCCGTAGCCAGCTCCCATTGGCACCCTTTGGATATGGTTCACATATCCCTGGGTGCTGCGACCTGGTCGTGTGCAGACCAGGCTGTGGTTCCCCATAAGGTGACTCCCTTAGGAGAGACTGCAGGTTTCTATGCTAGATAAGTAGGAACCTTCTATTCTTAAGAGAAATACATTTTTTTCTGAGAGCCACACAGAGCCTAGCAACTCCTCGTTTCGGGAATGCATCCCTCAACACGAGAGCTGGCAACCTGTCAAGGACAGTCTTTCAGAATGTATTTATTTATTTTTTTTGCAAATTGGATGTTAAGCATGCCAGTGCAAACCTGGTATGAATGGGAGACGCTTCCACTCAAAAGGCAGCATGCCGCTGCTGCTCATCAGTATCTCGCCTCCGGCGAGGCAGCAGGTTGCAGTTCCTGGCACCATGGGACTGTGTATAAGGGAAGCGGGGCTGGGGGACTGTGCTTTTCGCTGGTGCGAGTGCCTCTCGGGAGGACGTAGCTCCCTGCCGCGTGGCCCAGCAGCCTGCTGCTCAAAATGCTTCACCCTCTTTGCCACCCCTGGCTTACCTTGCTGGCCGCCCACCCTCCTGCCTTTTGAGTCCTTCCGCATGAATGGGAGCCTTGAAAATTTAATTTTGCCCAAAACGTGCGAGAATATTTAGAAAGCGTGACTACAAGGACTTGTTAAATCTGTGAATGTTGTCTGCTTTGGGCCTTGAAGCAGAGTACATACGGGGGAGAGAGGAGGAGGCGTGTGAAATTCCCCTGCTTCGTTTTGAGACGACGATAGCTAAGGGTTGTCTACGCGGGAGTTTCCTGTGCAGTGAGGCAGGTTTTGAGTTGAAGCGCTCTGCTTCGCTGCCGCTGACATCTGCAGCATCTGGAGCCGTCGCCTCCCTCCCCAGGATACCAGGCCGGCCCGCGAGCCGCAGGGCTGCTTTAGCCCGCGGCAAGACAGAGAGGGGCCTGGGGGCTCCTTTGAACGGAGACTTTGCAAGAGCATCCAGAAAGCTGGAAATTCATATTCTTGCTTATTCTCTATCATTTATAGTATTGCAGACAAATCTCTCTCTTCCTTTGAATATTGAGACAGAGACTGGGAGAATTGATCTGTGGTGCCCATGAGGTCACCAGAGATATGCGGCACATAGACTTTATCAGGTAGCTGTGCAGTGTATCCCATGCCTATAAATGTCTGAATGCACACATCCAGCTCCTGCAGGTCTGCAGGGCTTAGGGATCTCAAAGCATCTGTACTACTAGTCCTGAGTTAAGGTAGGCTTGCCGTACCTCCAAATGTCTGAAAAGATTTGGGCTAGCACACTATTCTAGCAGCTTTATTTAAAACCAAGTTGAAATAGTGGTCCCAGCAAGGACCAAGAACTGCAAAGGCAGCTTGAAGCTAAATGAAATCCCGACAGTGCTGCAGTGCTGGGTTACTTTCCTCATAAAAGTCATCCTGATAAATGGGAACCTAGCAGCACAATTTTCAAAAGCAGAATTCGGGCCGACCCCTCCCGCTTCTGCCAGCTTCCGGCAGCGGCCGTGGCCTCGCTCGCCCTCCGTGAGCCTGAAAATGTCTGTGTGCTGTTGGCACGCTTTTGTGAGAAAGGCTGGAAAGGCGGTATTATGTGCAAGTGCATGTTCTTCTTGAGCCACCTAAAATAAAACCACTGATTTGCTTCCTCGTCAGACTGCCTGTGTGACAGTGCTCTTTTAGGCTCCGACACTGAACGTGCCATTAAACGCTTTATTAAGGAATTAGAGAAAGGAGACTAATGTAAACTGTAGCTATCAAGGCTTTAGCTTTCAGAATGCTGTGTGTGTTTGCAGGCAAACTGTGGATTTAAGATGCTGAAATGTGAGGATCCTTGTTTTCTTCTGTCCCCTCCTCGGTGTCCCCAGCTCCTCTGGAGCACCAAAGCTCCTCCTGGATCATGCAGGAGGGAAGCTGAGGAGCAGTCTCACTGCAGCTTACAGGGTCCTTGATGCACTCTTGAAGCCTTTTTGATTGCAATGTTATTCCCTCTCAGAGCCAATGTGATTCACTCTGTGCCACAATAAACCCACTTAATCTCTCCTCTGTTTCAGGAGAAAGGAAGGCAATTTAAAAAATATACAGCCACATACTCTGGTGTTTCTAGGCTAAAAAACATATCACATTCAAAATGTTGTGACTATGGCTATGCAGGCTCTCCCACACGCAAACAATGCGATGTCATGCTCCAAAACTTTGTGCTTGTAAGATTCAGTGTTGGGCCGGTAACACACATATTGCATTTGTTTTAAAGTTACAATGCTGCATATCATTGGAAAGAGAAAATACTTGTTTTCCCTCTGGGATTGAGCACTGATTAGTAGCCATGTCAAATCAGAATTAGAAATATTTGAAATTGTGGCATTCACCAGCAAATAAAAGGCGTATTAGATTATTTTAGAATGTTTTTCTGGCTCCATGTGAGTAATTCGACAGATGGTAACTAAGGCGCTTGGTTATGCTGCTGAAGGAATATGAAAAATGGTCTTGCTTAAAATCTGAAAGCCAATTCCAGAAAAATTCTAGAACAGTTCTACAGAAGTATGTGGCATGTGCAGAACAGATAAAGAAGCATATGTAAATCCTTAATGTCATAGGCTGCCTATGAACCCCAGTAAAAACTCATGCACGGAGTAATCCTCTTCCTGGTGCACACTGATGGAACATTTGCATTCCATGGGTCTGCATCCCTTGTTGGGATATGTGTCTGTATGTACATGAGTGTGTGTTAGAGAAACAGATCCAGCTGCTGTGTAATCATGCTAACTTTGAGGCACAAATTAGGTGGAAATTTTCCAGATTTGTGTTTAAAAATTGAGATACTCAGGAGCTTTGGAAGTAAACAAGCCCCATCTGCTTTAAGAATTATACAGTGATAAGAATGTGCCCCAGTATACATCAAAATTTGAGATACTCTTTGACTTCAGAAATTGCCTTTGCATCTAGTGATAGTTCCTCTTGGAACACATTCCTGGGCAGAGGAAGGAGGAGAAGGTCACTGGGAATAGTCAGCATAGACCGACCAAGAGTAAACGTGCCTGACCAATCTGATTGACTCCTATGATAAAATGACAGGTTTTGTGGAAAAGGGAATGGATGTGAATGTCATTTAATTGACTTTAGAATGTCTTTTGACATTTTCCGATAAGGCTCTTGTATCCGGATTGGGACATTACAGTTTGGATGGACAGACAGCTAGATGGGTGAAAGACTGGTTAGATGATTGGGCTTATAGGGTTGTGGTTAGTGGGTTGTCTCAGAAGCAGGTAACAAGTGGAGTACTCTGGGGTCTATCTTGGGCCTGTCCTGTTTAACATCTTTATCGGTGACCTGGAGCAGGTGATGGAGTGCATTCTCATCAAGTTTGCAGATGACACCAAGTTGGAGGGGACCAGTCAGTAGCTCAAGGGCAGACCTGCTATCCAGAGGGACTTAGGCTGGAGGAATGGGACACCAGGAACCTTATGAAATTCAGCAAGGACAAATGCAAAGTCTTGTACCTGGGAAGGAAAACCACCTTGCAGCAATACAGGCTGGGCACTGACTGGCTGGACAGCAGCTCTGCAGAAAGGGACCTGGGGATCTTGGTAGGCAGCGAGCTGAACCTCAGCCGCCTGTGTGCCCTAGTGGCAAAGAAGGCCAACATCACCCTGGGCTGTATCGACAGGAGCATAGCCAGTGGATCAAGTGACGGGATTATCCCCTTCTAGTCGGCACTTGTTAGACCACATCAAGATGCTGAGCCCAGTTTGGGCCCCGCAGTACAAGAAAGACATCGACAAACTGGAAAGAAGAGGCTGAGGGAACTGGGCTCATCCCGCCTGGAGCAGGGAAGGTTCGGGGGCACTGGACAGCAGCCACCCAGGACCTACAGGGAGGTTTTCCAGGAGACTGGCCGGGCTCTTCGCTGTGGCGCATGGTGGGAGGGGGAGAGACAAGAGGCACAAGCTGGAACGAGAGAGGTTCAGGCTGCAGGCAGGGAAAGCCTTTTTCCCCACGAGGACACGCAGCAGTGGCGCAGGTTGCCCGGAGGGGCCGTGCCGTCTCCATCCTTGGAGGTTTTCAGGACCTGACTGGAGAAAGCCCTGAGCAGCCTGACAACAGGGTGACCCTGCTTGGAGCAGGAGGTTGGACTAGAGACCTCCCGAGCTCCCCTCCAACCTGAGTTATCTTGTGATTCTGTAACCTCTAATATTTCTGAGAGCTTAACATTTTGGGATCAAGCATTTTTTAGGTCAGGCCCCCAGGTACTGTAAACCAGTGGAGCAAGAGCAATTTATATCACTGCAGGATTTGGTATTTCAAGTGTCCCAAAGTGTCTGGGACAGAACAGCAGAGAGCTGCAGCTCTATCTGTAACATGACGGCTGCTGCACATTTGTTGAGTGATTCTAGCAAGGCCACCCATGTCTCTGTTTGCTTTCAAGTTTCTGTGCTGGCTCTGACCCTGCAACATGCTCTTGTACTAAACAGCAGAGCAGAAGGTCACACATTTGCAGGATTTGCTGGCAGGGTTTCTGTATGCTCACTGTCTCCTGGAGACATTACATTGCCACACCGGAGCCTGAATTGCTAATAGCAAAGATGCTGCTTGAGGAAAAGGTGGAAGAAAACAAAAAGGTCAACTCAAAGCTTGTGTTCACAATTAGCAGCAAGTGTTCTATTAGCCAACACCCTCATGCCTTTGTGTGAAGCAGCTTACTCTGCTCGGCAAGCACAGCGAGGGCCGGACACACCTCCTTGCCCAGGTCCAGCTGAGCCAATGGAAAAAGCTATTGATCCAGGTGCTTCTCAGTGCTTCCCTGCCAGAGGTTGCTCTCCTTTGGTGGCAGAAAGGGCTTGCGTAAGTGTATGCCTTCTGTTCAGGCAGTATCAGCAGAATTCATGCAAACTGGTGGTTGGTGGTTGCTGTGAGCTGCCCCCGCTGATGCGGCTGGTGTGAATTAGGAAACGCTCGTGTGGTTGCTCAACGGGGCAGATCCAGCGACAGGGCAGGAACAATGTTGGTAGGTACTTCCACAGGCACAGCTGGATCAGGAAGAGGGCAGCTCCCGGAGGCTGATGGCACCTTGCATGGCAGAGGGTCTACGTGACAAACAAGTGAAGAGGAACCAATGAGCGGTGAATTCACATGCTGCCTTACTGTGCCTTTCCCACTTTATGAGATGATCAGATTGCTGTGTGTCAATGCCAGTGAATGATTAAACCCACCTTTTCTGAAATGCTCTGTAATGTATACATGCCTTGATTACCAGTGTCCTTCTCCTTGGCTCTCAGGAGCACATTTCACAGAAACACAACTGCTGCCCAGGAAATTCCAAACCATAGAATTGCCTCCTATATTTTATGCTTTCTTGCTTCGCTTTGATTGTTCCCCGAAGGATGCTACGCCTTCTTCTGTTTCCTTCTGAACAGAAAGTCTCTTTGTAATGTCCTGATATTGTTCCTGATTTTTTTTTTTTTAATTTAAGAGTTTGGTTTGGAGTTGTTTCTTCTTCTGTGACAGTCTGTCCCCTGGAATTACTTTGTTCAGGTTTTTACATAATTTGCATGTATATATTCTTTCTGTGGTGTGAAAAACAGCAGAGTGATAGTTGTTAATAACAGTAAATCCATTGCTTTTCTATTGTCATTGTGACCCTCCCAAACTCATGGAGAATTCACTTCCTTGTAGCAGCTCATAACGACAAGTACATAACGAGTAAACGCCTGGTGCTCCAGCGTGGCTGGTAAGGGTTTTACACCCTGGCGAGGTCTGGACGCCTGGAGGACGGTTTCAGTACATCTGTCACTGAACTGCAGCCCGCTCTGCAACTGGACAGGGTAAGTTTTGAATGGGCCATGTTGCTCCAGATGAGGCTCTCCAGGGCAGGGCAGGATCCGGTGCTGGTCACCTGTGGTGGAAGGGTTCCTGTGCTGTAAGGCCATGGGATGCTCCTGAATGAAGAACAGCTCTTTAAATCGCAGGACTTTTCAGTGGCTACAAACATCTGCTGACCCAGGATCTGTAATATCTCTCTTCTGGTTAATCTGTGCTATTTGTGACTACGGCTTTTTTACCGGAGTCATATGTAAAATCCACAGGGGGAGGAATCACTATGCGTTTCTTGTTTGAATGATAGTGGATATTGCACAAATACATACATGCATACACACATATGTGTATATATATATGTATATATGTGTGTGTCTATGTATATAAAAAAACAGGGAGCTCTAGTGCAAAAGCTGTGTATACTCTGGAAAGCCCAATGGACCCCTCAGTTAGTAGCTGGGATGGAGCTGTTCAGTTTTCAAGCGGGACAACGCTCAAAAGCAGAGGTGCCTCTGACCCCTGGGCAGCCCCCGGTGACACCCGTGCGAGGCCTGCCTGCGGATCGGGGACAAGCTACCCCGGGAGACGTAGCCGTGCTCTATTAAAGTGCTCACCGTTTTGGAACTGAAGGCTTTCTTCGCTGGATCAAAGAGCTGCTTTGATTAATCAGCTCAGCAATGTCAACAAATTTCCAAGTTCTCATTCTTAGGTTTTTTTTACAGGATATATTTCAAAAGCCTTTTGATCTTTAGTGATAGCTATTTAGTAAAAGGCAAGTACACTTCTACAAAAAGAACCGCAGAAGTCTTGTTGTTAGGGACGATGTATTTAAAGCCCTGATCAGAAAATGTTGAAAACGTGTTCGGTGGGTTCATTGATTTCTGTGAGACTACATGCACTTACAGAACTGCTCTTGTGCTCATTCTTGAGCAGGATCAAGGTTTTAAAAAGTAAAATCAGGCTGCTGGTCTGTGAAAAAAAAAAGCTAAATATCTACTGAAAAGGTCAGAAAATATTTGTGTGGCATCTAACACTAACAGAATACAGGCAGCACAAATCTTTACAAATAGGCATCCTGCTGGTACCAATTGCAATGTAGGAGGCAGTTAGTGTCTCTCAATTGTAAGTGTCATTTGATCCCCAGGGAGGCATTTAATGGATGATTTTCTCCCTACTGAGAGTCCTGTCTTTTCTTTCTGTACTTCATTAGTAGTACTTGAGGGTCCTCCTGGTCATAAAAAATGTATGCACTGCTTACCTGATTTTTCATATTCTGTATTAGGGAAAAGGATGTAATTCCTTTAGAATAGAATACTTTGCCTTTTTATTACAGGGTGTCTTCCTGGCTGCAAGCAGGTTTTCCCCACTCCTTGTTACCAAGCTAAAGGAAAGGAAAGAACAAAACAGAGAAAAGGGAATAAAAACAGAATAAATTGAAAGCTATTTGCAAATTCACTTGCCTCTGAAAATGTCCGCCTCCCTGTTTTTCTTAGGCTGCATGGCTTGGATGCATCTTAAGGACACTTAAGAATGCAATTCCTAATGATATGTATGGGAAACGGGTGCCTAACTCCTTCTGTGGAGGTGGACCTGTGATATGCAGCACTCATGTTACTGAGCATGAATAATTTTACCCATAAGTGAAATCCTGCAGTTGTTTGACAGGGTGCAGCAATACTATCCTACAGCTCTTAAAGAGAGAAAAATCATGAGTAAGAACTCAAAATATCACAAGTAGAGTTACCTGCAATCATTTCAGATTCAAGACTCAAGCTGTAACAAAAATCCAAGTGTCCCCTTGGCTGCTCAGCAGAGACTGTGCTGACCCATCGCTCTCCCCTGGGCCAGGGAGCTGCCACCCGCTGTTGAACGCTGGCTGGACTTGCAGCTCTCCTATTTTCCCTCCGTCTCCATTTTACTTAAAACCTTGACCAACTCCACAGATGTATAAATTATCTAGTAATAGAAACATTTTTATTTTTAATAGTCTAATTAAATACTATAAAATACTTTAACATGCGAATGTAGAGCCTCCCAGGAATTGCTCTAGGTATTGCAGGGATCAGTTTAAAAAGGAAGAAGCGGCTTCAGGACTGTGGCGCTCCTGCCCGGACCACGCTCCTTGGGCGGCAGAGAACGTGCTGCGCTGTCCATCATAAAACAGTGGCCTGTTTGTCCCCCGGGACGCGGGAAAAGGCTCTGAACTCAGTATGCCACACGGTGGAAATTCGATAGTGGGCCAAGAACCGGTTACAGCATTAGCATTGGTTATCTAGATCTAGGTGCTCCCTGTAGACCATTTTACGTGCTTGTGAGCGCTGTGACCTCCCGCCGAAACGCGGGCTCTTGTCCTGACGTCGGACCATTCCCACCACCCGAGGAGCTGCTCCTCCGCGAGCGCCCTGTGCGTGTGCCCAGGCGTGTTCGGCTGCTTTGCTGATGCAGAGCCAGACTGTCCAGTTTCCATATTGGCTTGTTTTTGTTAAATTGAGCATGATCTGTTCCAGGACGTAGCTAGGGGTAGTAATAGTAATTTATCAAGATTGTATGAATGAAGGTAAGGGTGTTGCTATGTAATTAGGTGACTCTCATGGGTTTTTAGGTGGTTTTTCCTCATTGGTTTAACTCAAAATAGTAAGTCAAGCACTTTATTTTAGCGTAAGATAAATATACGTGTGTCGGTTACATTTTACCAGGTTACATAAAGAGAGAATATTATTAAAGAATAGATTAAGGATATAATTAAATATATAATTAAAGAATATATATAATTAAAGACTATATAGAATATATATATAGAATATAATATATAGAATCTATAAAGAATAGATTAAGGATAGGAAACTGGAGTGACGTTAAAGACCTATGGCGTAAGTTTAGTTTTGCTGTCAGGCACACGCTGTTGATCTGATAAAGAGATTTTGTTGCTGTCATCTGTTCTCATTTTGTATCTAAATCGTAGCTGGAAAGGTGACGAAAAGTCCGAAGTTGCGGAACCAGGAAGGCCTAAGAGCGTTCACCCGCAGTGAGGGCCTGACCCCGCCGCCTCGCCCAGCGCTCGCCCCGCCGAAGCAGCGGCCTGCGGCACCGGCTGCCCTCGCGTCGCGGGCGCTGAGCGACCGCCGGGGCCGCGCCGGGAGCCGCCTGCCTGCCCCGGGCGCCGCGGGAGGGCCGCGGGGCGAGCGCGCCTCTGCTCCGCGCCCGCCGCTGACTCACTTCTCATAGCTGGTTGGGGAGGTTCCCCAAACTACAGTGTTTGTGCTGTGAGCGGTATGTGGTTTTTATTGACTCCGGTTGTGCGTTTAGCTTGCGTGCCGCAGCGATGAGTGCATGAGGTGATCACCAAAAAGGCTTGACAGCGGCCCTGCCTGCCATCGCAGGAGCGGGGGACGGGGAGATATTCTCATGCCTTGGGAGACACCTGCTGTGCAGTTCACTCATTGCAGCCTCAGACCGCCTGGGCTGCGCCCACACCTAAGCTGGCGCCTGCAATCGGCGGCGCAGCGCTAACCTCGCTCCGGGGGCTGTAGAAAGGGCCAGGGCTAGGCAGATGGCCTGAACTGTTCCCTCGTCTTTTTAATCTTCAATTTTATGCAGGCATCTACATCTGTCTTACCTGCCACTCCGAATCAGGCTCCGTATCTTCCAGTGGCTCCATTTGCCTCCTGTAGACAGTGATAATATCACTTCTCCGGCTCCCAAGACTGCTGCAAGTAAATGTGTGAGACCCTTCTTTGGTGGGGTAGTGGTGGGGCCAGAGAGCTCCTTCCCCCTGGGCTCCGGTATAATTTGCTCTTAGCTGTTAGTTGCTGCGCAGTAGTTTGCACGCAAAACACTACGTATTTGCAATCATTCCGTTTACACACACTGCTGTGGGAATTACATGTGCTGATGACAGGCCCCAGGTTTAAAAGACGAGGCCCAAGAAGCTTCTCGAACTTGCGTGTTCCCCACGTCAGCGGCTGCAACTGGAAGCTCCAAGCTTCCAGCGCTCAGCAAGCTGTCAGAGCAGAGATCGGCAGAATTGAAACGTTTCAGTGACAGCTGCAGGGTGTCGCTCCCGTTTCCAGGGAAACTGGCACTGGCTCTCCAAAATCAAGGTAAAGTGTTGACTGATTATCTAATAATAATGCTGAGCATTTCAATATGAAGTTCTTCACCTTCCTCTGGCTGAGACGATTTTCATTCCTACAGCATCCAGAAAATGCTATAGAGGCCCTGTGAATTCAAACTGCTGTCGCAGCTTGGGCTGTGCAACCCACTTGCCAGAGAGGAAAGACAGATTTCGGCCCTGACCCATTCAGTCACTGCGCCTTATGCTGTGCTGTTAAGATAAAGGGCTAACTTGTCCCCACATCTTCTGCACAAGCTGGTACCATTGTTTATACGACAAATTAGAGAATAACAGCAGGGTCTTTTTGCTTTACCATGTCCTTCCAGGACATTTTTATCCCTAGACTTGTTTCCCTGAAATAATTCTAAGTTGCATAAACTTCTTATCTGCTCCCACTCTTGCTTATCATCTGAATTGAATTGCTCTTTGGCTTTGCACTCACTGAACTCCCGTTTTGAATCAGTGACTTTCATCGTTTTGCTGAACATTCATTTTTCCAGGTCGCTGAATTCTGAGGTTAATGAAATGAATCCTGCTGGTCCTCGTTACGTTCCACTACTCTCCTTGCTATACCCTGAGCTGCTCAATTACCTTTTGTCTTCAACCTCAGAGGCATTTACTGAATCCACAGATCAATCCTTTGTGCAGGAAGCAGTTTCATACCGGATTCAGGAACATGTTCCTGAGATTATTTCTTATACTTATCCCTCAATTTGTTAAGGTTGTTTAAATTTTCTTAGATAATTTGCTTCTTGACATGCTTTTTAAGTGTAGTTCTCCCAGTGCCTATTTTTGCAAGAGATGTCTCCCTTTCTAACCTCTATTCTTTCCCATGTGCTCTTGAACAGTGTCTTCCACTATTTAATAGCTTTGACTTTCTACATTGCTGCCATTTACCTTTTCTACCCTTCTGAATTATTTGGCTCCTTTACGATGCCTTGCTCATTTTAGCAAGAGAATGAGAACCAACCTTCTTCTGAAGGGGGTTTACTCTGTTTTCCTCAATATGATTTTCTTAGGCCAGTCTTTCACCCTTTGATATCCCTAATTGCATGTTCCCCTCTCCCTGACTGAGGGAGGACATCCACTTTCACCAGGTTTGGCATGGTCAGTCTTATCAGCTCAGACATACCAGGGAGGGCAAGGAGGCACAAGGCCAAAGGCGTAATGCTCGTGGCCTAACACCATGATACCCTTTGAATCCTTTGGGTATTAATGACAGAGGGGGCAGAGCATGGATCTTAATCCCTTGATATGATCTTTGCCCAACCCAAATGATCCCTGCTTCAAGGTACCTGCAATTTGTTCTCTCACAGTCGTTACCTCCATTAGGAGGACAATATGGAGAAGGAAAGACATTTTACGCCTTCATTAGCATGCCAATGGCCAAAGTCAATAATGTCTTTGGTGTATTATCCCACATCATTTAGATAATACATTTAGATGTCTTATCTGTATCAAACTTAAGTCTAAGCTCAAACTAAACTTCTGGCTGCAGAGAGCCCCTGGGCAGAATTTGTAGGGTCACCATTGCTCAGAACTGTGTTCTTCGCATCAGAAATCTGGCATTTCCAGTGCCCCGGGACCATATATAACCATATACAGAGCACATGGACATCCTGGAGCTAGTCGCATACCTTTGACAGTTGCTCACATGGCTGGTATCTCAGAAATAAGCAAAAAAACTGCAGCTTCTGAGAACAACAGCTTCTTTGCTAGACTAAGGAGAGGCACATTGT
This sequence comes from Apteryx rowi, assembly GCF_003343035.1. Lineage (NCBI taxonomy): Eukaryota > Metazoa > Chordata > Aves > Apterygiformes > Apterygidae > Apteryx > Apteryx rowi. The sequence goes on along the minus strand of NW_020450871.1, from coordinate 6,209,644 downwards.
AAACATGACTGAATATGACTCAAGATAAGGGTTTGACACCACGGCACTGGGAAGGAATACAAAGGACACCACTCCTAATAAACAAGCTCCCTTACAGAAACAGCATCGCTTTAGAAAAACAAAACCGAAAGTAGTCCTGCCTTGGAAAGTTGTTTTTGATAAAAACTTGGATTTACCGGATCATTTGTTACCTTAGGTGATCCTAATGCACTTTGAATGTATCAAATTAATTAACCACAGAAGTGAGTGCCTCTGAGGCAATGGCATTTCATTCCCAGGCAGAGGAACGGAGGTTCTGGCCTACGGAAGTATAGCAAATGAGTACCCTGAAATCCTAATGGTAATTCCCTCATACGTGAAAAACCCCCAGCCCCCAATACCCATAGGGTTTAAGTCAGAGGTGAGGAAGGTGTCAGTGTCAAGTTCAAGAAAACAAATGGCTCCCAAGGTAGTTTTGTGTAAAAGCCTTTAAGGTGTTGTGGAAAGCTATGTAGCAGGAGGCAAGGCTGACCGAGCAGGGAGCCGATAGTAGAGGACAGTCTGCAAGGGGCAATGAGTTTCTACAGCCTTGAATATTGAAACCTGTTTTGCAGCTTTAAGCTACTGTTTGTTGTGTTTACAAAGAGAAAGCTTTGGTGCCTCAATGGGTAGTATTATAGGAAAGAAAGAGAGGAATGGATAGCCTGAAAAAAATGCTACTTATAGAGGTTAGTGTGGCTTACTACTGCAGGGAAGTATTGGGGCTGTGCAGGCATCCGCAGCAGTTGCTGCTACTCTGCAAAGCTCCTGTGAGCAGCTGAGTTGCCATCAGCAGCTCATCAGTTGTTATAGTCTCACAGAATCCCATTAACTTAAAAAAAAGAGGTCTTTTAAGACAAGGAAAAAACCACAACATAATTAGATTGTCTGGTTCATTGAAAGCATGTAGGCTAAAGCTCTTCTCAAACTGGAAAAGTCAGTTCCTTTTTGGAACAAATATACATTCAACAGCATTTTGGCTGACTTGTATTTCTGGTAATATTGTTGTAACATAAGAAGGAGAGGTATGTTTGTCTTAAGCATTTTCTTCTTTGAAACAAACAGCAGAAGGACCAGACAAATTACAAAGGTAGTGAGTTTAGCAAATGTGTGCATAAAATAATCTTTCATAATAATAAAATGATGCATTTACAGCTGTAAATGTATACACCCATATAATTTAAAAATACGAAGCTACTTTTACTGTGTTTCAGGTTCTTTCTTTCTCAGATCACACAATGAAACACTCATGTGCTTGACCTAGTAAGTGGTTAACCTCATTGCATTGGCAAAAATAAACCATCCATGCAGCCCTGAGCTTTTAACTCATCATAAGTGGCATAGTTAAACTCAGCAGTTAGTGCAACCAAAGTGAAATTGTATTCTTCACACTGTGTAAGTTTTGACTGGCTTGTAAAAAGAAAGTAGAAGTTCATGACTCTCCCTGGCAGTTTCTTGAGATGACCGAAGACAACATGATCTGCAACATATCTGGCCACAGTCTGACTCCGAAGCAGAAGGCAGGTTTTTGTCAGATAGTGGAGAAAAGTCAAAGTCAGCTACCTGGAAAAGGAACATCAAAAAGATCAGTTTGAAGTCTAGGCCTAGTCTGGCTCAGGTTAGAGACCAGCAAGATACTTTGGGCTAGAAAGGGAACCTGGTCCTCAACCAGTCCTAGTCAGCCACTGACTTCAAATGGACTCTTCTCATGTGAACCAGCTGCACACACAACTTACAGGTAGTCTCTCTATAGCTATATTATTAATACTGTGGCATAATTTAAAGTATATTAGGTGCTTTCCAAAGGTTCAAGAACATCTATCCTGTGCAATGTGCTCTAGGTGACCCTGCTTGAGCAGGGGGGTTGGACTAGATGATCTCCAGAGGTCCCTTCCAACCTCAGCGATTCTGTGATTCTGTGATTCTGTAACATGATCTTTAATTTAGGAGCTCATGGTTATTATAAATGTGATAATGCAACAAGTGAAAGCTACACCATGGGGATAGGAGGGAGTTGGGTAGATGAAATTTGCATGGTAAAGTTGGGTGACAACTTAGTGCCACTTTTGGTAAATATCCACCCTTCCTTACTATTCAGCATACCCTCCTACTATCCCATTTCTTTCCTCCATGTAAGCGCTCTGAGGTAGATCACCTGGAAGGCACACTTCCATGCAAGCAGGTGCTTGGGAACACTACCTAACTGCCCTGGCAACTTGAATTAGAGACACCTTTCTCCCACGAGGAGCCAGAAGCAGGCATGTTACTTAAAACGTTTGCCTGCGCTGTTCAGGTTTTCACGTGGAATAGATCGATCGGAGAGACACCAGGGGAACACCCCCACCTCCCCCATGGGTGCCTGGGGATTAAAGATGGGACAGGGCTGAAAGGTATCCAGTCACTTAATCCATCTCCAAGCAAGAGTAAATGGGTACCTCCACGAGATCTTTCTGTTGTGTGTTACTTCGGAAGGTCGTGTACAGCACCAGTCCTAGCACCACTGAAACCAGAGCAATGCAAAGCAGGATGAAGAAAGCCGGCTGGATCCCTGAGAAAGAGCACAACGGGACACTCCTGGAGCGGTACGATACACTCAGAAGAGGTGACGGTGAGAATGAAACCATGTTTTAGGAGAAACTTTCACACTTTTTAGAACAAAAAACCTGTGCGCAACAGGAAACAAATTTTTCAGCCCAGACCACTTCAGGTCTTTCTGAATGCACAGAAGGGGGGTTGTGGGATTGGGGCGTTGGGAGGTTGTAAGATGCTTCGGAGACCCAAGAGGGGCATGTGTGAGCATGCATGGGGGAGCCAACAGGTATTGCTGGCTGGGGGGCAAAAAAAGAAATGGAGGCCTAGAAAACCTACCCCTTAAAAAAAAATTTTTTTTGAGGCTGCTTAATTAAGGGAGCATGACAGATGCACGTTTTCCTAGTTATCCACTCTAACTACAAGAGCAAGGGGCTATTTAAGCTGAAAAATATGTATGTTAACTCAGTCTTCCCATGAAACTCATTAGCTCCAAGACGCTTTTGAGCCTAAGAGCAGCATACAAGAAGCTCAGAGCAATTACAGGAGGCACGTGACAGCCTCTCCTTTCGGTTCACATTTCCTATGTTTTTGAGGATCTATACTAATTTTCAGAAACCTCATCTCCAGGCTAGTTTACTCCATAATTATCCCTGACATTTTTGAGACTGTTGGATTCCCAGACCTGGAGGAACCTCCACGCTGCTCAGGCTAGCTGCACCTCACCTGTTGGCCACACTTGTATTTCATGGTATGTCTGCAACATGGTCACGCCGTTCTCCACTCTCACGCTGAGACAGTACTGGCCTGCGGCGCGGAAGGTATGGCTCAGATTGTAGCAAGAACCGTTAATCACCACCAGATGGCATTTTTCACCTTCAAGTGGAATGCACTCAGCCTTTATAAGCCAGCATAATGCCAGCGGTGGGCTGAAATGAAAAAAAATATATAAAAATACATAAAAAATATATTAAAAAATATTATATATATAAACATCTATAAAAAATTACGTGAAAACCTTGCAAAAATTGTAGTTAAGAACTGATGAAGCACTTGGATAAAATAGCGTAATAATTCTGAAAACCATTGAAGCTAATCCAAGCACAAATAGAGAAGTAATTAACCGCACAGTCGTTTGGTTTCCAGCATTTGACAGTTGAAAAAGACCTTCATAATGCTTCTATAAAGCAAATGTTTTAGCTGACAGTTAAATACCTGCGTGGGTCATAGGCAGGCCATTTTGTGCAGAAAAAAACCCCTTAGTCCTTCTCTAATAAAGATAAAGGGAATCTTTTCTGTTTTTTTCCAAGAGGGCATAGGTTGTTCTTTCTTTGCTGTTTGCACGCCGTGGAGGTCAGTGTCTGTGTTGCTGAAGTACACCCAACACTTTTATGATAAAAAAAGAACTGGAAGGAGGGCCAGATAAGCTCAGCACAATCACTTGGACTAATAGCTTAGAAAGGTAAATAGCTTGCAGGGATCACAGGATTCCCCCACACTAATAGAAAGGCTTTTGTTTGCTACCAAGCAATCTAAGTGCAATCCACTTTACGGCCTTATGTCTTCTCACTGTGTTTAGTTGCTGTCTTTTATTTACATTTTCAGACCCTTGCTCCAAATGGTTCTGCCTGGGCTCATCTTCTGCACTACAGATTTTGATTCTGGCAACAGGTAGAGCTTTTCTTTATCCCATCCTCATAGCATTTTGTTCCTTATCTGCCCAGAACGTTTTCTGCTAAAGAAAGCAGCATGTTTACATGTTTAGCTCATTTTCTAGCTTTGTTTTTGATAAAAGCTCTCTAAAGTCTTTGGCATTGCTTTTGTATCGTACAAACTCCCCTCACCTCAGTTCCAGCCTTGCTGCTAGCAGTTAGGTCTGGTAAATATTGTCCATTCTAAACCAAGCAGGCATTTATGAATCTAGAGTTTGCCTGTAATGGTTTCTGGCTATTCATATTTACTTGTATGCCATCTCCGGTGCCCGTTCCTACCAAGGTACCATTCACTTTTTGAATACAAACTGTGCTGTTTTGTCTGTTGGGGTTAGCAATGTCTTGGCAATGACTCAGTGCTGGGTGCTGCTTGCTTTGTCCTACATCTGTACCAACAGTCCTGCGCTTTTGGGGTTCTTTTCTGGAAATCCACCATTAGGCCAAACAGCTCCCAAAAGCAGAATGCAAAGTGTCCCTCTTTTGCAGAATGAATGACTTCCACAGTCATGAAGAATTTTTACGTTAAAGGGGCTTTTCTGAGTCATTCAATGGCATTTAAAAATGCTTCTGCTATATGAAAAGGTCTCCTGTGTTCTCAGTATTGCAGCTTGAGAGAGCTTGTGCTAGGATCAAGGTGCTCATGACTCTTCTACATTCCTGTAAGTATACGTGAATAGCCCTCCCAAGTGATGTACTGGGAAAAAGCAAACATCAGCATGATAATATTTCCCTTTTCTCCTCATTCCCAGACTCAGCTCTCTTTGGCAACTTTATTTTTCTCCAGCCTTTTCCTTATCCAGACTACCTTTTTAAATTTCAATTTAATAACATTTGCTTTACGTATAAGGATTCTCTGAGGAGATATGCATTTGAATATTCTACATTTCTGTAAAGATGTGGTTTCTTTCATGGCTGTTAGAGTTCAAGGTATTTCTAGTCAGGAACAAGTGATATTCAATCGTATTTTGTTCATAAGAAAACTACTTCTTTAAGAAACAGTTCTGCAGTGTTCAAGTGACAATATTTTAGGGAAACAGGGAAAAAACCTAAACCAAGCATATAATGCTTTTTGGTAAAAGACAGTTATGTTTGCTACTTACCTGCCATTGATATGAAGAGATAAACTCAAGTTTTCCATTACGTGAGTCTCTCTGGAGCCGACTACATTAATACTTTTAACAGCATCTGAGAGAAGAAAAAAGCATATCGCACTCAACACGTAAACTGAAATTCACTGTTTTTTCAGAGAGGGTTTATTTTCGTGGACTTTGTTGGTTTTAGCTGTATCACTGACATAAATAATAATACCATCTCCTCCTCAAAAAGAAAGCTATTGGCAGAGTTGTTGTAAGTTATCTGAATGTTTTGTGATTTCTTTATAATATAAAATTGACCATTTTGTTAATCCTTTATATGTTTATGAACATGTTTATTTACTCTTGAAGCAAATAAAATAAGCATTAGGAAAGTCTCATTAATTTGATCAAATTTATTTTTTCAGAGATAGTCAGTGTAAATTAAATGAACAAAATAAGTTATTATAAACGTTTTACTGCAGATTTTAATTGTGTGCGAGATTTTTGCAAAAGACGGTGAAGTTTTTGATAAATGAAAAATGTTGATAATAGTTAACAGAAGTTTTACACAAAAATAGACTTTTTATGAAAAGAACAGAGAAACAGAGAGAGGATTTTATATTGCCCTCCCCATTTTTTCTGGACTAGAAAAGTGCAAAGTCCATTTTGCAATGGTAACACTTAATTGAAAAATATTGACCAGTTCATGCATGTGAAGGAAAGCCTGAGTTGCACTTCCATGTTAACGTCCTAGATTGTATTGCTACGTAGAGAGCAAATTCTGTTTTGGGTATGCAAAATGTTTTACAATTACCTAACAGCTCCAGAGCAGTGGTAAAATCGCCAGTTTTCTGCACAGTTTCTCTTTCATGTATGATGTTTCCAATTTGCTCCCATTCAGCTATCACTTTCAGATGGACCGTGCGGTTCCCCACGGCAGAATGGTTATAGTAGACAAAGGGCTCCTTGGTTATTTGATACATCCTAGGTGCGACATGAAAAGGTTTATAATCAAAATCACCTCTCATCAAGTACTTTTATACTTCCGATGTAAAATTTAAAAAAGGATAAGCTCTAATATTTTTTCTTTATAGACAGTGCTAGGGTCAGCTGTGATTCTAATTCTGCTTTAAGTCCATATCAATCAGGATTAATGACTGCGGCATTACACTGGTATAAAACCAATAAAGCTACAATCAGTATCAGGCCCAGAGTGTGTTTAACTTGATGCTTTTTGTTAATGAAACTGAGGATATCGCTACAGTAATTCATGGAATGAAATAGGAAGAGATGGTAAAACATGAAAACTACCTTTATAGCAGGCGGGCTATAAGCTAACTGAAGCACTTGAAAGGAAAAAAAAAAAAAGGAAAAAAGAAAAGAGTCTAGTATTCAGGAACCAAACCTGACATTTCTACTTGCATACACACGTTCCTGTTGGATATATTTTTGCATTCAGAGAAGAAAACTCCTGAATGCCTTTTTCTCCTCTCTACTGCAGAGAGGCGTGAGGGCTAGATACTTCCCACAGTTTTATTTCAGACAGCTCAGAGCTATGTTGGATGGGTTGGTCATTTTTTCAGTTTGTTATTAGGTCAGCATTCGGTGTGTGTTAATGTACAGCTCTATATTACTTGAGAGACCTATCACTCTTCAAAAGTTCCTCGCCCAAGATCAGGTCTATTTATGGGCAGCTAATTGTAGTAAAAACTACTTACTGGCCAACCACAAGGAGGAATACTGTTTCCATTTTCCTTAATGGACAAATTATGCACAAATTATTCTCACATTCAACAACAACCTGCTGCTGGAGATTCTGCAGGCACAGCGATAGCCTAAAGCAACAGTCTACACCAAGTAACTTTTTCAGTTATTTGTTCAGCTCACGGCACACATGGTAATACACCTAAGCACCTGTTTGAACACGAAATTTAGGTCTTTCAAACATCACCGTTCTGTGAATATGCAGGACCTTCTGTCCCCAGGGTCTCATAATCCACCTGGACGTTATGCTAAGAGCGCACTAACTGAAAAAGGCGCATGCTTTGTGCTGTGATTTATCGGGATTTCTCCCTGCACGTGCATCTGAATCAGAGGCACCTTGAATATTCATTAAAGAAAACAACGTAACCATACCTACCCTTCCCCAAAGTCCCAGTTGTAGACAAATGCTGCTGACTTGAAGTAATCACTTGGGTCATGAAGACAGAAAGAAATCCGGGTCACGGTGTCCGTGGACGAGCTCGAACCTTGCTTGATAAACGCACTGCCTTCTATCTGGGCAATGGTAAGATTCCCTGTGATAAATTCTGCAGAATGACAAGGTAGAGAAAGAATGACAGCATATATCACTTTCCCAGCACATGCTGTGTGAATATCAAAGCATTATTTAAAATGTACTGCTTACGTTTTTCTGTGCCCCAGTGCAAGTGGTTAAGTGTATTGTATATCTATTACTCAGTGTTGTTATATGTGTTAGTGAGGTGCAGATATTAAATGATTTACTCAAGGTTATATCATTGGTCATGATAAAGCCACTAATAGAACCAAGAGGAAAAATCTTGGGCTGATTTAGGTCAATAACAATTTTTACTATTGATTTTAAAAGAACTGGGATTTAACCCCAAGAGTCTAGATCAAGGGATTCAGGATCAAGCCAGTACATACTCCCTTCATTTTCTTTCTTTTTTTTAATTTCAGCTATGTCCAGGGAAATGACAAACTGACTATTATGAATAGCAGGTGAGCTATACATCATTAATAAAGAAATCGTGAAATGTTGATTTTCATGTCTGCCAGCAATTCTATGCTCAAGTTTGTTTAGCTTATAAGTAAAGAGATGTTCTAAGGATTAGCAGAAATTGAGTTAAAAACTTTCTAACCTATGAATAAAGAGGTATCATGATGATATGCTGATCAGCTCATTTTAAAATTAATAGGATATAAGTTACCAGTAAGACTCTTACCCTGTTAACAATTCATTAAATCTGGTTAACCATTATCTTGATGATGCACTTATAAAAGAATCACAATTACTGCTGCAGAATAGGGTTGATAATGCAGATCTAACTGGAATTGTAATTCATATTTTTTATTGGCAACTACCTTTGTGCCCCTGTGTATATTTGTTATTGGCAACTACCTTTGTACCCAGGGTAAGTGTCTTACTGGCAACTTATATCCTATTAATTTTACAATGAGCTGATCATCATCATGATACCTTTTTATTCATGTTAGAAAGTTTTTAGATCATTCTCTTTGTTGGGGAAGGTAGAAAGGCACAATGGGATCTTACCTTTCATAGCTATAAAAAGTTTCTATCCCTTTTGCTAGTGACATGAGAATATAAGTCAGTGCAAAAAGAAAAAGGAATAAGCAGATATTCAGCAGGGCAGCAATTTTTAAGAGAGAGAAGATCTTACGTATACTTTTATAAAGGCTCATCCAGTAAGCTTGGTGTTTCTCAAAGAAAAATTGCAATAGCTGTTCCCCAAAATGTCACGTATGCCCTATGGTTAGCTCCTTTGTCATCACTCATGTCCTTATCTGCTGCTGCAGGACGTGGGGTTGGTCTATTTTGGAGCGCACAAGGAGAGCAGCTGGAATATGCGGCTGGAGGGACACAGCTGCCCGTCCTTGCGGGAAGGGATTGCGGGAAGCTCTCAAAGGATGCTTCATGTCGAGCCCTGTTGCAGAGCCTAGGCTCACCACACTGCCCCATTGGTCAAGCTGTCAAAAAGTGCATATTTATAGTTATGAATATTCACAGTAAGATGCAACTTTGCATAGCAATATTTGGAAATGCAGCTGTGACTCCACATCTTGTTTTGGGATGATCACTCTGAACTTTAAAAGAAAGCAGCTCTGTTATATATTTTCTATGTCATGCAAAAGGGAAAACTAGTAGATTGTGACTCCTTCCAGTCATCCTAACCATAGGACTAGAAACGCCAGGCAGCAATGCCGGTGGCACTGTTTTACAAGTCTGGGTGCCACTGAACAGCACTGATGTGTGAACTGCAGCTACTGGAGCATCTGGTTTCTAGCTTGGTTCCCCTAAGCGAGAGAGGCAGGAGGACATGGCCGTACCACGCTCGCTTCCCGGACGCAGGGAGACAGCGTGGTCTGGTTGGCACGCTGCCTGCCCAAGAGAGCCTGTGCTCATCCGGATGCTAGCAAAGGTAGCAACCGCTCTGATGTGCCTTGAGCTCCTGAAGAATTCAAGAAGTTGTAAAGAAGCTGTAGAAGTTGTAGAGCTATTTTACCTGTGATGTGCAGTACGGTGACATTTCTAGCAACAGGCCGACACAGCCAGCAGTTTCTGTGAGTCACCCAGACAGACAGAGGAAAAGCGCCAGGAAATTCGCTGGTCACGTTAATCAGGGAGTGAAACCGCTGCTCCGATTTCTCAATGAGAATCAAAGGAGCATAAATCCAGTTAAAATGATACAAGTTTGAGGTGATACTGTCATTCTTCATAATTAGACTGGCACGAACAGTAGCTTGAGCTCCTGTTGTGATGGGACCATTGTTGGTTATTTCTAGATCATATTCCTCTGTAAAAATCAGAAGAAAAAACTCTTTGTATTGCAATTTTTATTTTTTCACATTTTTACTGGTCAGCTGTAGTTATGTGATTCACAGTGACACTAATGCCAACTAAGACTTTACCACCTTTATTACCATGTAAAAGCCTGGAACTAAAACTGTTACACATTTATATATTTGAGTTCAAACAGGTAGCATTAGAAATGGTCCTAGAAATGTTAATAGTAAAGGGTAGCCTAAACAAAAATGTTAATTAGAACATCCCCAAAACCTTGATGAAGTTTTATAGCCAGAGCTCGGCTATAATCTAACATTATGATCATTAACGATCTAACACCGTACTCACTAAACTTCCAGCCACTTGAAAAACTTCAGGTTCAAATCTAATCTGTGTTGTTTCAATTTTCACTCAAAACAGCAAGAAAGAGTCATGTGATGAAAAGGATTTGTATGGCAGAGGAAGATCCTTTGCAAAGGAAAAGGCAGGCCCTGCCAACCTCGCTTAAATAGGCTAAGATTCAGTGTACGGGCATCTGCAGATGTAGACGCACATTCACTAGTGTTTTCAAAAATATTCTGGCATCTTATACCCATTTCCACTGTTTGGCATTTGGGTCCATTCTGAAAATTGCATTAAGCACGAAAATAACTTAAACACAACAAAATAAAAGCAGTTGGTGCAGCTCCACTTCTGTTTATTATTATTATTATTATTTTTTAAGCCAGGGCTGTAGTGAGGAAGCCAAAGGTGAGGACACAACAAAATTCCCTGCAGTTATCGAAAGGACAAATTACCAACTTGCCTTAAGAAATCTCTCATCGGGCAAAGCCTTGGACTAAAAATGAACATTCAGACCCAGGTAGGATTTCATGCGGTGGTTTGCTTTGTCAGCTCTGTTGACCCACAAGTCCCCCCCACCTTCTGCCCAAGTACCAAAACTCGGTACCAGCTTCTTATCATCTATGGTCTACTGTTAACCTCCCTTTGTAGGAAAGAACCAAAGACCTCAGTATAAATGAAACCTGTATATTTGAAGTTGTAAGTGCTACCACATACTAGTGCTAGATCAGCTCAGTCCACAAGGGCAAAACAAGGGTCCTTGCTGCATGGCTTTCCCGACTGGAACAGCGAGGTGTGAGGGGGTGCCGAAATCGTGACCCTGGAAAATAGCCCTGCTGCTCTGCCTTGCTCTCCCTTATCTTCCCTGCRGCATTCACACAAGCTACTTACTTAAGCTCTTACAACTACTACAATGGGCAGAGTTAGGTGAAGTTTGGTTTTCTGGAAAGGATACTAAATTCAGCTCTTCCACAGGTTGCATCCCCAGGTTTCAGTGCTGGGAAAGCACTCCTGTACTTCTTTTGTGGGTTAAGAAATGGCAGTGCAAGGTTAAATGACTTGCACACGTTAAAAAACAAAAAACCAAAATGTGACAACCACTGAAAGCTGAGAGCTGGGGGAGAGCTGGGAACAGTCTGTTTTTCGCCTCCCCCGCGGCGCACACGGCCTCCTTCCGTTGGTGTCTGGCTAGCTATCGTCTCGCAGGAGCCCAACGGGGCGACGCTGAGCAGAGCGCTGCAGTTTGGGGGCTTATCGCGCTGGGGACTCGGTCCCCGTCTCCTCTCTTTCAGCAGTCGCCAGGTGGCTGCAGAAAGCAGAACCTCTGAGCTGCTGAGGTTGCACTTCCCATGCACCTGTGGCCTCTAACCCGGTTCTCGGGTAGGAGGCAGCACAGGGGGTCAGCTGGCCCCCGCATTGCCTTTCGTGCCCCCCTCAAGCTGGGGTGGTGAGAAAGGGACCCCAGACATCTAGTTTCATTCCACGGATCCCAGGTGCTAGGTAAAGGTGGATGCAAAAGGATGGTGAAAAATAACTGCAGCATTACTTTTGGAGCGAGAACTTCACCGTTCCCCCTTCGCAACACGAGGAAGGCCCCGAGCTCACAGATTCTGGGTTAACGGAGAAACGCGGGTGATGCAGTGAAGCGCGGCACGGGGAGCTTCCAGGTCTCTGGAAGGCTCGGGCCGCCCGTCACCGCGTTTCAGCAGAGCTCGGGCGAACCGCCGCCGCCTCGTGCCCGTCCAGCGCTTCCCAGCGCCGGTCACCGAGGCGCCCGAGCAAAGCCGGGGCCGCGCCGAGCCCAGCGGCCGCCGCAGCCGGCATCGGGCAGCGGCGAGCAGGGCGCCTCCGCCCGCCGCGGGCTTTCTGGTACCTCTGCAGGGCGAGAGGCGGCGGAG
>NW_020450871.1:6174662-6196473 GCF_003343035.1 Apteryx rowi | reverse complement strand
GCGCCTTTCCGTGAGCCCGCGCGCGCCGGGCCCGGCCCGTGGCTCCTTAAGCGCGACAGCTGCGGTTTCGCAGGAGATGCGCCCTCTTCAACAAGCCCGAGCCGCAGCTTCGGGCAGCGCCTCGGCTGCTCCGTGCCGGTCGCGCAAACTTACAGACGTTTTGCGCTTCCCCTAGGTGCGCCGAGCGTGGTTCTCCGCGCTGAGCCGCGGCGCTCGCTCCCCGGGATGGCGTTCGTCTCGGCGCAAGGGCCCACCGTGGTGGACCAAACCACTCTGATGAAAAAATACCTGCAGTTCGTGGCCGCGCTCACAGATGTCAACACACGTAAGATGCTTTTTTTTGCTTTGAGGGTTGCAGTGCTTCTGTCATTTGTTTCCTGAGCAGGGCGGCATTGGTTAGACTAGCGGGGTAAAGGCGTGCTGGATTCGCTTTGGATTTTGTTTGAGTTTTGATTTTTGAAGAAGCAAAGTGATGAGTAATATTTGCATGAGCCGAAGCGAGAGAGCTGTGTGCGTGTGCCGTTGTATGACAGAGGGATGTTTGTGAGAATCGTGTGCCTTATATTTGGGCGGTGATAGCTGAACTGATAAGATCTGATTGCTTCTTTGATCAATGGATCTGGTGGTGTTTTCACGATGTAGTTTTACATTTAATTTCTTTTGCTTCAATTTGCATTTTCAGCTGATGAAACCAAATTGAAAATGATGCAAGAAGTCAGTGAGAATTTTGAGGTAATTAAAAAAAAAAATTGCTTCCTAAATGACAGTCCTTCTTGTGCTTAATGTATGTCAGCTTGATTTCTGATGTTATGTGGTTAAAAGCTTAACATCAGTATCTTATGATTTATCTAGTTGTAAGTCGTCAATGTTAAGTTTGTATTTGTGTATGGAAATCTTTATGTTTCTGTCTTGTTTGGAATTAGCAAGATCATTGAAGAATTATGGCTTTTGGACTTGGAGAACTATTTCATTCTCTACTCTTTTCTTGGTAAATGTTTAAATAAAGGTGATATAATAGATTTTTTTCCCCCCATTTTGCTCAACAATCTGAAACCTGTGTATTTGGAACTTTCTCTTATTTAATTCAAATGTATATTTAGGACTCATGAAGTAGAAGACTAGATAGGCCTTCTGTGATTTTTCTGAATAGTTCTGTAGCGCAGAGGCGAGGGGGGAGTTGTCCAATGCAGAATCTGACATTAGAAGTGGAGACAGCTCCAGTGACCCTTTTTTTTGCTTTGTAATACACCATCAAGTTTAGATAAGCAGCAACGAAAATTGAGGCACAAGTTAAACCAACTATGTGTTAGTAGAAATTATACTTTTATTGAATACTGAGTTACTATGTGTCTATTTTGAAATTACAGAGAACTTGTTATTTTGTAATGTAAGTTTAAGATCTCTGAATCACTGTAATTGTCTGTATCGAGTTTCTTAGTTACGCTGCTTTGAAAACATGCTTGTGATAACAGTGCCATGCTGTATTATACTGTCTTTATAAGCTTCATTTGAAGTGATCTGTTAGTTTGAGATACTGAGACAAAAATACCTGTTCCGGTGCTGTTTAATGTCTTCAGATACTTTTCTCTGAGCTTTGCGCAAAGTTACATCCAACACGTTGTTGCATTCTGGCGCTGTTTGTGCAACATTGTACCAATTTTGGTTGTTCCTGTGCTATTAATAGAGTTTCCTGTCCAGCGAATTGTTTGATTTCAGGTTAACGCAGAGGAATACAATTTGAGCTAGTGTAACTGTATGATAAAGAAAATTAAAAGGCTGAATTCTTGTTTAGCTTGTATGAGCAAATAAGTAGACAGCTGTGGTCTGCGTCCATTTGTGGTCAAGGTGGGAGAGCTTAACGTTACTGTAAGCGACTGTCTAAAATGTCCTTTTGGAGTTTCAGTATATATTTGTTTCAAAGGTGGCAGGCCAGCCTAATTTGATATCTGAGTAAAAGAATAGTTGTAACGGCTTAGTCTAGTGATCTGTCTGAAATCTGAAAGCTGAGCTGATTTTCTTTGCTCTTGTCATCAGTGGAGAAGAACTTGTTCAGTATTTGTTTTGATAATGCTCAAGATAGAGCAGTTTTCTTCTCTTGGAACTTGCTTGGTTCTGTAGTGTGGCCCTGCGTGTAAAGATGATGACTTATGCTCGAGTACAGTTTTGTTTATATGAGACTATAAAGGAGCAAGAGGAACCACTGATACAGTCGTGTTTTTCTTTACTTTTCTTTTTCTTTTTTTGTTTTTTTGTTTTTTTTTGGAAGGGTGCAGAAATTATTGTTGCATGTTGTTTTGCTAGCTGTTAGATGGACTCCTTTCATCTTCTGTTTCCATCGTCTCTGTTTTAACTCTTTTCTGTCACATACTTCAGTTTCCAATAACTATAAACTTTATTAGGTTTCATTTTTCACTTCTTTGAAAAATATTTCTTTGAAAAATATTTCTTTGAAAAATATTTCTTTGAAAAATATTTCTTCACTTCTTAGCTATTTGTTGGAAGTTACAGTGTTTGAAGTCTGTTGGCTGCATAATTGATCTTGATGCCTCTCTAGCCAGGGGTCGAACTGGATGTAAACTGATGAGTATGGAGGGATATGAAGGGAGGTTTAAGACTGAGGTACTTCACCATAGTATTATCCACTTGACACTGCCAGTTTCCATGCTAGCTGTGTAAGGGTGTCCTTCTGGGACTAGCAGAGGATACTACTCTTTCATTAAAGTGTCTGGATGGTAACATTTGATAATCTTGAATCTTGTTTCTCAGAAATGATCTGTTTTAGGGGAAGTTTTTTCTTTTCTCCATTTCTTCACAGAGATTCTGGATTCTAAGTGGGGAGAGAGGAGAACCTTCACTGTATTTCCAGTCTCTGTTTTGGCATTTGCCTTCCTTTCAAAGTTTCCACAGTCAACCTCCATTGCTGCTGTTTGGTGCCAGCAGTGTCATTCTGAACCTGATCTGAACAGTGGAACTTTTAGTTTCTTGTATGGCTCAGAACAGCAATTCACAGGTGACAAGAGTGCTGTTAATTGTCTGCTCTTTGCTGTTTGGCAGAGACATTGGGAAGGTGTTTTCAGAAGTGTAAGCTGGGTTCATGAATGTGTACTTTTCCTTGAATGGATTCGTGAACCATTTCCCAAGTGTGTGGCAATACACAGAGAAGATACAGACAGGCTTTCTTCAGAAGATCTTTGAGGTGAAGAGAAGATGAGGATAAATCTGCTGTTGATAATATCCTGTCTTATGTTTAAAGTGGTTGTGCCCTCCTTAGGATATCTTTCTGCTTTCTTGAAAGCTCTTGAGATAAAAAACTTTGTTTGCACAATGCTTAGTGTAGTAAGATTTATGAAGGCGTGTTATGAAATCTTACTACAAAGCAGAGAATAACAGTAGAAACTTATCAAAGGAGATGACTCTGTATAACTTTTACGTTATACAAGGAATGATATGAATAAACCTCTAAAATACTTATTTATGGCTTCAAAAGAATGCTGTATTTTTATCTATACCTTTCCTAAACATGCCAGTATGCTTCTGTATCACAGATACATCAGAGAATTGCCCAATGGCACTTATATGAACTACAGTTGAGTTTCCAATTACATCAGAGTGGCCAAGTTAGGTTTTTAAAGCAGATGCAGCATTTGCAGGTGGAGGAAGCTTGCTCCTCTAATATTGTTTCTGGCTTCACAACAAGTGGACAGGAGTGAAAGATCATTTTCACAAAGGAAAGAAGTACTCAGTTTAGGTGATGTATGTATGTACATAGCTTTGCAGAAATAACTGAAATCTCAGTTTAACTCTGTCTGAGAAGTCATGAGTATCCTACTGCAATAAACTGTGAGTCTGTATTTAAGTCTTTCTT
The DNA here is from genome assembly GCF_003343035.1 of Apteryx rowi. Lineage (NCBI taxonomy): Eukaryota > Metazoa > Chordata > Aves > Apterygiformes > Apterygidae > Apteryx > Apteryx rowi. Next base: position 6,192,608 of record NW_020450871.1, on the reverse strand, counting down.
GTCCAAGAACATATCAGATTTTTTTTGCATTTGAAATAGCTGTTTATTATTCTATTTTTTTTTCCTGTGTGAGGTAAAGGCGTTAAACCAGAAAAAAAAAAATCATATTACAGTCTGTTGGGGTTGGAGGAAAGAGATGATTGCCATTCACTTCTGTTTGTTTCAGTAAGGTCACTAACTTTGTAGTATGTCAGCAGATGCTTAATCACTAAATCTATTAAAAAGCACCTGAAAATTTGTAATGCTAGTTTTGAATGTAGCTTGAGATAATCTGTGTAATGCATATTACTTTGGTCTCGCTGAATTTTTTTTTTTTTCTTTACAATTAGAATGTGACGTCATCCCCTCAGTATTCTACCTTCCTGGAACACATCATCCCTAGGTTTCTCACCTTTTTGCAGGATGGAGAAGTTCAGTTTCTGCAGGAGAAACCAGCACAGGTAAAGTGCACAAAGCACCTGCTACATTTTTGCAATGTATGTGATAGAGTGAAGTGAAGTACTTGATTAGCCTAGTGAACTGATTTGTGTATAGACTTTGTAGTTAAAAATAGATCTGTCATTTGGAGTAGAACCGAAAAAGACCTGTTTCTAAGTTATTTATAAACTTTGCAGATTTGTGCTTCTAAGAACAATGAGGAAAACCAGGTATGATAGCGTTGGCTGTTTCACTGTAAAACTACAGATTGTTGTGAAATACTGATTTCTTTGTGGAATGAAAGGAAAAAGTTGAATCTGCATCATTAAATACTGAAAATTGAGTTCATAAAGTGTGATAATGTTTGTTTTTTTTTCAGCTGTAAATTTGTTAAATTTGCCTTATTTTCTATATTCCTGTATGTGGGTACTAGGAAGCATTATGTTCGCATGTAAGTGTGTGTCTGAGCAAAGTAAATGGCTTTTTTCTTTTTAAGCAAACAGAAGTATTGAACTGAAAAAACGTTACAGCCAATTGTTGTATTTTATGTGCTTTTAAAAAGCTCTAGCAGTTTTCAATTTTTTTCCTTTGTTTGCAGCAACTCCGAAAGTTAGTGCTTGAAATAATTCACAGAATACCAACAAATGAACATCTTCGTCTTCATACCAAAAATATCCTGTCTGTGATGTTTAGATTTCTAGAGGTATTGTTTATTTTTTCTCTCTCTCTTAAAAGTGTTTCAGATTTCCAGAAAGATTTTTCTCTTTCTTTATCTCCAAAAATTGCTAGGGGTGCAATTTTAAATAGCTGTCTTGGCTGTGCTTCCGGAGCAAGAGAGGAAGGGCATTCTATTTAGTCTTCACCAGTCTGAAGATAGCATCTTAATATCTACAGGATTTTTGCAGGCTTTTTGCCCTTTAGAAACTTGGATTTTACAGATGCAGGGAACTGTTCTGTATAATAGACAAGATTTCATTCATGAGTACTTTTCTAGCTTATGTTACGTAAGTGCAGATACCTTATTTTAAAAGCTTTTATTATGTTTCTTGTGTGGAATTGAAAGTGTTGCCATTTGAAGCCCACAGAAAATAATCTGATCTGTGTGGAGGCATCTCTGTGCGTAAGTAGTTCCATTAATGTCTGTCTATCTGTAGGGTATTGCAAACAGGTCTGATGATATAGAGCAATTGAAGCTTTCAGGCTTTGTCCCATTAGGGATGAATTTAATTTTAGCCATACTCTATGGTTGCAAGGTAAAGTTACGTCAAGTGAAAGACATCTTTCTTGCGTACATTTGTATTAATAGAGAACTTCTAAGTTGCTGAGATAAGTATACCTTTAAAGGGCTTTAAATTGCTTTTGGAGTAGTCAAAAAATACAATAGTAGGCTCACTAAATATTCTCTTTTTTTTTTTCAGACAGAGAATGAAGAAAATGTACTGATTTGCTTAAGAATAATTATTGAATTGCACAAACAGTTCCGACCACCAATCACTCAGGAAGTAAGTCATTCATTTTATTATGTGGCAAAGAACTTACTTCCATGTGCTTTCCTGAATTGTTATTTATTTGTTCAAATTTTTTTGCTGATGCCATTTTATGTTGGCTGACGTATTGTGGTGACCATATATTAAAAAAAAAATTACCTGAAAGTAGTGTTTAAAGAGGACTGTGTAGTGCTAGCACTCTTGGGACAAAGCTGTTAAAGCTTGGTTAGGTTTGCTTTAAGTGTCTGTAGGTAATATAATTAGACTTAGGAGGATCTCCAAAAAGGACAAAATTTCCCAAGAAGGGAAGAGAATTGGTGACTTTTTAGTTTGAAAATGGAATGTTATGATTGTTATCTGCCCCACTGCTCTGTTGCTCTTGTAACTTACAAAGGAGTATTTGAAAGTCTGTGAGGTTTTTTTTGTTTTGTTTTTTCTTTTTCTCTTGCTTTCTTTCCTTGGTTTTTCTCCTAGAAAGATTTAGTTCTCTCTTTTTTTTTTTTTATGATATCATATTGGAACAATATTGAGATGATATTTAAATTGGAGTCTTTCCAAGTGCAGTTCAAGATAGTAGAGCAGAAGAAAAATTTTTTCGAATTCCTTTTAATCATCATGAAAGTTATATTCTAGTGGTGATTAAAGATTTCATGCAAGTGTATGTTAATACAGAGACTCTAAAATAATGATTTTTTTTTTTCTCCTTTATGGTAAACTGACTCTTTTTGTTTCCTAGATCCATCATTTTTTGGATTTTGTGAAACAGATTTACAAGGAACTTCCAAAAGTAGTGGTGAGCTTCTTATTTCCTTAGTTGCCCTTGATATGTCAGAAAACTCATTTTTATTTCTTAATTTTACCTCAAAAAGATATTAACATATTTACTTTTACATGGGATATGTGGTATGGAGTAAATAAAATTATAAGGAGAATGTTTAAATAACACAAAATACTTCAAAAAATAGAGAAATTCAGACTTTAAATTAGAAAACCTTCTGTTTGCAGCACAGTATCACTTGTATCAACAGACTGAGGTACATTTATATAATAAAACATGAGTTTGTTGGCTGTAGTGCTATCAATGCAGCGAATTTATTCTTTTTTTTTTGAGGGAAGGGTTACATGACCTATTTTCCAGCAGAGTTCTTCAACATGCCTGATTATGTAAAGGCCATTGCCTGCTTTTCTTCCCCATTGCTACAGAGTATCTGCTTGGATGCTTTGCTTTAGCAAAAGAACCACTTTGTTTGGGGATGCTTTTCTGCTTCTTGCTTAGTGGGAGTGAAAGATTACAGAATATGTGTGCAGTCATAGTCCTGTTCTGTAAACATGATATGCAGAGAAGACAAATATCTGCAGTAAGATGTTGGAAAAAGTATATTTAGGAATTCCAGTGAGATAAATGACCTCGAGACTATGAGTAGCATTATTATATTCATTCTTCTGGTCTTTGTCTGCTTGTAGAATCGGTATTTTGAGAATCCTCAGGTGATTCCAGAAAACACTGTTCCTTCTCCTGAAATGGTTGGCATGATTACAACAATTGTGGTGAAAGTAAACCCTGAACGAGAAGACAGCGAAACAAGAACAGTGAGTATTCTAACTGCTCTTTAACTACAAGATTGTCTGCATCAGAATATCCCGAATTATGAAGGCAGTTAAATACGATAATCTTCCTTTTTGTTTGTTTTGCTTATCAAGATTTATTTGTAGAAGCTGATTCAGACTTTTCAGATATTTGCTATGCAACTGTAATTACAGTATTTTTACTTAATATAGTATCAAGTGGTTTTGTGCTCCTTAAATATTATAAACCATGAATATAGTGTTATTAAAATAAGGAATTTATTTAAAAATGTATTTTACATACTTTTTGAATTAATTATTGAAATATTTAAAAAACATCTATTCTCTCTTTTCAGCATTCTATAATTCCCAGAGGATCTTTATCCCTAAAGGTCTTGGCTGAGCTACCTATTATTGTTGTTCTTATGTATCAGGTTAGTATAGTATATATAGTATTTTGCATGCAAATACTTTGTATTACTGAATTGCTTATGTCTGCTGGCCTAGTATGTTGGTAAAAATGAATACAACTTTTTTTTGAAATAGAATGTGTTGTGATAATGATCCAATTAGATGTCTTTGTTTTTTCTGATAAGCTCTCAAGTAAGTTGACTGCAAGTGTGAGTTGTAAATTTCTTTAATAACGCTTTTTTTTTTTTTTTTAAGCTCTACAAACTGAACATTCATAATGTGGTAGCTGAATTTGTGCCCTTGATTATGAACACTATTATAATACAAGTTTCTGCTCAAGCAAGGTAACAAGATTTTAATAATATTTTGACAATATTTGGAATAAACTACCTAAACCTGTTATTCAAGATTGCCCCAAATATTTTTGTCTTGCATTCAGTGTTTTGGCTTCTAATGCTGTTGCTTTTTAATCTCAAAAGTAGCAATGATTATTTGACTTAAAACTGTCCTGCATTAACATTTTTGTAATCAAAGTAATAGCAAATTTGAGTATTTCTGTTATGCATCACTGAGAAAATTCATACTTGTCCGGTCGATCCGAAGTTATTACTTAAGGATAGATTTTGTTATTTTTAATTGAGTTTCTGACAGAAATCCATATTACTGCAGCGAGTATGTGAAGGAGCCCATGTTAGCGAGGACATTATCTTTATCTGTTTAATCTTTATCAGGCCACAAGTGATATATTTTTCACTTCCAAGTTCTAGTTTAGGTGAAGCATTGTGATATTGCAGATCTGGGCACTGCTTTGCCCTCTGCAAAGAGGGATGTTTCTAACAAGCAGCAGGTGGTACTGAGCAGGGTGGCAGGAGTAAGACCTCTCTCTTTCCCTGTCTGCCAAGAGGACCTGAATGAGATAAGTGGCTAAAACTTGAGAGACAAGTCTGCGCGAGGGAATGTTGCTTGGAGGAAAGAAATTGCCCAGCTAGGGGAATGGAGCCAAGTGTTTGATGCTAACGCATTGGCTTGGCTTTCTTCAGAAAGTTGAAAATTGTATGGCAGCCTCCGGCATGTGTGTTTCTGCTCGGAGCCTACGATGTTGGGAAACTGAATGGCAGAGAGCTTGAGCTGATGAAAGTGGACTGTCCTAAGATGAGCTTATTCCCCTATGAAACAAGAACCTCTACCTAAGCATGATTTGAATTGATACTTACATGAGCTTTCTGAACCCAAGTGCTAAAGAGAATAGGAGGAAAAATATAGTAACCACTGTTCAATTTAATTTCAGGCAACATAAACTTTATAACAAGGAATTGTATGCTGATTTTATTGCTGCTCAAATTAAAACATTGTCGTTCTTGGCTTACATCATAAGAATTTACCAGGTAGGTTGCAATTTTGTTACTCTTCGTGCAACAGATCTCTAGTTACTATGTAGCAGGCTAGCAAAATGACTGAGGTGGGTCAGAAGTTGGAGAGAAAGAATTTGTGAACTGAATCCAAAGACACAGCTGTGCTTGGTTGTGGTTTCAAGAGTATTCTGATATGAACTCAAAGTAAATAAGCCCTTCACTTTTCTGTTTGTTTTTCCCCAAAACATTTACGGAATAACTGCGGTATTTTATTTTTATAGGCAGACTTTTTTAAGAGAGATCAGTGAATTTTAATTGGATGTTATTTTACAAATGTAGAGCAAAGCTTTAAAGTAGTCTACCATACTAATGGATTTCTTGTAATTTTTCTTTTATAGGAGTTAGTGGCTAAGTATTCTCAGCAAATGGTGAAAGGAATGTTGCAGCTACTGTCCAATTGTCCAGCAGAAACTGCACACCTCCGGAAAGAGCTTCTCATCGCTGCGAAGCACATCCTAACAACAGACTTGCGGAGCCGTATGTACTGTTCTTTTTTAAAATATAACTATAAACTGGAAAGATTCCAACTTTGTGTGCAAGAGGTACGACACTTGGTTTGGGCTATATATACTTCTGATTATTTTGGGATTGCGTTCTTTTTATTTATTTATTTATTTTTGAGGAAAAAGTGAACAAAACTTTGCCTTCCTTGACAGCTTTCTTTTGTCCCAGACTGGGAATCTTGTCCTGTATTATAGAATAAGAGAGCGAAATGAACAAGTAGCTTTTCCAGCTTTCCAGATCTCTGTTATTTTAATTACCAGGCAATGATACACATTTGTGTTGGTTTGTAATTGTGCCTGCAGTTGTATGGGTACTTAAAAACATTAATTTGATAACCTGAGTGGAAATAGCTCTGTGAAAACTGGTATTATATGTTTGATTCAGCTCCTAAAAATTGCCTCTAGCAGAAGAAGGCTATTTTTGGTCTGTCTGATTTAACTTAGACTTGATGGATATGTTCTGTTTTGGCAGAATTGCAAATTTTGAGGAGTGTACTTCACAAAATATTAACTTCTGTCTTTTCATCTTTACTGTGTGGTCATTAGCCTTCTTGCTTCCTCTTTAAGAATTATGGGGGGTGTGATGTCTTACAGGTTTTACTAGCTTGCCAAAAAAATTAGAGTAAGTTTAGTAGTTCTTGATTTTAGTATTGTGGTCATGTGGAAATCTGCTTTTTGTTTTTTTGCCTCGTATTCTAAGGAAATTAGTTTTAATTGCTCTACATTTCTCAGCCTCTCCATAATAACTTCTGAACTTGACCAGTTTCAATGAAAATCAACAGAGGAAAGTGGTCTTGAAGAGACATTGTTCCTCATCCTTTGTGATCCTTAGCCTTTCGGTAGTGGAGAAAACCCAAGTTAGTGTCCCCACTGGAGCAAAATCCAGCAGCGTGAGCTCAGCAGTTCCTTGACCTGCTGAGCTGGCTGGCGTGTTAGCATCCCTGTTGGCAGCATATCCCTCCAGCCCTGCTCAGGGCTATCTGGCAGCCCCAAGGGGGTGTAGAAATGTTGAGGGGAAACAAGAGCCTGGCAGCATAACTGCGAGGAGGAGTGTGAGGAGGAGCTGATGTGGGATGGAGAACATATATGTTGGTTTGTAGTAAACCAGGCTTCAGTCATCCCACTGGTGCAGAGGAACTTATGTGGAAAGATGTCGTGAGGGATTGTTTCATGTTTGTGGGGCATAGCATTGGCATTATAATACTTCTTGGTGGAAGATTCTTTCAGACTGAGTCTCTTCTGTTGACTGAGAGTTGACAAATAATAGCAAATGCCCTACTGTGGTGTGTTTTGTTGTTGTGGAACTTTGTTTCTGACTCCCAAAAGAGAGAGCAAGGGGGAAGTAGAGTCGCGTTCTCCAGGGTTACCACTGTCAAGACGGTCTCTGTCTAAGAGTACTTCATACCAGCAAAATGTGGCAGGCATGTGAATGTTAGATATATGTGTTTTAAAATCTGGCCTAGAAGATAAAAATTCAAGTGGAATTTAGAAACTTAACTCCTTTCATCCCTATTAAGGGATGTCCATTTCAGACGGCTGACATGGTTTGGGTGGTGTTTCTGAAGTCTAAGGACTTCATACTGTGAACGTTTCGTAATTTCAGCCTAAACTCTTATGTTTTGAAGAGAGAAAGGCAACAAGAGATTCCCATTAGTTGCTCAATGTGAACAATTTATAACTGTTTACTTTGTTTTAACTTCTGTTACTAGTTCATGTTGAGAGTAATAGCATAACACTAGGATACTCGTGTTAAACATGTTTCATGCACAAAAACTGCTAACTGTCTTTCAGTTTGCATTTCCTTTGCTTGCCTTCTTTGTCAGGATTTGTGTCTTAATCTCTTTGCCCTGCTGACACTAGCACATCGAAGGCAAGTGCGTTTTCTGACCCAGAGTGGGTTGAATGTCATTCCAACCCTCTCTTTGACTCAGCTTTTCTCTTCGCAGTATTACTTGTCAGCTCTGACTGAGTTTTTTCTTGCATCATGTCTGCTGTAGTGGTTGCCTTGTAAAAGAATGAATTGTCTTTGCATCTGAAATCTTTATTCCCAATTTTATTTGCTTTTTCATAGTCTTCTGGACCTTCACAAACCCCTACCCCTCTCCTAAACAATGCTGATGCTCTTCTTTTCTCTTCCTACCTATTTTTGCAGGATATAGCATTCTCTTATAAGCAAAGGCAGCCTACGACATTGTCCCTTTCACTTCAGTAGACCTCACTGATTCCTTATCCAGTTCTGATTTGGTTCAAAAATTGCTGATCTTATTTCTCAATATCAATTGGAAATTCATAAAGAATGAATGTTGCTAGGTGCTCATTTTTCTCTTTACTTGACCTTTTTCTTATTTGTTAATACGTTCTAACTTGCTGCGTTAGCTTATTTGTTAATACATTTTAACTTGTTGTGTTATTTGGAGGTAGGAGCAATCAACCCTTACTGCTGTTTCCATGTGCTGCCTTTAAGGTAGAGAGAGCTACTCAATTCTGTAAACTTGTTGAATTCTATATTTAAAAGGAAAAAGAAAACACTTTGGTTTTGCTCCTTTGTTTGAATTTTTGCTGAAAACTCCCCTTTATTACTTGGATCTCTACTTACATGTATTCTTCCTCATCCTTTGGGACAAATCTTGTAAGACGGATGCTAGACAAAATAGATTTGAGTTAGACCATGTTGTCCAAACTCAGCCTTAGCCAATAACTCATTAGTTATGCTTAAGAAGTACTGCAAAAGTCAAAATAGTATTATAAGCATTTTTTCTCTTTCCAGCTGTAACTGTTACCAGTGTTGTGATTTTGACGGTGTACTATAGTGTTACTCAAGGGGCAAGTGCCTGTAGAGTTCATAGTTATAAGAGGTTAGTTGAAAGTTTCCTTAGAAATGACACTGCCTTTTATAAGCTTCAGGAATGAATTTTGTAATAAACCCACTTTCTTACTGTGGTTTTAATACCTATGTTAAATGGTTTAATGCTTAACTGCTTTTTGTTTATTTCTCTTGCCAACCGTTACGTATCACTTTTTTTTTTAAGAATTTATTCCATGCATGGACAAGCTGTTTGATGAGTCTATACTAATTGGCTCTGGATACACTGCCCGAGAGACCCTGAGGTATGGTTTCTTTCAAGGTCTATTGCTATTTACAGTAATGTCTGTATAGATTCATGAAACTGCTGAACTCTTAAATCCTGTGTCCAGTGTAAAATCTGAATCAGATTTAAATCATTTGGTCAATAGTAGCTTGAAAGTTATTCACTTGCAATTGAAAAAAATTAGAGTACTAACTTGCTGGATTTGACTTTGATAAACTGTTAGGTTTTAGGTGCTTTTGCTAACAGAGTTTAAAAATGTGAATTGGGGGAATTATTTCCTCCTGCCTCCTGCCTGAGTATCAAGTGTTCACTCTACTGGATACATAAACCCGGTATTCAAAGAAATTCAAAGAAATTAATTTAAAGTTTATCAGTTTTCATAAAGACTTTAGAAATCATGAATCATCAAGGATTAATCATGAAAGAGCTTGTCAGCACTTTTAAAAACGTGTTTTAAATCTGCTAATTTGCTCCTAAGTGTATGTAGATGAAGATATGTGGGGATGTTCAACAGGGAGAGAAGAAAATCAGAAAGGAAATTAGTTGTGTTGGTGTGATTAATGTGTCTTTGGTAAAGTTGTGCAGATTATAATTCTCTTGTGTAATTGAAAAAGTATGGTGAACTCTGTCTGCATTTTGCATATGAAACTAGAAAAATTTGAATTTAGGATTTTGAAAATATCTCCTGGCAGTAGTTTTTGGTTAAGTACAATTAACAGCAATTATAATTGTCCTCAATGTGCTTTCTTCATTTCTTGTTTTTACTGATAGACCACTTGCATACAGTACACTGGCAGACCTGGTGCATCACGTCCGTCAGCATTTACCACTCAATGATCTCTCCCTTGCTGTCCAGTTATTTGCCAAGAACATTGATGATGAGTCATTGCCCAGCAGTATCCAGACCATGTCTTGCAAGCTTCTGCTAAATTTGGTAGACTGTATCCGGTCTAAAAGTGAACAGGAAAATGGAAATGGTAGAGATATTCTTATGAGAATGCTGGAGGTACTGCTTTGTTTAAAGCATTTGATAATAAGTTAAATATTCTCTTCTTTTATACTATATATATAATCACATTTTGCTTTCTCCTTTCTTGAGAAAGGGGACTATATAGAAACAGTCTGCTTACTCTGGTTCATTTTAGTACTTCAGAGAAGGATTTTTTTTAAATGCTCTGGGATGATGTCTTGAGTATAGTGGGTTTTGGTTTTTTTTTTCCTTCTCTTTTCTTTTCTGGATGGTGAAATCCTGAAAGAGGATTATGTTGTAGGTCCTTGGCATAGATCAGTGCAATCTGTAAGATGTGAAATATCTACACTTTCAAAAACTGAGGATCCTTTTCAAAGACCACCTTTATATGTAGTGGCTTTTGCTATTTTTAAAAATCAGACATGCACACTAAAAGCTCTCCGCCACTGTGTAATGCTCATTGTAGTGGATCCTCTATTCCAGGTTTTTCAAACTGAAGTCAGTTTCTACTAGTTTGAAGATAGGGTTGATCTTAACAATAAACTTTTACTTTTTATCTGCTCCTATTTGTTTTTACAGCTGAAACATTGTAGCACAAGTGTTTAGTCATTTGTTTGCTTATTTAATGAAAATTTGTAATAATATGTGAATTCAAAGGAGATGCATCTAGGGAAGAGAAGAACATACAGAACTGTGTTAAGTGGGGAAAAATATCAAGCCAAGCCAAGTAGATCTAGACTTGAAAATCTGGGAGGTACAGAAAATTTTAAACTAAAACCATGTACAACATGAGTCTTGTTTAGTATCAACCAAGGGACAGAAATGTTGGGGACCACCATTCTACAGGATTATTACTTTCTAAATCTGATCTAGTTTATACATTATGGGTTTAAATTTTAGCTTTATGCATCTTCTTAAATGATAAATTCTAGCCTTTTATAACTAATAGTAAATATTTATAGCCTGAAATAGTGTGTGTGTTTTTTGTTTTTTTTTAATGAATTCAAATGACAGGCAGTGCTTTTCATTTTAAAATAAGTATAATCATAGAGAGATCTGTTTTTAGCTGATGGTTTTACTAGTTTTCAGCAAATACTTTTACTTTTAGAATGTGCTTAAAATAAAACAGACTAGTTGGTTGATACCTTAAAGAAAAAAAAAAAGGTGTTTGTGGTCATTTTGAATGATTCCAGAAATACTTATCCGCAATTTTTATTGACCTAAATACATTGGCTTGAAGTACTAGTATTTTTAAATTTAGAATCAACTTTGAAAGAAGAAATTTATTCTCCCCCCCCTCACCTTTTCCTTGCTCTTCCATTTGCCTTTTCTCCTTGTGCCTTAGGTTTTTGTTCTGAAATTTCACACTATAGCACGATACCAGCTTTCTGTCATTTTTAAAAAATGCAAGCCACAGTCTGAACTTGGGGCTGCTGAAGCCGCGTTACCTGGAGTACCGACAGCAGCAAATGCAGCGCCTGTGCCCGTTCCATCTCCCGCCCCGGCCACTCCAGTGGCCCCTGCACCGGTGCCGGTATTTGAGAAACAAGGGGAGAAAGAAAAAGAAGATAAACAGACGTTTCAGGTCACAGATTGCCGAAGCTTAGTAAAAACTTTGGTCTGTGGCGTCAAGACAATCACATGGGGCATAACATCATGCAAAGCTCCTGGTGGTAAAACTGCACAATATTTATTTATATTGCTCTTTTGTAATTCTACTATTAAAATTATAGCATAAAAAAAAGCAAATGATATTTTTACTGTCTTGTTCTTTGTCTTCTTTCAGAAGCACAATTCATTCCTAATAAGCAGTTGCAACCTAAAGAGACTCAAATCTATATAAAACTGGTAAAATATGCAATGCAAGCCTTGGATATTTATCAGGTATGTAACTTGACCACATAACACTTGTATTTATATGGTCTCTGTGTTTTTCAGGGCTTTTAATTGGGATTTCTTTGTCAGCTACAAAACCAATTTCAGGAGTAGTATATTTTCATGAAGTCTTTAATTTCATGACCACATCTAGTGTGAAACTTTTAAATTGATAAAGTATTTAAGGTCTTGCAAGAAACATTGTTTTCTTAACAGCTATTATTGTTTGTGTTTATGTAGGCAGGTCAGACCTTAAAAATCTATCTTTGTCTTTTATTCAGTGGCTTAAATAATTTCTTCCAGGTGTTTTTTAGCTTAGTAATTAATTGAAGCATTCACTTGGCATATGTTTATCTTCTTTAGTTACAAAGCAGTAGTGAAATGCGAATGTACACAATTTGGAATGAAGTTTACAAATACACTATGATATCTCCTTCTGTTGTCTTTTTCCACTCCTGACTTCATGGGTTTAAAGTCTGCACTGAACATACTCTGTTTTAATACTTTTTGTTGCTGTTGGCTCTTCTAATTGTCCAGGGCTTGCACCTGAAAGCTGCAAAATGTCAATTTTTTGTGAAAGGTACTTTAAGAATAATGTTATTCTGGGAAGTTGTATAACAAATATGTGCATTTTCTAAACTGCTGTAGGTCCAAATAGCAGGAAATGGACAAACATATGTTCGAGTAGCAAATTGTCAGACGGTCAGAATGAAAGAGGAAAAGGAAGTTCTGGAACATTTTGCTGGTGTATTCACTATGATGAACCCTTTAACTTTTAAAGAAATCTTTCAAACTACTGTTCCGTATATGGTGGAGAGAATCTCAAAAAACTATGCTCTTCAGGTATTATGATTTTTTTTCTCCAATTTATAATAATCAGCCTGTAGAAAATAACTTATGCCTTAAAGTACATCAGACTAAAGAGGACTTGTAAATAATAATGTTGAAATTAGCATGCAGGGTTTGTAATCATTTCAAAAATACTTTGTAAAGACAGATTTTCAAAAACTTTTCAAACTAAGTGCTGCAATACAAACATGAACATTTCAGACTAATAATGATAATATAAGTGGACTTTATTCTTGAAAAGTATTGAACATTGTGGAGTTCCCATTTTGTTCAGAAGGTTGTCCTGCTACTGTTCTGATCTACTGTTTTACAGAACACAATTCCAGTAAGTATTTAAATTTAAAATGTAATTTTAAATGTATATTAAGTTATATTCTTGGGCAGTTAAGTGAAAGCTCTGATTTTTGTTGCCCAACATGGTTGTTTTCCATTGAGGATAACCTGAATCACTTGCCCAGGAGTGGAGATGGAGGAAGAAATTAGTTCTTGTTTTCATTTTAAATGGCTAATGCGTTTATTCCTCTGTTCCTTTCATTACAGCAAGAGTAATTCCCTTGTGGTTTCTTTTTATAGATTGTGGCCAATTCCTTCTTGGCAAACCCTACTACCTCTGCCCTCTTTGCAACGATTTTGGTGGAGTACCTTCTAGATCGGCTGCCAGAAATGGGCTCTAATGTGGAACTCTCCAATCTGTATCTCAAGCTGTTCAAGTTAGTCTTTGGCTCAGTTTCACTATTTGCAGCTGAAAATGAACAAATGCTGAAGGTAAAGATCATCTTGTTCAAAAAAAAAAAAAATTGGGCTTTTAAAACATTCTTCAGGAGTCTGAGAAAACTTAGTATTTTACTCTAACATTTGATAATCTTTCCATGTTTGAACTGCTACTAATGATACATCTCCATTATTCTAGCACCAAATGCATTGCCTTCCTTGCAGGAGATGGTTTCTGTGACTATGTGCTTCATATTTGGAATTGTGAAGTGATGAGGAAATCCTGAGTCTAAGTGACTGATCTGTGTTTGTGATCTGATTAGCGTTGCTATCATCCTGGGTACCTACTTGCATATTTTTTTCTTTGTTGCCATATTAACTTACTATGTTTTTACTTAGACTGGAATCAGTTTTTTTCTGTGTGATGAATTTTTTTTATAAATATTCAATTACATGGACCTCTTCATTGGATGTATATTTTTGTCCTGTTGAGGTTTGGATTGAGGAATGCCATTTTTTTCTCTTGACAACATATTGTGTAATTATTCAAAGGATCTATTTTTTATGTTGTCAAGAGACCGTCTCATCATTCAGTGAGTTCAGAAATACTGTGTTCTGGGCTTGAAACAAGACAATACTTTTCATAAAAGTAACAGCTGCCCAAATATAGAAAAACTTAAAATATTAATGCAGCACTGGTCCTTGTCTCACCATTTCTCTCCATTCCTTGTCTCACCATTTCTCTCCATTCCTTGTCTCACCATTTCTCTCCATTCCTCCTGCCCCTACCTTGGAATAAAATACCTAACACAGGTAACTGCATGTTAATGGTTTCTGTGCTTAAGTATTTGTTATAGCACGGTTAGTTCAGTACTTGTTTCTGGGTAGAACAGAGCTGGCACTACTAATTTTCCTGATTCTGTGAAAGATGAAAGTAATATAAAACAGTGGTTAAATTCTTCTCTTTTATCATCAAAATCAAGGTCATTTGTATTTTATAAACTGGAGATCCAATTTAAGGAGTGATTTACTACCTTAACAGTTTCATGCTTCTGTTACGTTTTTTGTTTCAACAGGATTGATGATATGGGCCTTGGGTAGACAATTTAATTGAATGATGAAGGCCATTTGCAGCATTTGCATAGCAACACAGAGCACTCTTAGATGTTAATAAAATCCAGAATTGTGTCACTGTTTGTACCTGATCTGGGAGAATCCTTGTATTTATCAGCTATTTTTAATAATTCCTGCAAACTTAATTCCTGCTCCTCTAAAAAGGCCGCTGATGGAGTCTTAATCCTTCAGTTCCATAACCAGTTTTTCACTTGTAAAAGTTGACTTTTAAAGTAAATTTTTAGCACTCAAAAATTAAGATTTAATGATAAAGTTAGGTCTAGAGCAAATGAATGTTGTGAAGTGTCTTCTCTTTTCATTTACTTCTGACATTTCTGCTACCTGTCCTTAGGCACTTTGGAGCAAATGCTTTTCATTATGTCAAATTTGCAGGGTTTTTTTTTTTTGTTTTGTTTTGTTAATACAGTGACTGCTTGGAGTGGTGAGATGACTCATTTGTCTAAGATGAAAGCTGTGCTTAATCAATTAAAGAATGCTCTGGGCTGTTGGTGCTCTTTGGATAAATATTTACTTTTTAACAAATCCTCAACAGCAGTATCAAATTAGCGTGGTGTCAGCTTAGAGTACTTGGAATAAGGTTGAAGGTACTTGAAGGTTTTGAGCTGAAAAACTTGTCTCATGCTGAACTCTTGTACAATGATGGTAATATTGATGTATTATTAATCATAAAGCTTTATTATTATTTTTTTTATAGCCACATTTACACAAGATTGTGAACAGCTCGATGGAACTTGCACAGACTGCCAAAGAGCCCTATAACTATTTCCTGCTGCTCAGAGCGCTGTTCAGATCTATTGGAGGAGGCAGCCACGATCTGTTGTATCAAGAGTTCTTGCCGCTGTTACCAAACTTACTGCAAGGTAGAATAATACTTTCTTTCACCCTCCCAGTTTCTGATCCTTCTATTTAAATAGAAATAGCAATGAAGTTATGCTATATAATTAAAAAAAAATCCTAACTCTGATAAGTAGCTGCTGATTTTAAGTTTAGCAATTGATTAAATAACGTGAATATGGCTTGTTTTCATTTACTGTCAGCTGCTTCAGGCTCCATAGTTTTGGTTGCTTCACAATTTCTGCTCTTTGTGTTCTGCTTTCCATTGTGTTTTTTTCTTATTTGTTTGTTTGGGTTTTATTTATGTAGTTATTTGCTATGGACAGTTTTGTTGGCATAAAACACTGAGGTGTAAGAATAGTCGGAGAAGCAAAATTGCCAGGCAATCACAGGTTTTGTGGGGAGAACTTTACAAAGAAGCTGCGGCTGTTCTGCCACTGAGGGCATGCGTGTGCAGCTGCCAATGCATGATGAATACAAATGCAAATAGCATCAGTTTCCAAAAAGAAGGGGAAATAACAAAATCAGTTTGATTAAATGAGCATACATGTTTGCAGGGACTATCTCCCAAAGATACTGAGGATGAGCAAGCAAATGTGGAGAACTACTTAAACCTAAGGAAAAGCTAATCAGAAAAAAATCAGGAAAGTGAAATCCAATGGTACCCATGTTCAGCTGTAGGCATAATTTTTACAGTAGTTAGTAAATATATGTGTTATTTATAAATCATTATGTAAAATACATGTCCATGTAGAACTGCTAGCTAGGTTTATGGAATACATGAAGTCTTGCTGGTGAAGAAAATAAGTTGGGGAATATGTTTAGTCTGTATGGGACAGTGAATGTATTTGAACATGATTAATTTTTTTTTTCAGGAGTCCAGCTATGTTAAAAACAATTTGCTCTGTGTATATTTGCTTTTATTGATACAAGGTTGAGGTTTGGGTCAAACTGTCTTTTCCCAATTTTTATCCACTGAACTAAAGTGCTACTTTGTGTCTACTATTAAATTTTAGTGTATGCATATTCTTTTCGTATATGGATGTACATGCATAAATAATCATTGCATAAAATCCTTAGATGCACAATTTGAAATTATAAAAAAGACTTGATGTATATTAGTTATAAATGTGTTATAATTTTAGTCATGTTATTAACAGAGATACAAGCTTTACAGCATTTTTAAATTTGGTGTTATTCTGCATTTGGGAAAAAGCTCTTAAGCAATAAATTATTGACCCTCTTTTTTCTTCAAATGTATAATTTGTCAATGATTTTCAGGACTTAATATGTTGCAAAGTGGCCTTCATAAGCAACACATGAAAGATCTGTTTGTAGAGCTGTGTCTCACTGTGCCGGTTCGTTTGAGCTCCTTGCTCCCTTATCTGCCAATGCTGATGGATCCATTGGTGTCAGCTCTCAATGGGTCCCAGACCCTGGTTAGCCAAGGCTTAAGAACTCTGGAATTATGCGTGGATAACCTGCAACCAGACTTTCTGTATGATCATATTCAGCCAGTTCGAGCTGAGCTTATGCAGGTAAATGTGTTGTTTCCTCTTAGACCGCTAGAGGTCATTCATTCTCTAAATATTATTAGAGCTTAATGTGAAACTTGAGATGTAAAAATGTGAAAAATATGTCATAAGAACCATTGCTGTCTAATTTGTATGGAGAAGGCTAGTGGTGACCTGCTATTAAATTGAAAACTCTGAAAAATTAAAAATTGAATTAATCTTTTCTTCTTCCACTTGGAAAGTGAAGACTTTGAGACTCAGTAGCAAGACTATTACTATGTTTTAAATGAGTCGGTACAGAAAATAATTAAATTTTGGTAACTGGTTGAAAACAAAGGAAGGAAGACTAATTACCTGCAGCATATCATGATTGGGAACTATATACAGTATTGTATATACAATGCAGATGATTTGGATGAAATTCTGAACAAAACTTTTTAAATGCAGCTATTCCTTCTAACACAGTGCTTGCATATACCTTACCCTTTACATTTAACATTTACCTTGATTTTTTTATGTAGAAACTAGCTTTTTGAGGTGAATTTACTTCAGCCTTAACTGGTCCAAATATATATATTTTTGTTGTTGGTTTTTTTTTTGTTCTTTTTTTGTTTTTTTTTCCCAATGCATAGTGTTGTATAGCCATGACTATGAAGTTGCATTTCAGTGTGCAAAGATTTTGTTATTGATCACATTAATCTAAAACTGTGCTTAGAACAACCTTGTTACAAATCAGTTGAACTGCTGGGAAAAGAGACTGCTTTTATTCCAACCAGGAATATATTTTCTGGAAGTTACGCTGGGTCACATACCCAAATACAAGAATAAGTGTTCACCTTGACTTTTCTTTTTTTTCCATAATAACTTGAACAGTTTTGAAATGAGACAGCTCTGACCATCTCACATTCAAAATACCTCTAGGCTTTGTGGCGTACACTGCGCAATCCTGCAGACAGCATTTCTCATGTGGCTTATCGCGTTCTTGGTAAATTTGGTGGAAGTAACAGGAAAATGTTAAAGGAATCACAGAAACTACAATATATAGTCACAGAAATTCAAGGACCCAGTATTACAATAGAATTTTCAGACTGTAAAGCGTCTATTCAGCTCCCAATGGAAAAGGTAAGGGCTTAAGTTTTCTACTTTTTTTTTTTTTTTTTTTTTTTAATTATGT
>NW_020450871.1:6136721-6174609 GCF_003343035.1 Apteryx rowi | reverse complement strand
TCTTGCTTGGTTTTGTTGTGCAAAATTAGCTGAAGCTCCCCAACCTGTTCTTTCTTTATTTTTCCTTAAACTGTGTTTTAAATCACATATTTTGGGGGAGATGCATATGTTGTTCTGTATATATTAAGTCACAGGGTAGGAAGCTGAGTTGACACAAGTAATTGTTCTTTGTCGCATGTATGTGTTTTTGTTTTTTTTTCCTAACTTCTGCTGTGCTGGTTAGGTCAGGAGCAGGAATCTACTCTAAAACCTCCCAGTTTTCTTTGAAGTGTGCCAGTAATTTGTTCTTTGATCATAAAAGTTCTCCAATGGTTATTCTAGTCACTCCGATGGTTTGGTTTTGTTTGTTATCTCCAGACTGGGTATAGTACTTTTAATACTCACAAAAGCACTTTATTCTTGTAGTGGCTTTCATACAACAGTCTCAATGTATCACAAGTGTTTAGTTCACACTAACTGTAGCAACCTAATCTGTGTTTCTGTCTTGAGATCTGAGAATCAAGCTGGATTCTGAGTTAATTTGACCTGTAGAGTTTTAATACTTATCTTTTCAATTACACTTCCATAAGTCAGTGTGATCTGAGTATAGTAAACAATTTTCTTTACAGGCAGCTGACTCTTTCACTCTATACAGCCAACAGGATTAAAAATAGCTTGGAAAAATGTTTCTTAAAATGCGGATAGCTTTACTCCTCTATATTGAAACTGATGTGAGTTGAATGTGTATAAATACTGTAATTGCTGACATTTTTCTATCCCACTAGGTTTAATCTGAACCAAGTTTTCTAAAGTATTTATGCATCTAACCTGTTTGTTTAATGACATGGAAGAATTTTCAGCTTCTTGGGTGTTGACCAGGAAACAATATTGTTTGCTGCATACTTTATATTTGTAAAAAAGAAATGTCAAATTAAAAAGAAAAAACAGTGGAGTAAATTGAAAATGAGAAATTCATCTTTTCTTTTTAGTGCTTTGGTGGTTGTCTGTGGAAAACTCATTGCTCTTTTCATTGAGATGTTAATAAGGTTATTCAAAAGATGATGAGAGGGCAGCTGGTTAAGTCAGTAAGTGGATAGATGGTTCTCTTTTCAGAAAAGAAAAATGCCCACTTCTCTGTAGCAGAGGCCTTGAAAGGTCACTCTTTTTGCCCAATCCTGTGTTACCTGTTAAGCATGGATGATTAGATTTTACAATTGATCAGGCATTAAAATTGTTTATTTCGTGCACCCAAAATTAATTTTTACATGGGTTTTTATTTAATGTGTCTCTTATTTGGTTTTAATTTGCCCCATTCTTTTGGGGGAAGGATAGAGGGTAACTTTGTATATGTGGGTGAAAGTGAAAATTTTCAGAAAAAAGGTACCCCCTTTTCATCAATCTCAAGTCTTACAAGAAGATTGGAATGATCCTTAAATATATTAAAACCGTTCTTCTCTTTCTTTGTGAGAAGACTTTCCATTAAGCAATCGGTGTTTAGATGTTGCTTACAGAGACATTTAATTCGTATGATGTAACTCTTGATCTATGCGGAAAATGTGAAAAAACAATTTGTAAGGTAGAGCATTTTTTGTACTAATTACATATGCATGCATGCATAAGTGCATTTTTATATCTACAATATATAGGAATTGGGAATAGCAATTACTGCTGGAAGGAAGATGGAGGAAAATTTTCATGGAGAGAGAGAATGAAGGAATACATCATTCATGGCGTCATATGCTTTCTGGCTATGGAAATAAATGTACCTGCCATGAAACTTTCCACTTATATTAAAGCAGAGCAAACGCCATAAGGGTTTCAGGTCCACTCATGTCAGGCATTCTCTATATTTCTTAACTTGAGCAGTCCAAACTGTAAATGCCGTTTAGATGACTTTAGAATGCATTAAAGATATATCGTTCACTTGATTAATCACCTTATTAAAAATATTAAAAATAAAAAGTGTTCTGTTACTGTTTGTCATCTTTTTTTCATCGTAGGCAATTGAGACTGCTCTGGACTGTTTGAAGAGTGCTAACACTGAACCGTATTATCGGAGGCAGGCTTGGGAAGTAATCAAGTGTTTCTTGGTAGCTATGATGAGCCTGGATGATAATAAACATGCATTATACCAACTTCTTGCACATCCCAAGTATGACAATTCTTTAAGCATAAATGTGTATGTAAAATTTATAGTGTCTTTAGAGTAGCCTGATTTAGAGGCAATGGTTAGCCTGGGCAATGTATGGACTTTTTACCTAGTGGTTTATCCTGCTTCACTTTAAATTAATGTTGGACTTTCCTGTTATTGAGAGAAAGTTTTGGAATTTTCTCAGCACATTATTTTAGTGCAAATGATATGTTTCGTGCCTTAATTTTCTTCCTCTACTCTTAGTCCAATGTATAATCTGTTATATGTGAAGAGATCAAATTTTAAATTGTAATCATAATTTAATATATTTAAATAGTTGGCCTATTTGGGTACTTAACTACATTTGAAAAGTTAAATTAGACTGTGATATTCTTTATGTTGTTGTAACTTATTTTTGCCAAAGTGAAAGAGACATAAAATTCAGTTTCATAGTCACACATGTAGCTTATGTTTACAGAGTGATCAGTTTAACATATGACTTGATATTTGTTTTTAGAGTATGTGTTTTTTGTTTGTTTAATTTTTATAGACATTTTAAAACTTTAGCCACTGATATATAATGTGTTTATTGCTTTTAGATAACTTTTGACATCTTTACCCACTAAGTGTATGCTGACTTCTTGAGTCTTGCAGTGTAGTAAGTCTAGCTAAAGAGCATAGTGGCTTTTATAATTTGGACTTCTTAGACTTGACATAAATATAGCTTTGGAATGAATATGTTTTGTTGGGCAGTGATTTGATAAATAATGTTTCAATCTTGAAAGATTAAAATCAAATGTCATTTTCAAATAGGGAAAAATGTCAAAATACTGAAAATGACGTTCTGTAATTGAGTTGCAGCGTGATGCCCATATACCTATTATTTGTAATATATGTGGCTTCTTCTGAACCACTGGCTTTAAATGTTCGTGATGAAATTGAGCTATCCATCATGTTTGAGACCAGTGGTTGCCAAAATTAATACAGACTAAGTGAACTGGTCTAGCCCTATCAAAATGAGGGGAAAAGTGGAAAGCGGAGGAGTTAGGGAGAGCAAACTGTAAATTAAGTCCTTGATGATGTTCATGGTTGATCTGCCAGTACTGCAGTTTAGGATTATAATGAATTTAATTTTGTCTTTCAGCTTTACTGAGAAGTCTATACCCAGTGTAATTATTTCGCATCGGTACAAAGCGCAGGATACTCCAGCTCGTAAGACGTTTGAACAGGCACTCACAGGGGCGTTCATGTCGGCAGTCATCAAAGACCTGAGACCTAGTGCTCTGCCTTTTGTAGCCAGCCTAATCCGCCACTACACTATGGTGGCAGTAGCTCAGCAGTGTGGTGAGTAGCATGGAACAGAGATCATGGGGACCTTCATGAGAGGGGTGGAGAAGTTCATACTTTCTGTAGTAGTCATTTGTTTTAAGAAAGTCATGATATTGCAATGGCTGATATGTTTTTTTGTTGTTGTTGTATGGCTGAATTATGTTTCAGTTCTTTTGAGCAGAGAAGAATTATTAAGCACACTTTCAAAAACATCAACTAATGATAGTTCTAAAATACCAAAAGCAGATGAAATAATGTTTGTAACAGTGTCTACTTTCAGCGCATTTGTATAATTTGATACATATTTATTTTTGTGTATGGTTTTTAATTGGGTTGTTTCCCAGTTTTGAAGGGCACTTTTGAAGGACCATCAGAGGAACTAGGTAAACATTGTAGAGCATGGTGGTGTCTTGTATCTATGAAGTAAATTGTTTGGAGCTGGACTGTATGACTAGTAATTTGGGAAAAGACATATTATAAGCATTTTACTCCTCACTGTTGCTTTAATGTAACTTGACTTTCATAAGATTCTTCGTTTAATTAAATCTCCTTAGCAGACCTCTGCAGTGCATAGTCACTGAATGAGAGAAAAAAATACTCAAGTAGACGTAATCATTTTTCTTCTAAGACTGAAAAATGCCTTACAACCCATTTGTATGCAAATAGGCACAGTGCTTACTGGTTTTGCCATCAGCTCATCAGAGGAGTAGTAAAACCTAATT
Source organism: Apteryx rowi (assembly GCF_003343035.1). Classification (NCBI taxonomy): domain Eukaryota; kingdom Metazoa; phylum Chordata; class Aves; order Apterygiformes; family Apterygidae; genus Apteryx; species Apteryx rowi. Next base: position 6,170,448 of record NW_020450871.1, on the reverse strand, counting down.
GAAAGACTATTCATACTGAAATATCCATTGTTTTTTCTTTGTTTTCTTTTTTTTCCCCCAATATAAATTACAGGTCCCTTCTTGCTGCAGTGCTATCAGGTTGGAAGCCAGCCTAGCACAGCCATGTTTCATAGTGAAGAAAATGGGTCGAAAGGCATGGATCCCTTGGTGCTTATTGATGCCATCGCAATCTGCATGGCATATGAGGAGAAGGAACTCTGCAAAATAGGAGAGGTGGCTCTAGCGGTGATATTTGATGTCGCAAGCATTATCTTGGGTTCAAAGGAAAGGGTAATGGAGCCTTTTTTTATTCATCTTGTTTCAGCCTCTTTAATTCTGCTTCTGAACTTTTGGAGGCTGTCAATGAGTTGAAAAAAACCTGAAGCATTGATACAGTTCTTTGTTTCCAGGCTTGTCAGCTTCCTTTGTTCTCCTACATCGTGGAACGTTTATGTGCTTGCTGTTACGAACAAGCTTGGTATGCTAAGCTAGGAGGTGTGGTGTCAATTAAATTCCTCATGGAACGGCTGCCCCTAATTTGGGTCCTCCAGAACCAGCAGACTTTCCTGAAGGCACTTCTCTTTGTTATGATGGATCTGACTGGAGAGGTATTTAATTGATGGATTATATTGACTAGTGTGGAGGAACTATCACTTTTGTTCTTAAATTCACGCAAATTGAAGTCTTGCTAATCTTGATTTTGCTTAACTTAAAAATGTATCACATCTGTAACAAGTGTGAGTGAATTTTAGTCATTTTAACTTAAACCAAGTCCTGAGATAAAGAATCAGATCTGTTTTTTCCAAGTAACTTTGTCAAAGTTGTTGGAATTGCATTTGCTTATTTCAGAGTAGAAATGTGCAAGTTGCGTTCAGATCAGTGAAAGAACATAAGATTCACTGTAACTTGCATGAAGAATACTATTTTTTTCTTCCTTCTGTGTTTGTTTAAAAGATGTTCATCTTATCAGAAAGCTGCATATAGCTTTACTTATAGGTACCTACAGAATTGGCTGCTTGACCTTTTCTCAGTTGTGAGTCATATGGTGACAACATTGCTTAGGTGTTCCAGCTCTTAGAGTTCATTTATAAAATTATGTTCCATTGCAGCTCATAATTTTTGAATGATTGGTGGGAATACCAGTTGAATATCTTAAGCTTTACATGTTTTTAGTCTTTTGCAGAGGATTCATCAAAATCAAATGCAAAGTTTGTTGTTGAGTAGTATGTAGATTTGTGATCTTTGTGTTCTGTATTTAAAAATAGAAAATCTATGATACCTTAGGTTTCCAATGGAGCAGTTGCTATGGCAAAGACGACATTAGAACAACTTCTGATTAGATGCGCAACTCCCTTGAAAGATGAAGAAAAAACAGAAGAAATCCTAGCGGCACAGGAAAAGTCTTTCCATCATGTGACACATGACCTGGTTCGAGAAGTAACGTCTCCAAACTCTACTGTGAGAAAACAGGCCATGCATTCGCTGCAGGTGCTTGCACAGGTCACTGGAAAAAGTGTCACTGTGATTATGGAGCCACATAAAGAGGTGAGAAGAAATACTTATGGAGAGTCCAAGTGAGTTTAAAGTTGTTTACCAGTTGTGTTTGCAAAATGCTTTTCTGACTGCATTTTCCCATATTAGTGAATTAAGCTCTTAGTGCTTTGATAGCATCTGTTTGTCATTTGCTAGGTTTCATTGTTCTAAATATACTGTAGCTGGAGTATTGTAGAGATTCATACAAATTGTGCCTGAGGGTTTTTTTAGCCAGTATTGGTAATGTCTTCTGTTCAAATTGATTTACTTCCTGAAATTATGGACTGCACATGCTCCCACCAATCAGACATAGGCTAGGCCAGGTAGCTACTGTATTTTGCATCATAATTTTGTGTCTCAAAATAAGAGACCCTGCTGTGCCTTTCCGTATCAGTTTTTCCTAATCAGGTTTTGCTGCATACTCCTCAAATCTAATATAGCATTCATTCTCTCGAAACTAGTGAAAATACATAAGCTCTAGGGCCACCACAGCATATAAAACTGTAGATGTTATTGTAGTAATTTGTGCATTTGCAGAGATGGCCTCTACTTAAGATCTTCTTTTGATAAAGGTGTTTATGGAGGAGAGTGATAAATTGTTGTAATGGAAAAACCTTACATGAATGTTTTCATTTTTCTGATATTTTAGGAGCTGAGAATAAGCTTGGTTTTTGACTTCAGTGTTTTTAAAGCTTAAGTCTATTTTTTTTTTTAACATTGCTTATACCATTATGTAAAGTTATTAAATATCATATATCTGTTCACAGAGAATCTGTAATAATTACAGATACTGAGTTGATTCACTAACTAACTGTGCATTAAATGAGTTCAGAGAAGTACTTTTCTTCCTTAGTGATTTCTGAAGAGACACATTTGGAGCTAGAGTAGCAAATGGATAAAAACACAGGGCCGTGGCCGATGATGTCTTTGTTGCTAGGTCTATGGGGTCATTTGAATAGGCTGCTAATTCAGTAATTTAAATTGTATTGTGTAGGTCCTCCAAGACATGGTTCCTCCTAAAAAGCACTTACTTAGGCATCAACCTGCAAATGCCCAGATTGGGTTAATGGAGGGGAATACGTTTTGCACAACCTTGCAACCTCGATTGTTTACCATGGATCTGAATGTTGTGGAACACAAGGTTTTCTACACAGAGGTACGCTCTTTCTCTAGTCTCATGTTTGAATGCAGATACTTAAGTAGTGCTGGTGTTAGAATTGTCAATGTTAAAAATCACTTTTTTCTGTGCATTTTAAACTTCCGCTGCAATGTAAGAATTTACCTTTTGAAACGTGAACTGATAAAGCTATCTGCCTTTGCCTGCAACTAAATACCTCTGGGCTGAGCAGAATGTTGTCATGCCTGTAAAATATGTTAAACCTTGATGTGATAGTCTAATAGCCCCAGCTTTCTTATTTAGGCCTTATTTTATGCACAATATGTGTACTAAATAAATTGTTGTGCCACCAAAACCTAAATATTGCTTGTTAAGGTTTTTGAGTCCCTTACAGTTCGTATAAAATCGCATCTAAAACTGATGTGTAGATTTAACTTAAACTGTTTATTTCCTTGATCTCATGACTGTATTGTCCACATATAAGTTCAGAAGGACTTTGATACCAACAGTAATTGCAATTAGGGAATAACTGCAGGTAGGGAGTGCGATTGTCAAGGCAAAGGACCCTGTATTTTTTCCTTAAGACAAAACCAAAGTGGTGTAGATCAAAAAATGGCTGTAGAGCTGAGAGCAATGTATTGGTACTGTGAAGATCTGAACCTTAATAGGGTTCTTTGATATAGATGCAACCTGAAAAGTGTTAATTTGCATAATTTCTGTTTCAAATGTTCAGTATTTTCTAACAAAAACATATGTGTATATTGAAAATTCTCCTTTGCAAAGAGGAGAGCTCTGTAGGAAAAAATTGACCCTCTGGGCGGTAGAATTACTGAAGGCATTTTGAGCAGATTTTTCTCTTATTAATCTCCTTCTGCTCTTTTACTCCTTTCTTCTACATCTTCAGTGGTGTCATTGCCATTCGGGAGCAGCCTTTGCTGTAGACTTAGTCTTTCACAACCTGTATTGCATAAGCTGTGTGTTTGCAAATTGACCAGCTGGATATTGGCAAACAAAATGTCAAATGGATAATTTTTGCCTGACTTTCCTTCAGTGGCAGGGTTAATCAGTTTTCTTGCCTCTGGCTTACCACCACATTTCATGGAAACTTGTACTTCTATTTTTAGTAAGGTTTTTGCCCCTCAGTCAAATTTGGGGATCAATTAGCGTAAATGAACCCAGCTCTTTGGGGAAACCAGGCTAAAAAGGTAGCCGATAAGACTGTTTCAAACATCATTCACAATGCTAGGCTAAAATGTTTTTGTTGTTGTTGTTGTTGTTGTTTTTGTGCCCTTTCCCCTCTGCCCCCCCCGCAGTTGTTGAATTTGTGTGAGGCTGAAGATGCTGCCTTAATGAAGCTACCGTGTTACAAAAGTCTGCCATCGCTCGTACCTCTTCGGATTGCAGCCTTAAGTAAGTTCCTAAACAAAATTTGATGCAGATAAGTGTTCTTGTGAGCAACAGGGAGGCTTCTGTCCAGGATCAGCTGAAAACTTGAGAGCATGAGAACTGATGACTGTTCTCTAGAGGTCACGGTTTAATGGGAAAGTGTCCCTTATGTCTTAATGAATAGGATTTGGTTCCTGAAGTTAACCCAAAATATTTTTAGAATATTTATATAATATAGCACTAGGAAAACTTTAAAACACTGTTAATAGAACTTCCATTCTTTTTTTAAATTTTATGATGTCTGTTGCTTCTGGCAAAGCATGCTAAACTTTAGCTGTCAGTAATTTAAGATGAAATAAGTTTAAGTTTGAAGAGAATAAATGTAGAATTAGGATTTTTTTTCCCCCTCTCTTTTGAAAATGAGTTAACAAAGAGAACAAATTTACTTTGATTTTGCAGATGCTCTAGCTGCCTGCAATTACTTGCCTCAGTCGAGAGAGAAGATCATTGCTGCACTCTTCAAGGCACTTAACTCAACAAATAATGAACTGCAGGAGGCAGGAGAAGCATGCATGAGAAAGGTTAGTGCGTTTAAAACAATGCTGCTTTGAGGCTGCTGTTCTTTCTGCTTTACTTCCTTGGTACAAAGCTTCTTGGGAAATGTCTCTATAGGGCTTGATGGCTGCTCTGCTAAGTTTCATTAGTGGCACCACTGTAATTAAGTTTTTGTCAGACGTGTTTTTTGAGGGGTTTGAACTTAGCCATAACAATTTTCTTCTGGTTGACATTAACATTGTAAGCTCTTGCCCAAGTACCATGGTGCTTTCTCTCTCTGTTTCCCTTGCTCTCTCTCTTTTTATTTGTTTATTTTATTTATTTATTTTTAATGGAAAATATATTTTCTCAATAAAAAGTGTCAGTCTTTCCCAGCAGTCTCAAAAATGTGCATGTATGGGTTTATTTTAAAAGCTTTTCTTGTGCTTCTGTTCCTAAAAGAAGTGGGGTGTAGAGATGCCGTGGCTGGTTTTGGAGGCGGCAGCAATGCAGCAGAGAGGCTCTGCCCTGCAGTGGGGCTGGTGCCTTAGGGCACAAGGCTGCAGCTCTGCTGTTTGGGGTCCCAAACTGCATCTGTCCTGTGGGTGCCAGCTTATAGTGTAAAGCAGTTGGAGGGACGGGGAAAAGGATGTCCCCTCATGATGATCTGTTGCCTGATAAATATGCTTAGTTCTAATTTGGCAAGATTTTAATAGTTAGACAAAAAATAGAAAATGTAATTAAAAATATTAACAACCTTTTTGCAAGGAGGTGTAGGTGGGGTGGCATGTCACAGGGAAAGTAAGTACAGTAATGCTGACCGTTTACTTTTGTTTATGCCACTGAGTGGTCTGAAGTCAGATATCTTCATTTCACTCTGGCCACGAGAGGGAACGTACTCACTGGTTGTGGTTTGCTGACAGTTCGGTCTGGAAGGGGTACAAGAGAGCAACTAAGGGCTGCTCTGACCTATGCCTGTGGTATAAGATTTCTTGATCGTTTCCATCACCTTTTCCTGTGATGAATCTGTGCCCACACAGCTTTTGATCAGAACAGCAAATATCCTGTCTGGTTGCTTGCAGCCAGATTCTCCTGAGTTTTTGTGTAACTCAGGATGGATGCAGGTTTTAACAGAGAAATTTGCTGTGTTGCCTTCAGCCAGCTTCACAGCCAAATCTTAATAAAGTGGTTTCTAAGTCGTTTGTCCATAATTTTATATTTTATTTATAATATGGCAGTTTTTTTAATCCTTGTCTGTAATTAAGTTCTGCTTAATTATTTTACAGAATATCCTACTATGCATCGGGAATACCTAAGTACTTCCTGAATCCATCCTGCCATCATATATATTTCCAGTAATAAATGGCATTTAAACCATCGCATTCTGAAAGTACAAAATAAAATAAGCCAGCAGAATTAGTTTTAAGTAATGTACTTGCACAAAAATAGCCAACGTGTTCCTCCTCATTTTAATTCTTTACTCTCTTGCAGTTCTTGGAAGGAGCTACAATAGAAGTAGATCAAATTCATACACACATGAGACCATTGCTTATGATGTTGGGAGACTATCGAAGCTTGACCCTGAATGTTGTGAATCGTCTGACATCTGTCACTAGACTTTTTCCAAACTCTTTCAATGATAAATTCTGTGATCAAATGATGGTAAGCCTATTCATGTTCAAGGTGTCAAAGAAAAATGCAATAGTGATTTAATTTATATATTAAAATAGGAGTTTTTCCCAATTACTAGGAAAAAAAAAAGTATCTTTAAACATTTGCATGGTTAAAATTTGAGGTAATTTCTAAAGACCTACGAAAGCAAGAAGTTAGGAGATGTTTTCTTCAAGTGAATTCATACCTAATGATGCTCAGGTCTGCTTGGACCAAATTGCTCTTTCAACAAGGTGCCAGCAGGATTGTATACCAAGGAAACCCTTGAAAGCATGCTTTATTTTCTAGTAGGCTAAGTTGTTTTGGCTTTTTTTTGATTTATAAAATGATGGAAGATATTGCCTTTCTTACTTTATTTGGAATTTTTAAAGTGGGTGGAATTCTCTGTCCATTTTTACAGTTTTTTAAATATGAAAATGAATATGTATCATGCAAAATGTTAAACAAGTATGAACCTATCACCATTGCATATCGAACTTCATTTTTTTTATGCCTTCTGATCTATGTATGTAGTCTCATATCTCTTGCTCTCTTGAATAGGGAAAGAACTTAGCAAATTGTAAAAGTCAACAGATGAAGCTTAAGTTGCAAGTGATAAAAGTAGTTTAGGAGATGAAGGCTTCTTAATTCATTAAATGTCATAGTTGCGTGTTCCGTATAAAAATCAAACTGGTGGCAACTTCAGGGTTTGTTGTTCCTGTGCAATGCTTTACATGTTATGTATATAAAAAATGCTTTTTAATAACAATCCCTCGCAGTCTCCTGTTCARCCCCGCATAGGGTTATGATAATGCCCTGATCCTGAAATGATACAGATAGGTTTCACATCCAAAATGAAAGTTGCGGTCTTCTAATAGATTAATGACAACTTTCTTAGGTGATGTTGCTACCTCTTTGGTTTGGAAAGTGTTTAACAACTCTTGCATTGTGAACCATATTATTTCAAATAGTAAATGAACTTTTTCAGCTGAGGGAACAAAAATAACTCTGATTTTTCTCTTTGTTTCCCTCAAACAATCATTCCTGCCTCTACTTTTTCTTTTCTTGATGTATTTGCTGTCACTTGCTAAAATGGAGCAGTAAAAGAATAATGCAAATTAGCTTAAAAAAAACTTTTTTATTATTTTTTAATAGCAACACCTGCGTAAATGGATGGAAGTGGTAGTTATTACACACAAAGGAGGACAGCGGAGTGATGGAAATGTAAGTTAATGAATGCTTTTATGGGGGAAGACAATGCAGAAATCAACTGCCTAAATGTTTAGGAAATACAGAACTCATTCAGTTGTAAATGTTACCATAACTCGTTACACACTGATGTTTTGTTACAAGTAAATGAAATTATTTATTGAATATTTGTAACAAATCTTAGTAAAAGAAGCTTCTTACCCTTGGGGTACATTTCCTTTAGAGCCTACTCTACACAGGTTTGTGTAGGGAAAGCCTATTGATTTTGCAGGGGTTTCTGCTTAGAAATCTCTTCTTCATTGGAATGGATGATGACCTCAGTGGCATCATCCCTCTTTTTTCATTAATATGTTTGATGTTCATACCATATTCTTGTGAAAATTATACAAAACAACAACATCATCCCAGTTAATTTTAAATCTGATCTGTGAAAGCTAATTCTATATTTACTAGTTGAGATTGCATAAAAATCTCCCTGCCCCAGTCAAACTAGTGGTCTGGATGTTGAACTATGGGAACCTGATCAATTTTTTGGTAAGGAGGAAATTGCATAGCTTAATGACAACAGTGTGTGTTCTTCGATGATACTGCACTTAAGGGAATTCCTGCTTCAGTGCTGTACATGTAGATTGCCAGAAGTTCTGTAATTCTATTAAGATGTCATTAATAATTTATATTAAGTGTTGAGATTTATTATTGCATGAACTAGGAAAGAATTGGAGGGGAATTGTATTAATTTCTTTGTTTTTCAAATTAGAATGGAATTAGTTTGGCTTTTTATTTCTCTCAAAACAGAAATTGTTTAATGGCTTTTCATTACTCTTTCCTGTCGTTGCAAAGAGTTTTTACATCTAAATTTAGTCATTGCTTTGTATTTGACCTAGATATTCTCTAATGGAGTAGAATTTGTTTCTTATATTTAAAATTAGAAATGGTTACTGTCTGCACATTTTTCAGTTAAACACTAATGTTTTATTCAAGTCAGTGTAGTTTTAAGGCCTTCATATTCTTCTGGAATTTGCTTTTTCTCAAACATAAAAATTACAGTTATTGTGCAGATCTTTATATAGCAGTAGTCTTTCAAACCACAGTGGGGCACCACTATAGCAGTTTTTAGTTGTCCTTGAATCATAGGCCTGAATCACATTTAATTGTGAATTCTTTTGCTTTTAGTGTCTTCTGTCATAGTTAATGTTTTCTATGTAGTTCTGTGTTTAGTCTCCCAAACGTGCTTTTTTTATTGTTGGTTTAAAGTCTGTGTTGGGGGGAGGTACGCATCGGAAACATAAGAACAAATCTAGTGACAAATCTTGAGGGAGGAGAGAAGTCTGTGGAAACACTTTCAAACAGAACTGTGCGACTACAAAGCTGATTGAAATATTACTTCTTTTTTCCTGTCGTTCCTTTAAAGTTTTCTTAGAAATAAAAACTATAGGAAACTGAAGGAGGGCACAGACGGTATGATTTAGATACACTGGTTATGGCAGTCTGTGTTCATAGGTCCATGCTGGCAATGTGCTGTAATTGTAATGACATCTTCCAACTGTGGAAAAGACTAGGATGGTGAAACTGGTGGTTAGAGTTAGTTGTAGCTGGCCTTTCACTTATTCTGGGTTCTTCTTGACCATAGGAAGATCCCCAAATCTCACGTGTGCACATAAAAGCAATGTTGGGGAGTGCTTCTCAAGTGGGTTGCGTCATTCAGACTGAGTGGTTTGATCTAGGCGCTGTTAAGCTCAGCGGAGGATGGAAGTGGTCAGGAAACCCTTATGTTTGCTAGGTGAATTAATACAGAGTAGTATTACTGTAAATTTTTTGACATAAACGATTTTCATCTCTCTCAGCTGCACATTTTGAAGGTGCCATTTTTGAACACTCTTGCTTTGGTGGTAGTGTTGTCATGCAGTTCTTTGGCATCACGCACATAGTGGCTAGTCGGCAAGGCCTTTTAATGCAGCACGCTGTGCTCCAAATGTCGAAAGAATGAGCTTCCTAACGTAAAGAAACGGCAGTTCTAAACAAAGTAAATACTGCAGACATCTCGGTTAAAACTGGTGCATAATAATTAACAACTTTTGTAAAGATCCATATTGATGCCAGAACAACTAAGTGCTTGATTCACCTAAATCATTTTGCAATAGTCCTAGTGTGTTCTTGAATTGCCTTGACTATTTAAATAAATGAGCAAATAAATAGTATTTTAGGTAGAAATGAAGATTTAGTTCATTGGCACAATAATCTAAATCTTTGATTTAAATCCCTTCTTCTCTTCCCTACCTCCCCAATTAAAGGCCTATTTTTAGGTCATATTCAGTAGTGGAAAGATAAGTTTTGAGCAGATGGAGCCACGACCTCTCACTCTAATGAGCAGTGGTGCCTCAGTGGAAAATCTCCACTAGCATTTATAAGAAGGACTTTTGTAGCTTGGTAGTTCAAATACTGGAAGTGGTCTCATAATCGATATTGGACAGCTTTGTCTTTGAAGATAATATAATATTGTTTCCCCTGTTTTAATCATTTCTAATATCTTTTTATTCTGCACAAATACTTGGGAAGCTATGTATAAGCAACGTACAGGTAGAAAAAAGACTGCTTTTTGTCCCCATTCTTAGGAGAGCAATTTTGAGAGTGGGAGATGGTTGTGTCTCCACTCCTTCAGCCTGCGCTGAAAATCCAGCCCTAACTTCAGTGCTGGCCGCAGTCTGAAGAATAGCGTATACTGATGTGTTCATTTATTTCATGTTTTTGTGGGGTTTTTCTTTTCATGCTGTGCCTTCTGTTTTGGTTCAGCCTGCCGCGGAAGGGGTAGAGGTGAGAAACTCAGTGGAGGCACCAGGAAGTTCTTTGTTGTTGTGTTTTGGTTTTTTACTGTGACTTGTTAGTTTTATTGTTGTGTTTTGGGCAGAGTGCATTGTGCCTTTGAGTGCAGTGCTGTGCGTTGTCCCATGTTTGTCTGTGGCACAGGTGTTTTGATAACGTTGCTGTTGAGGATGTTAAGCATGTTTGTACTAGGAAGAGCAGGAATTTTTTTTCTTTTTTTTCTTTTTTTTTTTTTTTTTTTAAAGACTTTTTTTTTTTTTGGTTTTTTTTTTTTTTTTTTTTTTTTTTTTTTTTTTTTTTGAAAGCACTTATGTCTTGATGGATTTTGTGTGTGTTGTTCTCAGTCCTGCACTTCAATTGGACAGAGTAGTCCTTGGGGTCTCTCTAGGCAGATCACATTAAAAGAGTGGGGCTTAATAATTATTGTCTAAATTCAGCTGAGGAAGCACAATCCATTTGAAAATATTCCATTGTATCCTGTGTATTAGAAATGAGGTTTTAGAAGGATGTTGAGGGTGTTGTGGGTTGGTTTGTTTTCTTCTGTCTTTCTACTAAAAAAACCCCACAGTCTGGTTAACTGAAGTATAGTTCACATTTAAAATTACACAATAAAAGAAAAAAAAATGTTTGAAAGAATTTAATATCTGGGGGGAGAACTTTCTTTAAAGTAGCCAGCTGTTTGCAAGGTCTCTAGAGCAGTGCTGGGAGAGCGCTGTGTGCCCGGTGCTTCGCCACCAGCCGGTGGTCACGGGCTGTTTGCAGGAGATGACTTCAAAAGGGAGCTCCGGCCCGTCGATGCGGCAGGGAGCGCCCCGTGACTCCCCTCGGCACCCTTGCCAGGGTGCAGAGCCCACCTCTGCCCGTAAAATACCACTATCCTGACACAGTAAATAAAATAAAAGCATGGCATTACAAGCGGGGGAAGGAGAGACAAATTCCACAAGACAAATTTACTCCGTGCATCATGGTAAGTAGATGTTAACCCCTTGCTCTTGGTTGCCGGCTATGCCAATATAGAGAGGAAAAGAAAATGGTAGGAGAGGGGATACTATGTTCATATATTTTGCTGGCAATATTAAATTGCTCATGTTTCTTTTTACCTGTAGGAAATGAAGATTTGTTCAGCAATCATAAATTTATTTCATCTGATCCCAGCCGCCCCGCAGACTTTGGTTAAACCTCTGCTGGAAGTTGTGATGAAAACAGAACGAGCAATGTTGATTGAGGTAAAAGTGGAAATTAACATTGATAATTCTTTTGCTTTCTAATATTTTTAAGTATATTTTGAATTTTTGACATGCTGGTACAGGAATGTTTGATATAAAAGTTGGTTTTAAAAAACAATCCTCTCCAAACCTCTTAGGCAGAATTAACGCTTTATCAGGCTTCTAAAAGCAATTGTTAAAATTGTCAATAAATTCTCAGCATGGAAGTTCTAAACATTTAGTATCTGCGTAAATGCCAAATTAAGTACTTTTCTGAGTGCTAGTAAATTAATAGACAAATAAAAAAACACTCAACACTGTGCATTTTTCATTTAAGCATTTTGAATCTTTCAGGCTGGCAGTCCGTTCAGGGAACCACTGATAAAATTTCTGACACGTCATCCATCCCAGACTGTTGAACTGTTCATGATGGAAGCCACTTTAAATGATCCACAGTGGAGCAGAATGTTTATGGTAAGCTGTGTGGGAAAGGGAAGAAGTAAAAACCTAAATCTTCACAAATCTGATGAATCAGAAGTTTTTGATTTACTTTTTTTCTATCTTTGTTTGTTTGTTTTTCCTCCCATACGACCTTACAGTCCTTAATCATAGCCTTATTCTGACTGCAGGGTGCCTGTTCCATGTTTTGTATTTGTTTTTCCTGAACAGATTTCATGCCTTTCCAGATTATGTAGGATTATCACTGAAGTTGTATAGGCTACTTTTATATATAAATAAATAACATATAACCTATACAGCTACGGTGATGAATATAAAAACTACAGGATGAAACAGCCTTATATGATTTGCTTTTAAAAGTTATTATTAAAATTATTTCTTCCCCTTCTTCAGAGTTTCTTAAAGCATAAAGATGCCAAACCTCTGCGAGATGTACTGGCAGCTAATCCAAACCGATTTATTACTCTACTGTTACCTGTTGGTACCCAAGCAGCCGTTAGACCTGGTTCTCCAAGCACTACTACAATGCGTCTTGATCTTCAGTTTCAGGCTATCAAGGTATTCAATTTTTCTTTTTTGTCTTTGCATGGATAGTTAAAATTTCTTTAGAATTGGTTGGGTGTATGTGCTTTCAGGTGTGTATGTATTTTTTTGCATTATAGCTCATAGAAAAATACTTGTAGAATATAGTATGTATGTAGTCAGCGTTTTATGCTAGGAAAGAAAAAGAGAATCCAATGAACTGTACTTTTTTTAAAATCGACTAAGGTTCAAGAAGTAAACTGATAGCAAGGGAAGCTTTCTTTTAAAAGCTCCTTTTAAAATCATTCTAAACTAGTTTTTGTTTGACTTTTCTTTGGATGATTTTAGAACCTGAAATCGACTTGAAACAGATGCTTTTTTATCATTGTTGCTACTGACAGATCTGTTGCATGTTGACAGTGCATTTGTCTTGTTTTGCTTTTGACAGATCATAAGTATTATTGTTAAGAATGATGAATGTTGGTTAGCAAATCAGCATTCCTTGGTGAATCAGTTGAAACGTGTATGGGTGAGCGAAGCTTTTCAGGAGAGACATCGTAAGGAGAATATGGCTGCAACAAATTGGAAAGAGCCTAAGCTATTGGCATATTGCTTATTGAATTACTGCAAGTATGTAGAACCATTTATTTTCTATAGCTCATGTACTTTTTAAAGTTATTTTGAAAGTATTATTAAGATATAAAGATGTACTAAAAAGGGACTGCAGTTATTGAAGATAAGGTTTAATCTAAGGTATTTCGTAATATTGCCATTAGCTCTAAAACCATACCTTTTGCACTGCCTCCTGTTGACTGTCTGCTTGTTAAGCCAATATTAGTTTCTTTATCAAATTACAAGTGTAGTAGTTCGATAGATGGTTTTTCACAGAAGGTTTTTGTGTGTTTTTACAGAAGGAATTATGGCGATATAGAGTTGCTCTTCCAGTTGCTTCGGGCTTTTACGGGTCGTTTTCTCTGCAATATGACTTTCTTGAAGGAATACATGGAAGAAGAGATCCCCAAAAACTACAGTATATCCCAAAAACGGGCTTTGTTCTTCCGGTTTGTAGACTTCAATGACCCAAACTTTGGAGATGAGCTCAAAGCCAAGGTAACTAAAGTGATTAAATCAAAGTAGTCTGGTATTTAAGTTTAATTTTCTTCTTGGGAACTAGGGCAGCAAAACTCACTTACCTGAATGTCAATGAGTTTGATAATTGGCAGAGCCATTTAAGTGAAAATATCATACCTGAGGAAGAGCAATAATAAACAGAGACAGCAATTCATCTTGCTTTCAACACTGGCTCTTTTAGTTTACTCTTTCTAAGAATCTTTGCCCTTGGAAGGGGGAAAGAGGGGTGGGGGGAAGATCTGTGTATATCTGTTTCTTAAGGTTTTACCTGTAGCTTCTTTTTGGAACCGAATGAACGTGTCTAACATGCAGGTTTGCATGCAAAATAAGTTGAATGGTGACTGTCATTTAGAGAATGCAGTAGTCTAGTATAACTGTCTTGTGTTTCTGTTCTGTAGGTGTTGCAGCATATCCTGAATCCTGCTTTCTTGCACAGTTTTGAAAAGGGAGAAGGCGAACAGCTTTTGGGACCCCCAAACCCAGAAGGAGATAATCCAGAAAGCATCACTAGTGTTTTTATAACAAAGGTAACAATACTTGTTTATGTTAAAGCATTTGAAAATTAAGGTGAAATTGAAAATTGTTCCTCTCATTTGGCTTTTGAATCCTGATTTGAGTTACTTTTGCAATTTCAATGTATTATGATCAGTACTATGAAATCATATCATAAAACTTCAAACTGTTGTGAGATCCATCAATCATCAGTAGGATTAGACTACAACACTCAATTTACTTGTGATATTCCTGGGATTTGAATTTCTTTCTTTAGAATTGGAGCCTATATGGTTGTAATCCCAGCCTTTCAATAAGCAAAGTTTTCTATGATTGAACATGATTATCTTTGTAGCTTATTTGGATTTCCTTGAACCAGTCGGCAATTATAAAATGGATGTTGTTGCAGATGAGGTTTTTTTTAGGTTGGCTCTTTGGAAGTTCCTAGATGTGTTGGTTATTAAAATGTTCTCACCTCAGGAGGTGGTTTTATGGATCTTGACCTGAACTGAAAAAGTGGTTTTAAGTATTAGTCTTAAAACAAAAAAACAAAAAACCCCCCAAAATTAAAAAATAAAAAACCCCTGACTGTTCTTATGGATGATAATTTTTTTTTCCTCCTATTTTCCCCTTTCGTCATCCCTGGGACTAGGTACTTGATCCAGAAAAACAGGCAGACATGCTGGATTCTCTGAGGATATATCTCTTGCAGTTTGCCACGCTTCTGGTTGAGCACGCGCCACATCACATTCATGACAATAACAAAAACCGCAACAGCAAACTCCGACGCCTGATGACTTTTGCTTGGCCATGCCTCCTGTCGAAGGCATGTGTGGACCCAGCATGCAAATACAGTGGCCATTTGCTTTTAGCACACATCATTGCAAAATTTGCCATACATAAGAAGATCGTGCTGCAGGTATTGACAGTTTGCTTGTATTCATACACCTAAGGAATGCTGATAAGTTTTGTAGTTTCTTTTATTTTATAATGCAGAGTAGGGGGTGTAGAGTATTTTTGGATACTTGGTATATAAGGAATAAGTAAACTTGTACTCAACAAGCAAGTGCAGAAGCAACAAGTTTAAAATTAATATGGATTTCTTTGGGGATAGGAGAATATAGAAAGAAGTTTGAAGCCAGGTGAATAAAGAGAGAGGAAGGGGACAATAAAAAGTAGTCTTTTGTTGAATTAACGGATTTGGCAATGTTTCTTCATTTAAGAGAGACAGATATTTCACCTGAGATAGGGAGTGGGGACCAAAGGAAAACTTCAATTTGGTCAGTGGAGAAGAACAAAGAAAAAGGGAGGTAAAGGAGATGGAAGCATATGTTCAACAAAATATCATTGTACATATACCAAACTGTGAGTCTTTAGAAAAAAATTATGTTGTTTAGAAGAAGACATATGGTGTAGTTTCTTCTTTTTATAAATGCTTTATTTTTGTAAATATATGTAAGGTTGATCAGAAACATTTCCTCTTAGGTTTTTCACAGTCTTCTAAAAGCTCATGCCATGGAGGCTCGAGCTATCGTCAGGCAAGCAATGGCTATTCTGACTCCAGCTGTGCCTGCTCGCATGGAGGATGGACATCAGATGCTGACTCACTGGACACGAAAAATCATTGTAGAAGAGGGTCATACAGTTCCACAATTAGTGCACATTTTGCACTTGATAGTACAACATTTCAAGGTACTTGTACCATTTATTCTGGTAGTCACTGTATCATAAGTATTAAGGAGGTAAAGTGCAGTGTAATTAAAAAATAATATAATCCTGATTATATGGCTTAGTTTCAAAAGGCATCAGCTGTCTGCAAATGCATTTGATTAAAACTGAAAATGCCTATTACGAACAATGTTATATGACAAATTCTGAAGTATTCTTTTTTTTCTCAGTTTTGATTACGTTGTTTGTCAGTCCCCTTTTTGTTCAAATGTCTTTTGTATCACTTTGGTATTTGTACAAGCTGTCTTGGTATGGCTTTGTAAGCTGCCAAACAAGCTCCCCAAAGAGCACGTTTTTGAAATGTCAATTCAATTTAAGTGAAAGATCAGCCTGGCCTTACCCCAAATAAGCCTAAAAATGAGCTTGCATGTGGAACACAACTGTGTAATTGGTAGCTGCTTGGGTACTAGTGGAGCAGTGTGAAGTTAAGGACTGAAGCTGGGGGTGGCTCGTTGCAATACAGAAGAGTTGATAGGTATGTTTCTTCAGACTGGCTTTGGGTCAAGCAAGTAATATATACATTGTTTTTTGAAAATTGGAATGCTTAATTTAGTTTAGAAAGATCTTATTTAACTTGTTTAAGCTTAGACACAAGACTTTTCCTTAAGTAGTGGAAGAATGAGCTTTATTGTTATTTTGATTGCTAAAAGTCTCGAGTAGAATACTGTCTTGCTGCAGTATAGCTTCCCTAAGCACACGCTGTTTGTTTTTCCCCTTGTCACAGTTGTGACTTTGAGTTTGCCATTCCATTGCATTTCTGCTTGTTTAGTTTTATAGTGACCGAACTTGGAACTTGAGAGGTCAGATGAAACTCTGCAAGACTAATTCAGTGCATGCTCGTTAACAGTGCTCATTAACAGAGTTGTGAAGGTTCTTTAAGTTATTTTTTAAAAAAACTCTCTTCGTCCTCAGCCTCCAATAACATCTTCCAGTAGTTCTTGAGTTGTTTGTTCGACTTTGTGCATTCTGTGGGGTTAACTATGGAATTTTTTATCTCCAGCTGATGTATGTTGGGAAACATTAAACAGATTGGGGAATACTGAAAAATTTCAAAATAGGAACATTTTTGAAAATACAAAATAAAATCATTAGCAAAATATGCCCCAAAGTTCTAGGTAGCTTTCTTTCATATGAATTTTATTTTCTTCTTGACTTTAAAGTATGTTAAGATTTTTATTTAAAAAAAAGTCACCTTTTAGGAAGAAAATATAGAAAAAAATATCTGAGTATTTTCAAATGTGAATTGTAGTATTCTAAAAGCATTACCAAAAAATGGGAATGACTGGTCCTTGAAAAAAATCATATATCTGCAAAAAAAATCTTCATTTGGGCACATGAAACCAGTAGTTACTACTGAAAATTGTAGCCAAAATTTTATTTTCAAAGTACCAACTATTTTTCCTAATTGCAAAACAGTGAACATGGTACAGATTTAGCACACTTTAGGATTAAAGACTATTTACTACTTTGCTTTAACTTTATTTCAATAATGTATTTTTTTTATAGAGTGTTATTGGCTTTGGCTAACACAGTTGTGAAACCATCTTTTCAGGTTTATTATCCAGTGAGACATCACTTGGTTCAGCATATGGTTAGTGCCATGCAGAGACTGGGCTTCACTCCCAGTGTTACGATTGAGCAAAGAAAATTAGCTGTGGATCTTGCTGAAGTAGTTATTAAATGGGAATTGCAAAGAATTAAAGACCAGCAGGTAGGAAGTCTAAATAAACTGGTAAAGAATGAACTGTTATACTGTTAAATGCTTTTTTAACATGCACATTGCTGATATTTCAGCCAGATTCAGATATGGATCCAAGTGCAAGCGGAGAAGGAGCAAGTTCTACCTCATCGGCTGTTAAAAGAGGATTGTCCGTTGATTCTGGCCAAGAAGTGAAACGATTCAGGACAGCTACTGGAGCAATAAGTGCTGTAAGAAAAGTTCAGGTTTTGTTCAGAGACTCTGAAGTTATAACCTGCATTGACTAAGCAATTTAGTTTACTTGTTTTTCCACACAGCTTGTAACTCCTTGAATTCAAATTTGCACTCTTAGAAAATATTTTAACTGTTTTCTGCTTGTTGTTGCCCTTCTCACAACGTTGGTTATGGGTTTTGTGTTTTGTATACATGCAGGTGTTTGGACGTAGCCAGTCATTGCCAGGAGCTG
Source organism: Apteryx rowi (assembly GCF_003343035.1). NCBI lineage: Eukaryota > Metazoa > Chordata > Aves > Apterygiformes > Apterygidae > Apteryx > Apteryx rowi. Next base: position 6,152,497 of record NW_020450871.1, on the reverse strand, counting down.
ATGCCCTTCTTTCCAAGCCAATTGACAAGCAGCATACGGATACAGTGGTCAACTTCCTGATTAGGATTGCTTGCCAGGTAGTATACTTATTCTGATATGCAAATACTGGTATAGCATTAGTAGCCAAAACTACAAAAGCCTCTCTTCATAAGAGTGCTTTCATGCTGGAATTACTCTACTGTTTATATATTTGCTTTCTTCTGCTGGAAGGCTAGAAAATTTAATATGAAATTGCACAAAAAGTAAAATATTTTTATTTTAATCAAGGAAAATTTTGAATTTTGTAACCATTTTCTGCAAATTTTTCATTTCACAAATGATGGATATTCATGTGAGAAGCATGCTTTAGTCGCCTACATGGCATTGTATGTTTGTGGCTTGATGCAAGGAGCATGAGCTTTGAAAATCAACCATAAATGCAAATGATTGTAATACAGATTTTGAAATTGAAGTAGTCTATATTTTACTGTGCTGTTGATCACTCACCTAGCATTTTGTTCATTCTTTTGCTTTTGGGGTGGTGGTGGGGGAGGTACTATGTACTATGAAGTACTACAAAGTGGTATGTGAGGAGTGACATGATTGAAATAAACTTGACTAGTAGAATTTGGCTGGAACCAGGCAGACTTCAAGACGTTTCCATAAATATTCTTTTTAATTCATAGATGTATTTGCTTGATGCTACAATATAGGTTTGTTCTATTGTACCCAAGAACTGAAGAACATTTAGTGATAATAATAGAAAAATACTATATCAAAATATATCTAAGGATAATCTTTGTAACTGTAGTTTCAACATCAAATACATGGAATTCCTTCCTTTCATGTAATCTGTAAATCTAAAGCTTTTTGCCAATATTTTAAGAATTAACTTTTCCAAAGTGGAGGAAATTAGCAGGGTATAGCTCAAAGTTACAAATTCTGTGGCTTATGTTTTTCCAGCAGGCTCTGTTGGCAAGTAACATGGGGTTTCACACACCACAGTCCCTTGCACAGAATAGACATGTCCTCGAAGAATAAATATGGATTGAGTAAAGAACTACGTATGTTTATGGATACTTTGCAAACAGAAAAGATTAATCAGACTTGAGTATGTCCAGAGTTGTAACGATGCATCAGATTAAACTTTTTTATATATCTCTGGGTGATTTCAAATATTTAACTAACAGTTTAGACACAAGTTTTGAAGTTTACTATTATTTGTCACCTTTTTATGCAGTAAAATACTGTGTGACTTTACTGATATAATTATTTAAGCTCATCCATTTCAGAAATGAGAAATTAGACGCTTGCTTGGAATGCATAAAAAATTAATGAGTTGATTACAAAAAGATGTCATTTTGTTACTCTGATTAATTGCTAGGTAAATGACAACTCAAACACGGCTGGATCTCCTGGGGAGTTGTTGTCTCGCCGCTGTGTCAACCTCCTGAAAACAGCTTTACGACCAGACATGTGGCCAAAATCAGAACTCAAACTGCAGTGGTTTGATAAGCTACTAATGACTGTGGTAGGTAACTTTCTAGTCTTGTAGGGCTTCAGGATTCTTTAGCACAAATGTTGGTTTGAATACTTGTGAAGTAAAGTGTTTAAGGTGTTTTTCACAATTAAATATTTCTTGACTAGTGTGTGTAGTAAACATTCATTTTTGTTTCTACTGTGTGGATTTCAACTTTAGTTTTTAGATTGAATTTATAACATAGCTTAGTTTTGAAATTGAAATAAAATGTCAAGCCATTTAATTACTAATTTCATTCACTGCCATTTCTTGGAAAATCTGGAACTAGATTGATGGAATGTGTTTTACTAATCATTTGTGGCTTTGTACTCCCAAGAGGAGTAGGGGAAAGCCGGTGACCGAGAATAGACACTTGGCCATGAATGTTAAGAGTTTTCAAATTGAATGTCTGTAATCATTCTATTATCTGGTATCTTTAAAGTAAATTTTAATTTCTTAGGCTGCACTTGATAGATGCAAATAAAAAAGCAGGTTCTGAAAATCTGATGTGTTTGCTGAGCGAGGACATTAGTTTAACAGCTGATTTCTCTGAAGATGCCATTTGTCCTGTCTGTGGCTGTGTGGCTAGAGCAATCATTTCTTGTGACATCTGGAGCTTCAGCAGGTTGAATTCAGAGGCCAGAGGCTGTAGCTCTTTGCTCTTACGCTGCCTTTGCTGAAGCCCGGGCGGCACAGCAGAAGAGCAGCAGGCTGCTTCTCTGCCAAGGAGAGAAATGAGGAGGCAGGACTAGGGCTTGGAGCGTAGTAATTATGGATCTGTGGTCACAGGGCTGGGCCCGGGGAGGAGGCAAGGCTAGAGGGTGCAGAAGGCAAAAGAGGTCATGAGGAAGGATCAGAGAGGTGGGATTTGGAAACTTTGTGTTTACTACCATTAAAATATGTTTAGCTTATATTTTCAGTTAAAATCCAGGATTTCTTAGTCTCTACATTTCTGCGGGTTTCATAAAAATTGCCATTAGAACTGTGGGGGAATTAATTGTTTTCTTGTGGAAAAGCTGCCTCCTTTTGCAGAATTTGGAGCAAAAGGTTATTACAATACTGTCCCTACCTCTTCCTCTCCCTGCCTTCCCCAGGAGAGAACTTGCATGAAAAACCAAAGGCCAGCTTCAGCGGGAGGGTGCCAGCCAGGGACACGGGCTAGGAGGCTCCAGGCCTCCTGCTGGTGCCGTAACCTGGGTTGGGTGTCCCGGGGACGAAACCAGTTGGACAAAATTTTAATCTAGATATTAATTTTTACAGTCTTAATCTTTTCTGCTATGTAGTGAAATACATAGACTATGTGAAGTGCGTGAATTGAATCAGTTCTGTAATTTGTATCGCTGCAGTACCTGCGGATATTAAAGTGGGGTTAGGAGCAGGTGGATTAACTTCCAGTATTACTTCGATTTTTGAAATAAGTTGTAGTTTGCTTGTTTGGATGGCCTGCTGTTTTTTTGAAGGTGTTATAAAACTTCCTGCAAACATAAGTAGATTATTTTACTGGTTGCTAGTTTTGTGATTACATTATGGTAATTCTGAAGATCACTCAAAGGCTAGCTTCCGGCATTTGATGATACAACCTATTTTGTTTTAGCTGTATAGCACCTGTGTGCTATCTGTATGCTTTTTGCTGTATAATATGATGTTTTTTCTACACCTGTTTTATTTGCATCATGCTATTTAGTAGACTAGTGATTCTTATTGTGTTAAATTTTTAGGAGCTCTCTTAATGTCACTTTTTTTTTTTTTTTTTTTGCTCCTCTTTGAATAAAGCAGTAATATATCTTACTTCTGGGAGCTTTAAAATATGTCCAAGATTACAAGAAAATTCACTTTTTCAAATTTTGATGAATTTTCTCCTTGCTCAGTTTTGTTTTGTAAATAAAGGGTTTGGGTAAGGTGATCAAAGTGAACTGCATCTAAGGAAGATCCAAAATCTAAACCTAACACACTCCACTCTTCCTTCCTCCACCCCAAAACAGCCATTACGCTACCCCTCAACCCTGAGGAAGGCGATGTGCTTGATGTTTACACACCACAGGGACATAAACTCTTTGAAATAGGAATTTTGTATCTTAAGTTTATGCTATGTAGCATGAATTATAAAAGAGGTTCAGAAACAAGACTAAGACTTCTGCAGCAAACAGACTAATTTACTATATAAATGATCATTTTGTAGGTTTACAATGAAAGGGCTAGGAATATTTTCGTTTCTTTTTATTTTTTCCCTTTAGTTTCAATTATCCCTTTTTCTGTCCATCAAGCCCTAACTTATCTTAGACTATGTTGTCTTAGCCCTTCACTTTATCTCTGAAAGATGTTGACAGGTAGATAAAACATAAACTTCTGTTAAAAGCATTTCTAACCAGCAAGATGTCAGGCAAGTTTCTAAACTGAGGACCACAAAAAGCATCAGAAAAAACATACTCGTAAATGCTGAAGTAAGAGTTTTGTGATTGAAGACTTTGTAGAGCCATGTATTTTACAGTTTTATATTGCATGACTTATCTAAAAAGATTGATGTAAAACATCCCTAATATAGAAACCTCAATCTTATTACAGGTTTTCAACAGATTTGATGTGGACTTACTGAACTGTTTAATACTTGTATTTTTTCTGCCAACTCACTGCTTCATTGTATATGTTCTCTTTAGGAACAGCCCAACCAGGCCAACTTTGCCAACATTTGCACTGGCTTAGAGGTCCTGAGTTTCCTGTTAACCATACTGCAGCCCCCTGCAATCCTCAGTAGCTTCAAACCCCTGCAACGAGGCGTAGCAGCTTGCATGACTTGTGGAAACACCAAGGTTTTGAGAGCAGTCCATAGTTTGCTTTCTCGCTTGATGGGTATTTTTCCTACAGAACCAAGTATGTGATATTTCCTCCCTCCTTTTATCCTTTATTGCTGCATACCTTAAGTGATTAAGGGCAGGGTGATGAAAATTTTTGGAATGTGCTAATATTCTGTTTTATGATTTCTGCATTTAATGATCCATTTTAGCTTGCACTTTCAACCTCTGTTTAAAAAAAAGAAAAGCTGAAATGAGTAATCATTTGGAATACATCATTATCCACTGACATAAAAACTTAATAACCTGTAGCTGTCATAACTTTGGTTCAAGAAATGCATGCTATAAATTTAATGTATTTTGCAATTGTAATTTTTCTCCTTTAGAAATACAATTTCTTAGTTGTTAAGCTTTGCTGTTTTGCTAAAACAAGGAAGGGAGATTGGATGTTAAAAAAAAAAAAAAGACGGTAGGTAATATGGAACAACTGACAGTTATTTTCTGCCATGTTGTGATATAAACTAATTTAGATAATTATTTCCTTAGAAAAACCTCAGTGATCTAAGGATTCTTAACAAAACGAGTTATTTAGAGGTAGTGGTACTCTAATATGGAAGACACACTGATTGTATAATAAATAGGTTTTGTAACTGAGGGATCTATCTGTGCTACCGTTTTATGGTTTATTACCAAGATAAAGTTCCACTGATGGTATGGGTGACTGGATGTGCACAGTGGAATTGTTCCTTGCCTGTTCTGTGGCTAATATTACAAAAAGTAAATATAACTGTCAACTCTGCAGGTACCTCAAGTGTAGCTTCGAAGTATGAAGAGCTGGAGTGCCTTTATGCTGCAGTTGGAAAGGTTATTTATGAAGGACTTACTAATTATGAAAAAGCCACTAATGCAAACCCTTCCCAGCTCTTTGGTAAGTTTCCCACATTTCTGGTAGTTAATTAGTATGATCGTGGCCGTTAGCTTTATTTTCCATAAGGAAGTGGAGATCTGATAATCATGCAGAAGAAGCTGTGGGAAGTGTTTGGAGTCCAGCTCGAGATGTGAACTTGGGCATCTGTTTGCTGGGAAGAACAGGACGGTGGTTCATTGTGTTCTGTCCTCTCCTGGCAGCTGCCATGGAAGCGCTTCTTGGAAGTGGAGACCTGCTGCTTTGCTAGATAGAAGCCTTCTGTATTCAGAGTGCATAGGAAAAAGATGCAGCATTCAGATAAACCAAAATATAAAGTAAAAATTGCTGGAACCTTGTTGTATTGAACAGCCAAAATCCTGTGGTTACTATTCTGAGATATGATAGAATATTTCAAGGAATCTCTGTAAAGATTCTTACTTGCCATTGCCTCATACTTTTGTTTTCAGTTGCTTTTAAAGCCTCATTTATCAGCGGATTTAAATTATGTTGGATGATTTATTTATTCATTTATAGATTTTGAATTCTCACTAAATGAGGAATCACAAGAATACTAGGTTTTTCTGTTGAATGAGCAAATCTGAATTTTTAGTATGCACCATTCTGAAGAGCTGAAATGTTTTTCTTTTCTTATGTTATTCATAATTATTTAACTGGTAGGAAGCTCAAGCTACACATGACAATGGCAGAGATATATTGGAATAATACAAAAGTTGGCCCAGAACTGGTTGTGTTGGTAAAGCAGACCTGAAATTGTACAATTTTGGAAAGCTTGCTGATTTAAATGGCAAATGTCTCTCACTGTTCTATCTATCATATCCGTGATCTGTGTAGGTAGTTGTAATTTCACTTTGGGAATTGCCTATCTGTCAGGTGTCAGGATGTGCTGTGCAGCAAACTAGCCAGGAGCCTTTTCTCTTGCCTTTTCTCCAGAGTTCACCTGAAGGTTAGACTGTGTTGTTTCTTTTAGGTGGGGCAAATCTTACTAATTTGGTGTTTAAGAGGCTGAACTTTGTGTGCCAAGTTTCATGCGTGTCTGAGCAGGAAAAGAAATCAAAACTTTCAAAGCAATCATTCAATGAGCGAAGTGTAATTCTATAAATATTTTTGTTTAATTATGAAGTTGCAGTAAAGAAAGGGATAGTTGTGGGTTTTTAGAGGGTATATTTTGACAGAATGTACTTTTAAAGAGCAAGTATTTTAAAAGGTAGGTACTGTTAAAATTATTGGTTTGCACGAATATGAATAAGTTCATACTGGATAGGCATTGGTAACAGCTGTGTAATTTGGACTATGATCTTGTAGGCATTACACAGGCATAAGCTGGCTGTTTCAGTAGTGTTGCCATTTTCAATCTACAGTAACTGCTTTATGAATCTCTCTAGAAAGTTTCTAGATTAGAAAACCAAGATTGTGCAATGTTTTTATTTTTACATTACTAAAAGCTGGACTATTCATGTAAAAGTTCAATTTTTACTGCTAAAATATCTATGCAAATGTAGCAGTAGTTTAATTTTGCCTGATTAAATATATTTTTGTTCTTTTTTTAATGTCTTGGAGAAATATCTGCTCTCAGTCCATCTCTTTCTTACCTCCTTCCTCTTCAAATCATACATTTATATGCAGAATTTCCCAAAGTTTCAACTAATATATAAAGAAAAATACTACACGGTATTAGTTTTTTAGTCTTTTCTTCAAATCTATCCAGATTTCAAGTCTTTAACTTGGGTAGTCCCATGCTTCTTTCAGGGCAGGACAAAATCCTCTGTGTGGCTAGAGTAGTTTCCTGTGTTCTTTCACAGAACAAGAACATCTGCATGGAAATCCTCTCTCTTATTATGCTCAATAAAAGTTTTGCTATGTTAAGTATTGTTTCTATCTGCAGGTACTTTAATGATTCTAAAGTCTGCATGCAGTAACAACCCCAGCTACATTGACAGATTGATTTCGGTTTTTATGCGATCCCTGCAGAAGATGGTCAGGGAACACTTAAATCCCCAGGCGACAGCCGGAACGGCAGAAGCAAATACAGGTATTACATTATATAGCCTAATGATGTTAATGGTTAAAAGTCTTGTAATTGTGTATTAAACTCCCTTCAGTCCAAAGGGATTAAAATGATTTCATAGAGTTCTGTAGGCATTACTAAATATTGAAAATTAGTTCAGTATTAGTAATATTACTGAAGTATTGAAGGATAAAAATGCACTTGGAGTTCCCAATACCTGCTTAATATATGAATTTCAGTATTAACCCAAGCATTTTAGTGAATAGTTAGTGAATACTTGCTGAGCTACAGCATATATAGAAATACTGAAATCCTTCAAGAGTTTATAGTGTTGGGGGAAGGGGGTTGACTTTTTTTTTAACTTTTGTCTTTTTTACTCCTTCCTATACGATAATAGAAGAGCAACTGCTTGTGAAATTAACTTGTCGGACCTGATGCATTGGTTTTTATCTTAAAATAGCATCTTTTTCAGTCGGTAGAATTCTGTCGTCAAACGAATTAGGTCATGAGTCACTGAAAAATTCAGATATCTTCCTAGAAGAAAATTCAGTGCTGCTAAAGAGCACTGTACTTCATTAATGAATAAGCTACTGAAGAAAATATTTTGAAAGAAATGCTACTGATCTTAGATTTCCAGCCCATATTTCAATTAGGTAGATTAGAGCCTAGCAAACTTTACTAACGCTGAGAAACAATTGGAAATTATTAAACTTGACAGATAAGCAAGTCAGCAAATGAACAAAATTGAATAGTAAAATATCTGCATCATAAGATATTTCTTCTTTCATAAGTTGAGTTGCAATTTGTTAGTATTGGTGTTCTGTAATGGCCTTTTACTAAAGCTTTACTAAAAGGAAACCTCAAAGGCTTCCTTATAGGATTCTGAATGGACTTTGTTTTTTGTTTTGGGGCTTTTTTGGAAGGTCTCTGTCCCAGTTGTTTAAGATTGAAAGGCAGTAATTCTGAAAGTATTTTTTTCTATAGGGATTTTTTTTCCATGTAACATTTTTTTATTACTGCTGTTTGTAAAATTTCAGTGGTTTATCTTGAAAATTATTCCATCAGGCATTTTATAGGTGTTTATAAAGTGTGTTTTTTGTTTGTTTGTTTTTATCTGTAGCAGGTACAAGTGAACTGGTAATGCTAAGCTTGGATCTGGTGAAAACTCGCCTGGCTGTGATGAGCATGGAAATGAGGAAAAATTTTATACAAGCTATTCTAACATCTCTCATTGAAAAATCTACTGATGCCAAAATTCTTCGTGCAGTGGTAAAAATAGTGGAGGAGTGGGTGAAAAACAATTCCCCAATGGCAGCTAATCAGGTAAATTGAGAAGATAAATAAAATCATTATTGCATTCAAATACTAAATAAATACAAGCCAAGCCACTATTATAATTTGTCAGCTTTTGATAATGAGGTTTGCAAGGATGTGGTATATAAGTTTAGATGCCATTTGTAAGGTTTTGAATATTTTGCATCCCCTGTGAAAGTAACTGGAGTTGAAGATGCTTAGCAATTTGTAGGTTTATATTACTTGTTTGATCTCAAAGGCTGTTTTGCCTAGTACTTGCTTTAAAATAAAAGTTATAAAATAAATTTCACTCTGTATATGTTAACTTGGATAGAGAGTTTCTTCAGGAGGAGAGTGACTAATGCTGGTTTAAATCATATTATTCCTGTAACATTGTGCAGCCTCCTTAATTTACAGTATTTTGTATCAGAGCTGAGTACGTGACAATCTAGTGCTATATAAAAGGACCTACTTTTTTTTTTTTAATATATGAAGGACCTACTTTTTTTTAATATACATTAGACTTCTGCAATCATTAAGCAATTTAAATTCATTATTAGTCATGATTTTAAATTTCTGTAGCTGTATATTAGAAGTGTAAATGCTTGAGTTATTTTTCTTCTTAAGAACTGTGACCTTCCACCAAGCTATTTTTCAATACTTCAGGAGTGAAAAAGTGGTATAGAGGATGGCTGAGACATTCTTTGAATGTACCAGTTCTCTGTGTGCTTTAAGATGAATTGACAAAATTAATCATGTCTTCTTTTAACACAGACACCTACTCTCCGAGAGAAGTCCATTTTACTAGTGAAAATGATGACTTACATTGAAAAGCGTTTTCCAGAGGACCTTGAATTAAATGCCCAGTTCTTAGACCTTGTTAACTATGTCTATAGGTAATTATAGCAATTAATCATTTATTGCAGTTTATTGGTTCATAATTTGTACTATATATGACCTTTATAACATGACATCAATCTTTTTAGTTCTGAATTAAATATTTTTTTTCCCTCTAAAACCCAGAATCTGTTAATTTCGTTGAAACCACAGTATATATTTACTATATCTGAAGATACAATGTGAAAATAGAAGTCCCTTTAAAAGGATTTGCTTTTTGGCTCTGCGAAAATATCCCTTCGCCCTAATCTCCCACTCTCCCAAGGTACCAGGGCGTCTTAATAGTTGATCATATTTTAGATACTGTGATGGTGGCTAAAATCTCTCTCTACTTTCATCCATATGGTGTAAAGATTGCTTCTTGAAAATCGGTTGCAAAACATAATTTGAGGAGAGTTACTTTGTTAGCTCAACTGGCAGGTTTTGTAACGTGATAAAATAACTAAAATAGTTCCCTTATCAAAAATGTCAGGTGTGTTATTTTGTGCTAATGATTCATATTATTTTCAGCTACTGCTGCCGTTCTGTTTGCTGGTTAACTGGGCAAAGCCCTGGAGTGGACATAACACTCAGCAGTTTTCATCAATGAAGGTTACCGTGGCATTTCAAACAGGGATACAGTTGTGGCTGAAATTGATTTTGTTTCACAATTGGGATGAGGTTTTGTCCTAATTTAACAAATTTGTGATAGCTCTAAGGCAGTTTTCTACCAAGCAGCAATATTTTATTTGCCGTTTCTCTCAAAATGACGCACCTGGATGTACTAGAGCTCCCTCAAAATACCACCTCCCTTGATTTCAGTGTTTTGTACACAAAGACTAGATGGCTTCTAATATCTATGTCGTTATTTCTCTATTCATTTTAGGGATGAGAATCTTTCTGGTAGTGAACTCACTGCAAAACTTGAGCCTGCATTTCTGTCGGGTCTGCGTTGCGCTCAGCCACTCATACGAGCCAAATTTTTTGAGGTCTTTGACAACTCTATGAAACGTCGTGTTTATGAGCGCCTACTTTATGTGACCTGTTCTCAAAACTGGGAAGCGATGGGAAATCACTTTTGGATCAAACAGTGCATCGAGGTAGGGAAATTACTCTTATCAGAAATGCAATTATAATTCTAGAAATATGATTTATTCCCCATTCTTCTTGGCTGTGTGCAAGTGTTATGCAGTGTGTGTCTTGGAGTATGTATTTTCTGTATCATAACTAAAAATATCAAGTTTGCTGCTTCAGATACTTCCCATGGCACTTCAAAATAAATACAGAGCGTTTTAAACCATAAGAAGCTGATGCTTGGAAAATAAATCTTTGTGGATTTGATATCAATCTTTACAATCTATTTCCTCCAGGAAAAGCTTAATGAATACGTTAATACATCTTAGGAAAGCCCATGTCTTATAAACGATGGTGATTAGAAAAAAAAATCAAGAATTATTACAGTAAATGAATTCAGAAAACCTTTAAGAATTGTATGTCTGCACTGATGGTATGATAAGTGTTAGGTGAGATTGCATTGAAATGAAATCTCATTTTTGGTTGGTTTATTTAAGAAAAGATAGATCTAACTTTTTCTTTTTTTAAACAATTTATGTACTTTAAATGCATGTTTTTAATAACTAGGGGGATAGCTTTGTGCTCTTGAAAGTATTGGAGCTCCTTGCAGAGAGATAAGGAAGAGCTTTAATTCTCCCTATCCTTTTTGGTAGGACTTTCATTTTAATGGTGAGATTTTGTATATTCAACTGATTGAGGACACTAAATATATATATTAAAAAGTATGAAATACAGAGTTTAGGCATAGAAGATCCCTATTCATTGTGCATTTTCAGGAGAGACTTGAAAGACAATCTTGAAAGTATAGTTACAGACTTCAAAATGATGACAAAATGTGATCAGGTAAAGATGAAAATTTATTAACGCTTATTAAATAAAGGTGACGAATATACCTTAGCCATGTTAGTATAATTTTTTCTCCTGTTGGTAAACTTAAACTATAGGTATGTCTTTTTAGAAATACTACAGTAAAACATGTATTTAAAAACTCTTCTTGTTTTTTAATATCTAGCTCCTGTTGGCAGTGTGCGAGAGAAATACTACCATTGGGACGAGTTGTCAGGGTGCTATGCTGCCTTCTATCACTAATGTTATCAACCTTGCTGACAGTCATGATAGAGCGGCGTTTGCTATGGTAACCCATGTCAAACAGGAGCCTCGAGAAAGGGAAAACAGTGAATCCAAAGAAGAGGTAACTTTCAGAAAATACTGTAGAAAGAGAAATCTTTTGGATGAAAATGTCTTTCCTATTTTCTCATCAAATGAGTTTGGAGGCTATGCCTTGAAGATGATGTGGAGAGGTGGTTCAGCATACCTTGTGTTTGTTTATTGAAAGAGTTTGTATCACTGTTAATAACATTGCATTTTAACCATGTGTTGGATTCTCAGAACTTGCATTCATTCCCTATTTAGTCCTTTCTGTACTATAGAGCTCTAGAAGTTCCACTTCTGAACCTGAAGAACTAACAGAAAGAAATACTGAGACCCAAAATAAATTGACTTAATTTTTTTTAAATTATTTATTTGTATGCAAATAGAATAAATGTACTTAAATATCTGCGTGCTGAACTTGTTTGCTGTTGTTTAGGATGTTGAAATTGACATTGAACTGGCTCCGGGAGACCAGACGAGCACCCCGAAAACGAAGGAACTCTCCGAGAAGGACATTGGCAATCAGCTGCACATGCTCACCAACCGGCATGACAAATTTCTTGATTCTCTTCGGGAAGTGAAGGTTGATACAGATCATTGATTTCCTGGCAATTCATTTTAATACTGAAATCTTCAAACTGACACTTTCTTTTTTCCAGTTTTTTCTTTTTCTTTTTACTGGAGCTCTCTCTTACGTTTTCATCCTCCACCTCAGTACATCCACTTCTCCATTACTTAGTGGGAAAAATATTCTCCCAAACTTTCCAAAGCGTTTGTGAACAGTGGAGCTTAAAAATTGATGAGATTGTTTTTGATGTGTTTTGCTTGGAGGACATCTTTCTTCTAATAGTAGTCGATCTTATGGCAGTCACTGCTGCTGCAGTTGCTGGCTACCTTGGCTTCTGAATAGTCTTAAATTGAAATAAGCAGTAGTTAAATTCTAAATAACAAGTTAAGCCAAATTAAGGCCAAGTGAGTACTCTTTAATTCAGTATTTAGAATGAAGGCTGTGTACGAATTGTTTTGTTATGTAGGCATTTGAAAACTACTGTGGATTTCCAAGTGCTTTTGCATGTGGAAACTTCTGTCATTCTTGCTGGCATTAATTTTTGTTTCTTGTGTGGAGCAGTATAGTTGTAATCATAACATCAATAATTTTTTAACTTAAGTTTTGACAGGTATTTTCTACTGTAAGTGCATTTTAACCTTAAAGGAAACTGTTTAAGAAAATAGTGATGGCAAAGACAGGGCACAGAATCAATATCATATCAGCATCCTGTGTTTAAATAATTTCTAAGAAGATAATGTTAGCTGAAAGCTATTTTGAAAATAATTCTAAAAATAATAACAGCTCTATCTAATTAACTTGATTGTTCAGTCTTACTACCAAGTAGTTATCAACTTCTTTCCTTTCTCTCTCTCTCTCTCTCTCTCTTTTTTTTTTTTTTTTAACAGTTACAGTAGTGAATCAGAGTCTCCATCAACATGGAAATAGGATTAAATTCATTTCACAGTAGTTTTCATTGCTAAAAAAAATGTATTTATGACATGCTAGTAGGAAAAGACATTAACATTACTGCTTAAACAGCTGTATTAGTGATGAACTGTTCTTCCACAGTATAAATTATACTTTTCCCATTTATATACATCTCTTTTTTTGTTTCTAGACTGGAGCATTGCTGAGTGCCTTTGTTCAATTATGTCATATTTCTACACCGTTAGCAGAGAAGACTTGGATCCAGCTTTTTTCACGATTATGGAAAATCTTGTCTGACAGACAGCAACATGTAAGAATCTCTCTCTCTTAGTAAATTTTTCTTTGTTAATGACTGCTTTTTTGTAAATTGTAACTGTGTGATAAAAAATTTGTTCACTTCTCAAAGTTTGCCATCTTTTTGACTGTTGAATGGCATGTATCTCCATGCATACATCTTTTGAAAGAAATAGTGCCCTTCAATTTATTAAGAGAATTACCCTTATCAAATGATTGTGCTGTGATATATACTGTATTAGCAATATTTTAGAATCTGAGTGAACAGGTAACTATCTTTATGCTTTTCTTTCAGGCTTTAGCAGGTGAAATAAGCCCTTTCTTGTGCAGTGGTAGCCATCAAGTCCAGCGAGACTGCCAGCCGAGTGCCCTGAATTGCTTTGTGGAAGCAATGTCGCAGTGTGTTCCTCCCATTCCCATTAGACCTTGTGTCCTGAAATACTTGGGTAAAACTCACAATCTCTGGTTCCGTTCTACGCTGATGTTGGAGCATCAAGCCTTTGAAAAAGGACTGAGCCTACAAATCAAGCCTAAACAGACAACAGAATTCTACGAGCAGGAAAGCATAACTCCTCCTCAACAGGTACGGTGTTATGTTTATTGAAATACCTTATGAAATGGGGAGAGAGAAACACAGTAGCAATGTAGTACAATAGTACTGCTTCCTCAGCCTTTGTTTTTGGGGATTTGTTAAAGTTGAGCTCATTTTGAATTCACCGAAGAAATTCCTGTCCTTGCATGTTTGTGAATACAGAAACTTAAAACATCACTTTCTGTCTTACCTACTTTTCACGCCTCTCTTTTACCTGTCACTGATACTTTCATATTTTTCTCTCTTTTCAATCTGTTTTTGACACCAATTCTCTGCAGCACTGTAAAACCAAATCAAGCCATTTCTGTTCCTAATTTTAAACCGCAAATGAAAGTCTGTACTGTCTTTGTTTCTCTCAAAGGAAGTATGCTTTCCCTAACAAATCAAGTTTGTTGGTATATGATCTTGAAGAATTGTTGGCTAACCAAAACTGAGTTAAGCAGGTGTTGTTGTGTTTAGTAGTCTAAAAGGTATTTATGATCAGCCCTGGTGTGTTTGTGATCAGCTGAGGAAGTTAAACGTTACATATTCTTTCTGCATTGAAAGCTGAGTTGTGTTGTTAAGTAATTTTGTTTTCTATGATTTGATCTGATATATTAGGGAGGACAAACCAGAATCAACACAAAAATCATAGGTTTCTTTTTCTCATCTGGTGCAGTGTTACTCTTGGTACTTGGTCGTTATTTATTGCTTAACTTCTAAATCTTTAAAATGTGCTTATAGAATACACGTTTATTTTCCTGTCTTTCTGAACTTGCCTCAGTGCAGAAGATGTGGTTTTGCTCTCCGCTGTGCTTTTTTAATGACACTTTGACTGCAGAGGAATATGTGTGGTTACCATTCTAGGAAATACTGGATTCCCTTGCTGAGCTCTACTCTTTGTTACAAGAGGAGGATATGTGGGCTGGACTATGGCAGAAACGCTGCAAATTCCCAGAGACAGCAACAGCTATTGCCTATGAACAGCATGGCTTTTTTGAACAGGTACAGACTTGATATTAGAAACAATCTGAGTAGTTCTACTGCCAGGCTGAATATTCAGGTCAGTAAGAAAATATTCTGCGTATTCATAATTGGCTTCAGTCTTCTAAAGTAGAAAATACCACAGTTTCTCTTCTGACTCAAGTAATAGTTTAAGGCTGTGTAAAACAGCCTTAAGATAAAGTAAGATTTTTGAGCAGTTCTTCTGACAGAAGTCTCTCAGTTCTTTACCGCATTTGTAAAATTGCCAAGTAATGTCACTTCACAGAATGTCTTTTTAACTTACAATTATAAAAGTTTTTTATCGCTCTTTTAAAGAATAGAATGTTGAGTTCACATATATGTAGCAGATGCAAAAATAACACTATTTGAATTTTATTTAGGCACAAGAAACTTATGAAAAAGCAATGGAAAAGGCTAAAAAAGAACATGAACGGAACAATGCTTCCCCTTCCATCTTTCCTGAGTATCAGCTCTGGGAAGACCATTGGATTCGGTAAGACTTTAAAAGCTGTTGCAGTAAAATACCCTGCTGGTTTAAAACATCAGCTACTAGAATAAACCTAGCTCAGGACTTTTAATATACAGGGGAAACTTGAGGGAATCAAGCAAGCTATATTGTCACTCCCTTAACGGACCCTCGGAACTGATATATCTGAAGCATTGTGAAAATGTAATTTGCTAATGGTCGAGACAGACTGAGCTAGAATTTGTTTTTCTTATTTATAATGGGTGTTCCGGGAGACGCCAAATGCAGCTCTTCCCTTTTCATAGATTTCTGTATTATAGCTGCTAATAAATTAAAAAAAAAAAAAAA
>NW_020450871.1:6106421-6136601 GCF_003343035.1 Apteryx rowi | reverse complement strand
TTTTTTTTTTTTTTTTTTTTTTTTTGGTAACCAAACTGACACTGTTTTTGGTTTTCTTAGTTGCTCAAAAGAATTGAACCAGTGGGAACCTTTGACAGAGTATGGCCAATCAAAAGGACATATAAATCCCTACCTAGTACTGGAATGTGCGTGGAGGGTCTCAAACTGGACTGCTATGAAGGAAGCTCTGGTGCAGGTGAGTGAAGGGTTTTTATGACTCTGAAAATGTGCTCTGCTAATGTTTAGTTTCCTTGTTCGTTTTACTGATTATATTTCTAGCAAGTCAGCATTACAGTTCATTTCACAGAAACAGTAAACTGCTCTTTGGAAGTTTTCTTTGATGTCCCAGCACACAGCTGGGTATTTTGGCAACCAAGGCATATTATTTCATCAGACAAACGTGGTTCTCTTTTCTGTCTCTTTATAAAGCTGTGCTGCTTAAGAAATTTGCATTTCTTAACTAGATAGCAGTTTCATAGGCAGGGCAGGTAAAAGATTTGTTGCATGGGACTGAGTCATTAAAAAGCAACAAATGCTTGCCCCAGAAGTGTGTGCCAGCAGTGATATCTGGAGGAACTTATGACAGACCCTTGCAGATACATGGTATTAGATAAACTAAACTTACAGGTATGCAGTTTAGAGAAGGGTGGGGAGAACATTTTTGTATTTTAAGCCTTTGCAGGAACAAAAGTTCCTTTTGTGGAATGGAGTAAGGTATGATAGTACGTCTATTACAGTCTCTGTGGGCAACATAACTAAGCTGCCAGGTCTAAAATGAAAAAGCCTGTTGCTTCTGTTTTTTTTGTGTTTGTTTCAGCACCTGGAAGGCAAAGCCAAAGTGTTCCCAGCTTTTACTGTTCAAAGTTAAAACAGTTAAACACAATTTCTGTTCATCTCCACTGTCCTTGAGGGAGGAATAAGACAAATATATAAAAATGTGAAGGTCAGGGAATTGTCAACTAAATTTGATTTACATTAATTGCCTTTTTGTATCTGAGGAATATTTGCCCTCAGGTAATGCAGTGTTTCAGGATCCTTGTTAAGGGATTTCAGGTTATTCACGGATGGCTCTTGCCTGTCTTCTGTTAGCATGTTGTGCCTTCCTGAACATCTCTCAAATTGGTTTTCAGAGATCCAGCTGCGGCAATTTTTCTTTGAACATGCACGCACTAGGTTGCGTTGTTCTCTGTGGTACAATCAGCATCGTGTTCAGCTAAAACTCTTTCCAGGTTGTGAAAAGGCAAATAACGTTACAGAGAGCAGCTGTTTTGCCTCTCTTGCCTGAACTGTTCTCTCTTTTTCAGTCATGGAGTTCTAAGTCTGTGGATTTATGGCAAGGGCATTGGCGAAATGCCATAGAGTTGTGTGAGGGGTTTTGTTCTTTTTTCCTTCTTTCTCTACCCTGTTAAACTACTTTGCATTTGTAGAACTTGAAGGCAGTTTCCAGGCATCAGACAAAAAAATTCCAGGCATCAGACAAAAACTTAAAACTGGTGTAAAACTTAAAGCAATCACAATTTCAAATGAAGCTTTACATTCATGTGTTACTTAAATGGAAGCAGTCTGCTCTGTATGCATCATTAATATGCAGACTTTTAGGGCTGGGAAAATGTTGCTAGGCAGTTAAAAGAGCAAACTCCCCCCCGCCCCAGCCCTGAAAAAGCAGCACGTGAAATCTCTTGAGTTTCAGCATTGATTGGTTGGAGAGGCTTGTATACATTGCAGATTATGCCAGTGGTTATTATTTGAATGAAGATAGTGACAAATTTGAGGTTGTTTATATATGATGGGAAATGTATTGGGATTACGTGCTTGGCCCAAGCCATTTTTCTTATTTTCTTACATTTATAGCTTTGCCTAGCAGAGGTATAATAGAAGGTTTGCTGTTCTTTCCGATACAATGTTTTCTGTGGTAGGCCCTGGACAGTACATCCAGGGATTGCTTCTTGTATCCATCTCCTTTTGCTTTCTGTTTAAGTACTCAGTGTTTTATTACTGTGAAGTAACTGCTAGATTTCTGATTTTATTCTCATTTTGGGTCTACTTCAGTTCCATTTGAAATGAAGCTCATTTGATTTTTATAGCGTATCCATTATGCATAATTTTTAAGTAACTTGGAAGGGCCAGGGGTTAGAGCAAGTGTGGTTAAGGCTGGAGTGTGGAGGTGTAATTGGAGTCCGAGAGGTGACAGACAATGAGACCCGGCAAAGGACTTCAGGCAACGAGCCTGACACTGGGAAGCAAACGAGAAGAAAATGAGGTGAGTATGAAGGAGGTTGGAGGAGAACAAATTGATAAGGGGTGGCAGGGGTGACTGGGCAAGTAGACTGAAGCAAGAAGTTGAGGAAAGTGATTTCCTCTGAAATGTAAAAGAATTTTGTAAAACTAGCAGAGAGGAAGGAGGCATTGAATGAAAAGTTGCAGGGGGCATCAGTGAGATTGGCTGTGCAGGAGACAGGGCTTGAACTGACTGGCAGTGAGAGACGGGGGACTGGACTTGCCTAAGATGGTGATGATGATTACTAGGAAGGGATAGGTGACTTTTTGGAGAAAATATGCTTTGATTCTGCATAAATAAGATAAAGTAAATCAAATCATAATGCCTAAGCACAAGGGCATGTTTAATTTTGAGATGATTAACTTTCAAATATATTCCCTGAACAATTTTTTGTGTGTATAATCTTTATGCTAGAAAGCATACAAGTAAAAGTACCTAAACCACTTTCAAGGAGGAGTAGGCTTTCATGAAGTGAAACTGTTTGAATCTACAGTTTTTACCAAAGAAAGAAGAGAAAACAACAAATATTATTTGAAAATATAGAAAAACATCCTTAAAGTTACTCTCCATTTTCTGAGAAAATACAACAGAAATACATAGGTAAACACTTCTACCTCAGAGCAAATTTTGAAGAATTCTTTAGCATGCAAAAGACTGGCCATATTTAGGTAACTTCCTCCTTATCCTGTCTTAAGCATCTTCTTCCCCAATTACACTTTTTAAAGAATGCTCTCATGTGAATCAGCAATGACGATTGTACTTGCGAGGTTGCTATAAAAATGTCAATCCATACAGCTATCTCGGACTTCCTGGGACAAATGACAGATTTGTGTGTTGGAGTCACCAGTAGATTTTTTTGGGRGGGGGGGGGTATATTTGTGTATGTTGTGTTAGTAGAAATTCTAGAATGAATAGTTTTTGAGTTTTTTTTTTTTCTTCTTCTTTCCTTTTTTTTGTAAGTGGAATCACTTTTTTATAGATTGGTGGAAGCTTTTTTTTTTTTTTTTTAAGAAAAGATACCTCTTATTATAGTAAATGGAGTTGTTTATCTGTGATTAGTCAATGTAGATCCCTAAACCAGATGTAGAACTGGCACCTTAAAGGTGAGAGTATTGTGTTAAATCCCAAGTGGAAAGGAGGTTGCTGGTCTGCAGTCTTGTTACAGAGTGTGACATTACTGGAATTTCTCTGCTAAAGAGGCCAGAGTTTAGAAGGGAGTGAATTGCATGTTTAAAATACAATTTTACTGATAAAGCTCTGAGCAGAGCCTTTGGCAGCATTATTTTTATGCTGCAGAGATTTAGCCAGAAGAATTAGTCCCTCACGTAATTGGGTTTTATTGTTTCATTGTTACTGTTTTGAATCAAGTTTTGAACCAATGTCTATCAGTAAAAAATATTGCACATCAAATTAAAAGTTGACTGTCTAGTTTCATAATATTTGCAAAAGATTAACACGATTATAAAAAATGCTGAGCATCCTTTAATTCCAGTATCTTGCAGGATTAAGTTCCTGCATACAAAATATCCTAACGCTGTGTTTCATTGTGACAACTTATTCTCGCATGATAAATATGCTGAATTGTATGTCTCTCTCAATTTCTTCAAAATCAGGCTGAATATTACTTTTTAATGTAGTGTGTTTATTGTTCTGTAACAATTTCTTTTGTCAGAAGCAAAATAGGTAGGTGCAATCGATATGTTTTTCTTTAAGGGCTAAACTATGAAAACAGTAAAAGTAGTTTAATTAATTAAAGGCAATATTGTCTTTTGGTAGAGGTTAAATTAAGGGTGTCCAACCATTGCAACACTTGAAATTGAATTTTTCCATGTTTGTAGTACTGATGATGCAAATTAAGTAGATGTCTCTAAAGATGGATTTTATCATCTATCAGACATTGTGAAAGCAAATCTATAAGTAATAAGCTGCATGGGCTAGAGAAATTATCTAATACGTGATACATATGTTTTAATTAATATTTTGCTGTTTTAAAAATCACTATTTTGTGCACTATTTAAGTATGCATCTTTTTTGGCTAATTATAGAAATAACATTTTTGAGAAAGCTTTAAAGCCTAAAATAAGAACTATTTTGTACAGTATATTTTAAGCCTAGAGTTATAACAGAATGAAATCTGACAGGTTCTGGTTTGGGTGGCTTGCAAGTAGAATAGAGGTGACAACCACAAGTAAGTGCTGATACACTTTAGCTATAGTTTAGTTATAGTAAATGAGATATTTTCAGTAATGAGGCATTTACTAATGGACTAAGGAGAAGATACTGTAGGCATGAATGGAGCTTCTGTAGCTCTACTCGTGTTCTTGTAAAAGTGTCAGGACACATATTTGCATAAATATTAGGATGGGAAGGAATAATTACTTCTGTGTTGCTATACTCGCTACTCCAATTTTATTGATATTCTTTCATGCTGCTTTTTTAAAAACTGACTTTCAAAAGCTTCTATTAAATGTGTTATTTTATGAAGTTCCATGGTTGATCCACAGGAGAGATCAGAGAAGATGGCAACTATATATCAGTTTCCTAAATCCGTGTGAAGCATTTTTAATAATCTTCCTGTTAAAGTTAAGCCATTAAAATACCAAGTGGCCTTTGATAGGACCCAAGACTCATTTCCATTTGCTCACATTGCCATTGTGTTTAATGATCCAGTAGATAAAGTAATACAAAAAGAGATTATTTTCACTGTGTAAGTGTAGGGTTGCTACCTGGCAGTTTCTCTTTGCTGGCTCAGACATAATAGTCAGTTGAGGATAAGCAAAAATAATGCTTGAAATGGTTAAGATACACTATATCAACAAGAAGATAATGCAGAGGGATTTCTGTGTTGTATATCAAGACAAAAAGGGTTTGTTGCAAAGGGGAAAAAGGGAGGTCAAAGACTTCTGGATTTCAGGCCTGCACTATCAGCTAGTGGGTGATTAAGTGTTTGGGGCATAATTTCAAAGGATGCACTTGTTTTGAAAAATCTTATTTTGTAACTTTTTTTACTCCAAAACACTTGCACACATATGGTTATACAATTCAAGTGCAGTGCTATTTTTAACTGGCATATTTCTATTATTCCTGTTTTTAATTAATTTTTTAAATCATTTTTAGCACTTTCGCCTCATTTAGCACCTGCACTCAGAAATTATTTTGACCTGAATGGGCTAGTTTTAGATGATTTTAAAATTATCAGCTATTTATTCTCATAAATTTAGCAATGGCCTGGAGCGGGCAGTTAGGAAGTGTAATGTTGGCACAAGGTGTTTGCATATATGGAGGAGATTCTTGTAAGTGAGAATTTGACGTTACTTATTCGTAAGGCCCTGAAGCGTTTCAGAAGGTAGTAATGCTTCATCTTAGAAGCATCTTTTTTTCCCTTAACAGGGTGAATTGGTTTACAGTGAGCTTCACACTCCTGTTGCAAGAAAGCTTTTGGCTTGATCAGCTGTCTCTGAACTGTACTACAGTTGTCAGTATAAAAATACCCTACCAGCATATTGTGTGCAGGCACTTTTGCTCTTATGCTGAATTTGCAATTTATTTGCTAGTCCACCCTTACCAAAAACTTCAAGAGAGCAGAAACTCCTGATGTCAGAGATTTCAATATTTTAGTCTGATATTTTTAGATATAGAGCTGATTTTTATTTAAAAAAAAAAAAAGAGTATTTATTTAGGAGGGTTTTTTTTTTTTTATTTCAAAATTTTCTGCATTTACGCATGAATAATCTTTACTAGAACTTTTTCCATTTCATTACCAGGTGGAGCTGAGTTGTCCAAAAGAGATGGCTTGGAAAGTGAACATGTACAGAGGATATTTAGCAATCTGCCATCCTGAAGAGCAGCAGCTTAACTTCATTGAGCGTCTGGTAGAGATGGCGAGCAGCTTAGCTATTCGGGAATGGCGAAGGCTTCCCCACGTAGTGTCGCACGTTCATACTCCCCTTCTCCAGGTAAGAATAAAAGTGTTTTATTATCGATTATTTTCCAGTAGCACGTTTCAGGATTTTTAATGATTATGGGTATAAAATATGTTTTTCTGTACAATACTGTTTGGTTTCTCCTAATGATATTTTTTTGTTAAAAACTGCAGAATGTGCATTTTGATTGGGATTTCTTTTATAATGTTTGTAGTTTACCTGTATCCATTCTGTTTGTGGCCTACAGAGGTAACTATATGTATTATTTAAATATATACATATTACCAAATGTTTGGTTTTTTTCCCCTTCTTTAAGTACAATTTGACACTGGTGTAGGGCTGTAAGTGCTTTTCTATGGCAGGCTGGATGGGCTGGGCTGGTGTGAGCTCCTTCACAGGTGCTCAAGCTGGACTGGTAGAGCAGCCACATGCATGCCCTTTTGGGTTTGCCGTCTCCTTCTGGAAGCATATTTGGGCTAAACATAATGGTAGCAAGAAAGCTTTAATTGTAAATAAAATGCCCAATTTGGTGCATATTGTATAGGATTGCTCTTAGGTTTATTTTTCTTTGTAGCTGGGCTTGGGAGTATAGCAGAAGTCATCAAGAACACTGGGGAAAGGAAGTAGGAAAGAGTCTAATCTTTCAAGTATGTGATATTTCTGATGGACAGGGAATTACTTCCACAAGTTCTGATTGTTGGGAAACATTTCTTAACTGCTGTAAAGGAGACTGGATTGTATTAGACAAACTAATATGTGTACCTTAAAGCTTCATGTCGTGGTCTTCAGTTTTATTAGTCGTCCTGCTAGGTTATTTGGATCAACATTACATTATATTCTTGCAGTACTGTTGTAAAAAGAAATCCCATGACAAACCACAATGTTTCACAGACGGAGGGGTCTTGCAGGTTGGAAAAGAGCCATCTTGGCTTCTCTCATGTAATTTGACGCCAACTACAGGACAGAAAATCTCTTTGCTGTGTGTGGGAAACCATATTTCAGTAATGCTCCTTGTCCACGTGTGGGTGCACTTCTCCAAATTTAGCTGTGCTGGTTGGAAAGGATACTGCTCCCAGCTAACTGCCTCATTTTAATTGTGATAGGTTATGGAGTGCTCACGTGAGTAGGTCAGCTGGAAAATTTGAAACAGGGTAACCTCCGTCAGGGGCTGTTTGCTGAACTGGTAAGGGATGGATGGCTTGAATCGGAAGAGGATGGATCCCTCTGGCCTCACTGCTTTGGGATCTGCCAGAGATCTATGTGCTTCCTGGAGAAAAATGGACAAAGCAAACAAAGTTCTGAGAGGAGCTCGCTCCTAAAATAGTTCTAGCAATGAAGCAGTGTGCTGGCTTGTCCAGAATGAATGAGGGGCAGCTAACTAATCTAATTAATTTTGGGTTACGAGAACTTAAAAAAAGCTGGGTATCATCTAATCTTAAGTGACTTAATTTAATTCTTTGTAGAGATCTTTTAAAATGTGGGAAGAAGTTTGTAACTTGAATTTCTTACTGTCCTGTAAAATTACTGCAGTATATTGCATGTGGTCTTAAACAGAGACAGCTGGATGTTCAGATAAACCCTTGTGAGCATCCTTAAATCCCCGACTTAAAAAGGATGAGTGACTTTCCAGTTGGATAACCGAGTGCGTACAGAGAGAATGGGCCAAGCTAACATTTTCATGCCACTTTTCTACTTATTTACTTCTTTCTTTCTTAACTCTGTTACCCATTTATGGGAGAAGATAGAGCTCATTGGCTGCTTCTGAATCATTAACAAGCATTTTGATCTCAAAATGGGGCCTGCTGTTTTCTGTCTTCCTGTAGGGGAATATTGCTTGGAATAATGAAAGGAAAAGATTGCTTTTCTTTCATCCTTGTTAAATAGGTCCTTGATGCTTATTTCAATGCAGTATTTTAGCCCTCAAATCATTCCGTATTACAATATAAAGAACCTACTATTTTCCTGTATTTATTTAAAAGTAAACTGTTTTTAAGGTGCTGTGCCATAGGTACATCTTTATTTTTATAGCTTGTGAAACATTTTATTTAGCTCTTTCAAGAGTGGCATTTCAATTTAAAGAACTACGTTTAAATCATGTGCCTTTAGTCTTTCTCTTTGGCTTATGTGTTACTCAGAAAAATGATGCACACACAAAAAAAAACAGAGGAAAGGACTAGCGTCTTGTCCCTTCCTGAAGAGTTTGTGAGAACTTGCTGTGACCGTTTTTTGTTGTTTTTTAGACCTCCAGAAAATATTTTGGTGAAGCACCTGGCACAACTTTAATCATACAGACTATGCAGTTTAATTAAGTGAGATGAAATAACAAGTATAACGTGGGGAAAACTGCATAGCCAGTGTCCCTTGCACTTTCACGTGCGCTTCATGCAGTAGGGACTCCTGCTTCCTTTCTAAACGTATAAAACATCAACACTTATCCTTTTGCTTTGTTTTGGATTTAATTATGTAAAAATTTCATTTTGCAACGGTAAGGCAGGAATTTTGCGGAGTCGCTGTTACTGCCAGGTGTAACTGACTGGAGCTAGGTGCCTAAACTCTTCTCTGGAAAATGGGACTTGGCCTCAAGACGCTTCCAGAAGCTCCTTGGAGGTGTCCGTGTGCCCGTCGTTGTCACTGCACGGTCAGGCTGGGGAAGGCTTGGGTTCGGCTTGTCACGCAGTACGTGACCTCGACTAAACGTGCCGCTAATTTGTCATCGTTTGAAGGGCTGAGCGTGCCCCGCTCCAGCTTCACTGCTATCGGTGCATGTGGCTAAGCCCAGCTCGTTGTTGGCGGGGAACCGTTCGTCCCCAAGGGGAAACTCGGGGATATCTCCGCACAATATAACCTGGGATGGGATAGCAGGGGTGCACTGCTAGGTGGACCAGTGCTCAGAAACCTTACTGCAGAAATGTGGAAGGTCCTGCTTTTTCCAAGTTCTGCTCAGTCTGGAGGCTTCTGCAACGCTGTACGAGATGAGTGCTTCCCTGTGTGTGGTAGGTTCCCGCGTCCGCGCGCTCTGCGGCCTTGCCCGTGGCGAGGGCTCCCGCTGCAGCCCGCACCTTGCCCGGCAGGTCAGACAGCGCGGGGGAGCGGGATTCGGCACGGCGGGAGGCAGCTGCCAGGAGGCCGCTCGGATACAAGCGATAACACAGAGCGGCCTTTGGCTGAGCCGCTCGCTTACAGCCAGCGGATTTCTTGTCCGAATTAATTCCTTCCTGCTAAGTTTTCGTTGATATTTTAAGTTTTTTCTCCCCGAAGATTGGCAGTATCTGCAGTGTGAAAGGATCAGCATTGCTGTATAAAGTATTTAAATGCTTTCAAATATCAATTGAGGCAATTTTTTAAAATAATCTTGTATGTATATATCTCTCTTGAAGAAATGATAAAATAGGCAGTGAATGACAGAGGTACAAATGCAGCAGTGAATTTGCACTGCAGTAATTACTTTTTTTTTTTTTAATATCAGATAGCATGTGATTAAATACCTGTGAGAAAATTAAATTTACGTGATGAATGAGTGTAGGATGAAGGTTAAGCTATTGTGAGAGCTGATACTGAGATGATTGTAGGAAAATATTACTTTCCTTAATTTATTTTGTTTCAAGAGATTTGACTCCGTAAATTTGGAGTGATTTTTTTTTTTTTTTAAATAACTTATCTTATTTGGTTGATTAACAGTGAATACAGCTGTTATCTACCGAGAGGTAGCTCAGAGAATACTACGTTGCTTTTATTGTACTACAGGTAATTAAATTCCCTGAAAGTTTGTGGGCCTTTTCTTCAGGTTGTTGAAGTTTAGCAAAATGTCTGCTGCCATGAGTAAGTTTGAGACTGCTGCCATCTTCTGTTTGTCCCTTTCAGTAACTTAGGAACATCAGATGTCTGTAAAAAGCCATTCTCAGCCCAAGTAAATTCTCAAATCTAAGGCCATTGCAGAATGCCTTAAGGTAATAGCTTCAGGAAGGCATACGGTAGCGTTTCTGTATGCTTAGGTTTCTGTTGAGAAGGACCAGGGAATATATGCTATTAAAAGTTTTGTTTTAATCAAGGGAATATTTAAAATCAATATTTCTACCTCAGCCTGCTGCTTTAGCAGGTTGTATATGCCCTCACTTGTGCTTTTCTGTGATTGGGGTTGATATAGTAAATTCAGACTGCGTGCTAGGATTTAATTCTAACCTAAATGCTTAGACTTTTAGCCAGTAATAATAATAGAATGCTATTTTTTTTTAACCTGTGTTTTGAGATCTTCCCCGTGACTGTGGCGTTGTAATATGCAGCGACACGTGCGGGGCGCTCATCGGTTTTATTTAGATGTGGGAGAAGAGGGGGCAGGGGTGAAGAGAGAGTGCAAATTCAAACAAACTGTTTCCTTCGGTTTTTGTGGAAAAAAAAATGCTTCTGATAAATAAGACACTGCCATTTGTGGAATAATTTGTGAAAACATGTGCAGTTCAAAATAGGAGAAATTATGAGGGGATTTTTACCTTCATTTTATCAAGGAAAGACATGTTATAGTTGGCGAAAGTTAAAACTTTCAGTCAAATGCATGGTACTATAGGAAGAAGACATTAACTACAGATGAGGAATGTCTGTTCACAACGGGATAATGTTAGTGTGTTAAGTTGGCTCAGAAAGGGGTGTGCACGGTGTAACGGCTTGATACTTCTGCCTCGCTGGAGAGGACGCCTGAAGTTATGCAGTGACCTTTGCAAGTAGATAGGAAGGTGCTTTATGGCCTTGATATTTTATTTCTATTTTATTTTTTATTTGAAAATTTTTAAATTTTTTCTTTTCTTTTCTTTTCTTTTACTTTTTAAGACTGGCCACCGTTGATAGAAATCTTATGCAGGTGACAGTGGCTGAATTTCACATTTCAGTCAAAGACTAAAGTGTTGAATCAATCTCCTGGCGTTTTTTTGCTGTTTTTGCTCAATGATTAAATTGGTTAATCATGATTTAAAGGTGAAATCATTAGTTGAGATCTTTTTCTAGCGATGAAATTGGCCAGCGGATTGTACCATCCTTTATGATGATTTATATTGTTTAATGTTTTCTAGGCAGCACAACAAATAATTGAACTTCAAGAAGCAGCCCAAATAAATGCAGGATTACAGCCAACTAATCTAGGGAGGAACAACAGCCTCCATGATATGAAGACTGTCGTAAAGACTTGGAGGAACAGGTTACCTATTGTGTCAGATGACTTATCCCATTGGAGCAGCATTTTCATGTGGAGACAACATCATTACCAGGGTAAAACTGCCTGGTCCAGCATGCATTCATCATGTAATTTTCCAGACAACACATTGTTTGAAATAAGTTCTTTGTATTCTTTTTATTTAAGCATATGGGAATTTTGTTGATTTTCGACAAGTGATTGTTTTTGTTGAATTTCCATTTATATGTTCCATTTTCTTAAATCATCATTTCATGTGTGTATATTATGTAAGATTTTGCTGCATATACAGTTTCATTTATAATGACAAACGTTTCGTGTTTCATCTCTAGCCATTGTAACTGCGTATGAGAATAGTTCTCAGCATGATCCTAGTTCCAATAATGCTATGTTGGGAGTTCATGCTTCTGCATCGGCAATTATCCAGTATGGAAAGATAGCGCGAAAACAAGGGCTGGTCAACGTAGCTCTGGATATACTGAGCCGCATTCATACCATTCCAACGGTGCCCATCGTGGACTGCTTTCAGAAAATTCGCCAGCAAGTTAAATGTTACCTTCAGCTGGCAGGAGTCATGGGCAAAAATGAATGTATGCAGGTACGTTAGCTTTATCTCTGAAACTGTTGTTGTAACTSGGGGGGGGGGGGGATGGCTTCCAGAACCACCATATGCAGTTTGCAGTGATTTGAATAGGTAACGCATATACAGAACAGGGTCTGAATTTGCTTGGTCGCGTTGTGGGTAAATGCATAAAGTTGTTTTAAGTAAGACTGTTAGAGTTAAAAGCAAACAGTCACTGTCCTCTTTGAACTGAATACTGTGAGTATTTTAAAAATTAGTCAAATAAGAGTAAAGGAGAAACAGATTTTTAAAATCTTTTAAGAGATAAATGGAACAGACTAGTGTGATTTGCAAAAGAAACAATACTATCGCAAGACTAGGTGAAGACCTAAATAAAGATTTTGAGTGATTTACACTGTATGAGTGATGCATACTGGCATACTGAAGTGAAACAGTGAGTTAAATGGATAGGAAAAAAGAACTGTGACTAGGCAAAAAAACCCTGACATAAGGTCAGCCAACTTTAAGGTGGAAATGACAAATCCATCATCTGTTGAGCTTTGGCTATAACATCTAGTAGTTTTGCATAGGCCAATAGGAACTTAAAGTTGGTTTCAGTCCACGTTTTTTTAAAGGATAATTAAATAGAAAATAAGTTACAAACAGTAAAAATTCATGCTGTTTAAAAATCAGGAGGATATTTTGGCTGTTTTTTATGGCACTTTCACTTTGATAGAAACTTCCATTTTAGAAGGCTTTTTTTCATTAAGGTTTATTTAACAGGGTCTTGAAGTTATTGAATCAACTAATCTGAAGTACTTCACCAAGGAGATGACTGCCGAGTTCTATGCGTTGAAGGGGATGTTCTTGGCACAGATTAACAAGTAAGCGTGTTGGCTGGAAGAGCCACTAGCACACATTTAAGAAAAATGCAGCTGACATACTTAAACACAATATTTAAGCAAGAAAGTTGTTCCATATGTTTATACAGACTAAAATTTGGCACAGCTGTTAAAGAAAGTAAAAGTACAGGTGACACTTGGTTGCTGAGCTGTTTAAAGATGTAATGACTGGTGATACTTCTAAGTATTATCGGAAGACTAGCTAAAGCAAACATTGCATCAGTTCTTTTTTTTTTTTTTATGTTTTATTTTGGCGAAGGGGGTGGGGTGAAGGGAAGGGGCACGGAGAAAGGATCTACCCAAAGCTTAACAGCTTAATATACTTTTTTCCCTGGTTCCGTGACTACTTTGTTAGTCAAACGGATGAAGACTTGAGTAATTTCTTAGTGTAGTTGACAAAAGGAGGTGGCTTTAACTGTGTTTTCAATGTAAGCATCATATACAAAACTAAGGAAAAAATGCTGTTCAGTCTATAAGCTTAGAACTGTCTAAACAAAACTAGCATACCTCTGTCTTTTTTTGTTGTTGTTTCTGTTTCATTGTACATTGTATATGTCCCTCTTGTAAGCTATAACTGTTCAAGGCATAAGAAGATGTTGTGGCATAATTCAGAGTGCTTAGACAAATCTGCTGTATCATCCAATATGGAAATGTGACACAAACTCATTTCAGATAATTGAATTGGAAAGATTAATGTGGTATGTGTTGGAGACATCTTGCATTACAGCAATTAAAGAACACCTAAGTGCAAACATTGCTTTCAGACAAATACCTTTCTAATGTTTTTGCTTTATGCTGACAAGCATTTTATTACTTTGAGGAAGATCTCTCTTTAATCTAGTAAACAAATATCTTAGTGGTCAAATTTTGCCTGGTGATACCTTAAAACCCCTTCAGATTTCAATGGCTTTTTGTATGCATGATTTTTAATAGCAGTATTAATACATGCTACATATAGGTGGAATCACTCCTTTACCACTCATATGGTAGACACTTACTGAATGAAATCCATCAGCTTTTAAGCTGTACACTTCCGCTCCACATAGCAATTTAAGTCAGGAAATGATGAATATCTTCTTCTGTGGATACAAGAGAGAATTTTAAATAGGCAGAATGTAATTACTTTGAAAAGTGCAATGGGCTTTTTTATGACGACAGATGAGCTTAGTTGTAGTTGAGGTGTAAAGAGAAGAAATTCTACTCTTTCCTCCTCCCTGCTTTTTTTTTTTTTAGTGCAGGCAGAAAAAGTAAATAGCTAAAACTGTCTGTTTGTTTCTTCAGGATAGGATGGGTAATGGGTTTTATTTAAAACACAGTTCTGATTTATTTACAGTTTCTAAATCTTGCCAAAAATAAATACAGCATTTTTTAACATTGCAGTTGCATACAGTTAGGAAGCATGGCCACGGGTTGAAGTGCAGCCCTTGGGAATGTGACTCCCGCTTCCCTGTGTGCCAGCCAAACCAGGAGTTAAAGGTCACCTGTGGTGTTGCAGCTCCCTGAGCTGCCCCTTCTCTGAGCAAGGTGATAGAAACCATATTAAAAAAGTCATCTCAGGTGTCAGGAATGATAGATAGTAGAGAGGGAGAAAAGAAAATCTAGTGGAAAATCCTGTTGTTGTAAAAGGGAAGTAGTGATACCAAGTCATTTATCAGGCTGCTCCCGTGGCAGTGTGCTTCAAGACCTCAAAGGAGGGTACAGAAAGCCATGGAAAGAAAGTAGCACGCTTGTGTAACGTAGAAACTAATATGCACTTTGACAGATAAAGTTACTTTCATTTTATCATTTTAACCCAACAGGTAGTCATTTTAATTTGTTTATCATTGCAGACTATGATCCTCCAAGCTAATAATATTTTTATATATTTTAAGAATGAGACAAACAAGCATTACTTACGCTTGTGCTGTTTATCTAAATGCTTATCCTGTAAGACAAAAGTGGAGTACTTCTGTATTAAAGGATCTCAGAATGCTTTTAAAAGCTCCTTCAATTCAGTAATGTGTATGTGAGTTTTCTCATCTTTTATTTTTGTGCCTGAAATGTTAATGTAAATTCCACAGGATTATATGGATTCAAGGGCTGTATTTACATTGTGATGAATCATGCTAAACCTTAAACTAGAAACTTTTGAGGAAACCTAGAGAAGACTTTAGAACTATCAAACTAATAATCTTTTGGTTATCAAAACAGATTTTTCTGAATCTAAGAGCTGTATGATTAGCCTTCATATTCCTTCAGTTTTTGCTGTTGAAAAATAAACATTTTAGCTGTGGAGATCAGAAACTGACTTTTTCTAGATAACTTTGTTTGTAAATTCTTCATGACTGGTGTGGGTAAACAGTTAAGTAAGATGTAGTCCACCAAAGAATAGCTAATATGACATCTTCCCAATTTTGCTTTTTTCTCACCTCCAGTTTTGCTCAGCAGAGAAGTATTTTTAATGTGTTTTAATGCTTTTGCTCTTCTTGTGTTATCATTCATTCTTCTTTCTCTCCCAGTATCTTATTCTCTTGTTTGGGTTGCAATTGCAATGCAGTCCTGGGCAGTTTTTGTTGCTGATGCTGCTGCAAAGGAAGATCGGTCAGTGCTAGGATATGGAAAAGGGCCCTATTGTAGCTGGCATGTTTTTTTGGGGGGGAAAATGTTGCTTATTAATTCCAAAGTGTTATTATTTCTCTTTGACCTACTTATTTGAAACAGACTCAGGTTGAGTCAGTTATAATATAGATAATAGATAAAAGCTATAATATAGCTGCTATTAAATGAAAGAACTTCTCAGGTAAGTGAAAGGGAAACGCAACGTTTCTGGGATACTCTAACACTATCTATGTTCTTTCCTGTAGTGACTAATTCAAATGTGGGATATCATTACGATATAGCTTAGGCTGGGGTATACTGGATGCTCATGGGATGAAGGAATAAGAGGATAAGCGACAGGATGAGATTCATTGCTAAGCTTGGATATCATGTTTATTCTTGATTGGTAGTAGCTGAGCACTTGATTTAAAAAAAATAAATGTAGTTTGTTTTATTTCTAAACAATGGAAGTTTTTTAGTTTTTTAGGGAGTATCTGGATATCTTAAACATTTATGTAATTGTTCCCATTATGAAACATTTACTTTCATAGGTTCTGAATGCTAAGGAAAGCTAAGAGAAAGCAGTCGTAAGAGCTTGCTGGAGAACTTAGTGGAAAGATATCATTCAGTATTAAACAAGTGGTTGAGTTACCCTATCAGATTTCTGCCTCTTAGATAATGTAATAATTTTGTATTGATACAAAATGAAGATTCACACTTGTCACAACGTAGGTCTGAAGAAGCGAACAAAGCTTTTTCTGCAGCTGTGCAGATGCACGATGTGCTAGTGAAAGCATGGGCCATGTGGGGTGATTACCTGGAGAATATCTTTGTGAAAGAACGTCAGCTCCACCTGGGAGTGTCTGCTATTACTTGCTACCTGCATGCGTGTCGTCATCAGAATGAGAGCAAATCAAGAAAATACTTAGCAAAGGTAAGATCTAGATGTTTTTTTAAAAAAATTGGAGCTCCACCTCTTCAGAAGAGGTTGGAATTGTGTTGATATGCCTGAAATTGTGTAATTAGAGGAAGCTCGGTTACTGACTGAAAGCTTTAATTTGGGCTGAAAGTTTACATATGGTTACAGCAGAGGATCATTACATGTAGTTTATGATGGATTTTTATATTTCATCAGGAGTTTTTAGATGTGAATCTTTTTTCTCTGTGGGAGAAAGGGGCAAAATTCTCCATGTTCAGCTTTTCTATTATATGATGCAGTGAGAAATCTGAAGAAAGGCATGGTGTGGTGCTTTAAAAAGTATCATGAGCTGGTGTCTGTTTATCATTGGAATGGATGATCATATTAACTTTTACCTCTCTATTGCATTTTACTCAAAAAAGGCTTTTTCTGTAAGTTTTTATTCTATTTCCACAAAATTTCAGTGAAAGTTCTTTGCATTATATATGTCTCAGTTTGGGTATATTTAATATCCCTCATGAAGAAAATTTAAAAACTATTGACAGACTGTGGAAGTCATTCTGTTTTGCACGTGAAGCAAACAGAAAATATTTTTAGTGCTCACTTAGCACTCTGAAGTTTATTATTCTCCTTGTCTGGTTACATAATTTTAAGTGATTTTTAACTTCGTATAAGCCTTCTTGTGTTCTTTACTTCTGCTTTTTAATTTAGTCAAATATTTAGCAAAGTTAAAACCATAGAATTAACAGCACTTTCTTGTTCTACTTTTGCATTTTGGCTCTGTATAGACACCTCTTCAGCTACTTACCTGGGGTCGACTTAAAGGGGTGTCCCTTCTGTCTCCATCAGTGATAGGAACCATGGATTGCTACAGCTGCAAAGTCAGCTGTAATTAATTTAATCTTTATTCTCCCAAGCAATCTTCTGACAAAATGAATGCTTAATTTTCTGAAATTTCCTGTACTACTTTTATTTTTAGTACATTAGACAAACACAGTTACTACATTCATGTTGTCCTGTTAACTATTAGTGTTGTGTTGTCAAATCCCAAGTTTACTTCTCTTATTTTTGGGTGTTTGAGACAAATATGTTTGAATTTAAATTCACATGTGGAAAGTTTCATTAGACTTGCACAGTTAATAATAATAATAACCCCCCCCCAAAAAATATTCAAGTTTTTGCATCAAAGTTAATTTACCCCAGAAGTTTGTGTTCTATAAACATTCTTTGTTTTCCAAAAAACTCAAAAAATTTGTGGAATGCAGTCAGCTTCACTGGCTTTTTTGTTTCTTGTTTCTTAGCTTTGCAGTACACTTGCATATATTTTTAATGTCCTTTAATATCCTTTCTAGGAGAAAAAATGACATTGGCAAGGTATAATGAGTGCAACTTCTTGTGTCCAAGTAAGCTTTGACACTTGCAAGGATTCCAGATAAAACAGTATCATATTAATAAAATGACATTTTTTCCTGCATAATCCACATGGCACATCCTGAATTTGTTTAAGCCCTGAGATGTTCTCTTGAAACTGTCTTTTAGGTTCTTTGGCTCCTGAGCTTCGATGATGATAAGAACACATTAGCAGATGCAGTGGACAAGTACTGTATCGGTGTCCCGCCTATTCAGTGGCTGGCTTGGATTCCCCAGCTGTTGACGTGCCTGGTTGGCTCCGAGGGCAAACTCCTCCTCAACCTCATTAGTCAGGTAGGTACAAAAGATCATTACTAGTTCTTTGTTTTCAAGGTGAGGTATAAATATTTTTAAAAGCGAATTAAGAGAATGCTAAGCTTTAAAAATGCTCTTCTTTGTAACTGTTGTTGACTGAACAGATGCATGTGTTAATTTCTGTCTGTAAGCAGAATATTGTTACTTTCAAAGTGAGTGTTACTTGATGAGATAGAATCCAGTGAAGCTGTATGCCATATTTGCATGAAACATAGCTTTCCCCCTGAAATTTATTTATGATATGTTGTGAACATTATGGTACACACATGCATTTGGAAATGTATAGTTAAATGCTTGTAATGTAGGAGCAGGGATAAAGAATTTTTTGCTTTAGTGACTAAATGGAGAAACTGTTTTATTAGCGCTTTGTTTTTTATTAGACGTGATTTAAGAAAGAGTGTTCTGGCTGTCACCATCAGGAAGCTTTACAGAGGCTCCGTACATTTTCATGCTGAGTATAATACTTCAGGTGATTAGAAGAATACGAATAAGGTTTAGGGAGTTAGATGAAGAATCTGACTTCCTGGATTTGTACCTCCAAGCTGACAGATGAGCTTTGATTAATCTTGCTTTGGGTTTTAAGATTTTATTGCCTTCTCCTGTCTGCTCTGAAGAAGAGTCAGCAGAACAGAAAGTGTACCCGTATTTCAGTATAAAGTTGCTATTTAGGACTTACCTAGTCTGATGGAAAATCTGTGACATTTTTCTGTTTTCTCCATTTCTCCATGTAGCTTGCATGTGCACTGATGCTTGTGTACATAGTATATATGTGTGTGTGTGTGTGTGTGTGTGTGTGTATATATATATTTTTTTCCTCTTTCCCACTCTCTCTGTAAAATCAAAGTGAAATTTTGAAGAGGCCATGCACCCAAGCAGCTTGAGAAAGCAAAGTAGTTAAAGCAAGACATCTGATTGATATAACTTGGTATTGCCTTGCAACACCAGTGTGCTCAAATGTTTCCTGACAGCAGACAGATAAAACCTATTTCAGTGAGTTGTAGAGACTTCTTATTTGCTAAGCTTTTCTGTTTAAAATTTTCAGAAGTGAGTGCCTGTTCAGAAGTCCTACTGTAGGTAGAGCTTAGGCTCATAAATATCATGGGTAGTTTTGATAATCTTGCCTTTAATCTTTGGGTTCATAGAAGGAATATACAATTAAAAAAACAGGTTTTGTGTTTTACTGATGTGAAACAGTGTTTTACTGGTTTGAAACCATAAGTTTGCAGAAGTAGTAGAACCTGGCCTTTACAGTTCTCTTTAATTTATTCTTGATTGACAGCATGAATCATACATATGTCATGTTAGTAGTCTGTCATCAGTAGCATATTTCTGAACAGTGAATTGCCATTACAAAATTTCTACCACTTACCATATGCATTTGGATGCAAGAACAATACATGATTTAATAAAACTGTGGCTAGAGAAGCCTCTTGTCATGTCTTGAGATGTGCTCTTATAATCAGTAGTACTTAGATACATTGTTTCTTTCCTTTAATAGATACTGAGATTTATAGATTTTAAAGGGATGCTGAGAGTTTAGTGCTTTTTTTTTTTTCTGTTTATAAAAGCTTTTTTTGGTTAAATTGGTATCCCCTTACATTAAGTGCTGCAATTAGGTGGAGTATAGTTGCTCTCTAATGGGCCTTCTTTTCATGTAGTATTGGGCACTGGGAATTGTGGCCTAATTTAAAGACAAGACGGTGTCATTATGTCTGTTTTTCTTCTATTATGTATGTGAGTAAGATCTTTGGGCTGGCCTGGGTACTCTAGCATTATGTTGTTTCCAGATTTATTAGGCAATATGATATGAAAGCCCTAATTAGGTGCGCCTTAACAGTGTGTGGTGAGAGTCACCATTTAATCCTCTTTGGGTTTCTGTTATTGAAATGGTCTTTAATTTCCTAGTTTTCCATAAGCTGTTTTTTAAAACGTGGAAATAATTATTACTGATGTGCACTCATTTGCAAGGAGTATCTGTACCTGTTGACTTGATCTATAGTCAATTTTCATTAACTGAGAAAATAGCAAATGTATGTATATCTTCCAATAGGTGGGAAGAGTATATCCCCAAGCTGTCTACTTCCCTATCAGGACCCTTTATTTGACCTTGAAGATAGAACAACGAGAGCGCTACAAAAGCGGTGAGCTTGATAACAATAACATTGTTTGGGCTCTTTTGGAGATTTTGTAACTTAGTCACTACTGTATGTTCTACCTGACTTTACTGGGAAAATAGCCTTGATTAAGTTGATGTGTTTTGTAGAGAATCTAAGGAAAAAATTCTTGATAAGCTTTGTTTGGGGTCTGTTTGTTTCTGTGAGGTTAAGTCTACAGATGGCTTGAGCTGTCTTGAAATTTCTTGAATAAAATATTCACCAAGAAGAATTCCATCTACTTCAGTCTCATGTCACTTTAATTATTGAGAATCTCATATTCTTTACTTTTTCTACCTGTAGAGATAGAAAATTCTTAGATTACAAATACAGAAGAGAGTCATCGTTTTCTAAGTAAGCTGTTCTTGTCTAGTTTTGGTTGGAAACATGAACCACGTGGCATTCTGTTTCCTTTTGAATGAGTCAAACATCTAAAATAATTTAACCAAAGACTAGTTCATGTAGCTCAAGTGAGATAAACTGCTTTCTGTGAATAATCTGTACTTTGACATTTGCAAAATTACTTCTTATGGGGAACTTTCAAGTAAAATGAGCATCTAAGTTAACACAAAATAAAAGCAATTTCTGTTTTGAGTAAATGTATGGGAAGTGGGGAGAACACTGAGAGATTTGCACACCACTTTTTCAAGAATAAACCCTATTTAGAATCACTACGTCAAGCAATTCCACAAATTTCCTTGTTCTTTTGTCCCATATAATCTCTTAGGAATCTCAGGAAAGAGACTTGAAGAACTTTCCTTTCTGTTCTGTATTCACTGTTACAAAGTGCATTGTTTAGTTAATTGCCCGTTTCACTTGTGAATCGGTCCATTAAATTTCTGCATAAAAATTTAAATGGCGCTATTTAAAGAGTGTCTTATTTTTCTTTGGGTGCTCCTTTAGAGGAGGAAGAGATGCTCACATACTGTAAGACTGAAACAAGATATTTTCATTAAAAATGTTTTCTTTTTGATTCCTTCACTACATTCGTATCCAGCAAGAGAGCTGTTCTGTGCCAAATTCTCCAGATTGCCAGATGTACAGTGATAGCTGATAAAATATTTTTCTCTTGAGTGTGCCACAGACTATTGCTGTGTTCGTGGGTTAGATGAGGTCTCTGATCATTGAAATCTGATGTTGTTTGAAGCAGTGGGTCATAATCTGATCAACCAAAACTGTGTGTGTAATCACTGTATGATATAGTTGTTATGCAGAAGACTAGTTGTACCAGAAGATACACTCTAAGATAATTTGCATGTTGTTGGCATCAGCATGTTTATTCCTCCAGTTACATGTGAGAACTCACCAAAAAAAGGGAGGAGTGGCAAAATGAGCATAATTTAAGTAATTGAATCCTATATGAAAAGATGTCAATTACTTCAAGAGCTCAGTTCAGTAGTGTAAAAGCTAAAGCTACACCTCTTGTGTTTCTGAAGAGTGCTTATTTTGCTCTAACTTCAGAAGTCTGTACCACTGAACACCATTTGGAGCAGGGTTTTCTTTCAAAAAAGCTAAATTTTCTGTGACTCATTAGATAACATATGATTAACATTTAGAGTAAATATAAAGCAAATTTTTGGAACAATTTATTTTATTTCATGCAGACGTGTATCAAGTTTATCAAAGTTTTTTATTATTTATTTATGTTTTGATTTTTCTTTTACACTTTCCAGATTCTGGGCAACAACAGCCAAGTTCAGTTGGAAATCAGTCCCATTCTGCCTCAGATCCTGGGCCAATCAGAGCCACTGCACCAATGTGGCGGTGCAGCAGAATTATGCATATGCAGCGAGAACTGCATCCAACACTTTTGTCTTCTCTGGAAGGCATTGTAGATCAGATGGTCTGGTTCAGAGAAAATTGGCATGAAGAGGTATTTGGCTTTAATATGACTTCATATTTATGTATTATCTAAGGAAAAGTTAGCTGTGACATGTTTCTCTAGAATTATGTTTAAACATTAAAAAAAACCTATTTGTTTTGATTAGTAAACTGATGTATTCCTATAACTGACAGCTCTTACTGGAGTTTTAAGGAGCTTAATTATTTCTGGAAGCAATGCAGAGGCTTTCCAAAATTATCAGTATGATAAATGCCTCTAACTTTAGATTTTCAGCTGTTGCTTGCATTAACCAAAAATTTTTGTACTTACGCTAAGTTTTGGAGATCCTGTTTTTCTTTTTGATCTGGTCGTCTGTGACAGGTGGTGATTATTGTCCAAAGTTTGAATGATATCAAAAAGCAGAGGGACGTCCTACTCCATTTTTATTATTTGCCTCTCAGAGTGGTAGGCTGTTCTGGTCTGTCTACCTAGCACAGACTTCATAGCACTTGTTTGAAGAAGGTTTCCTTGTACCACATTGTTTTCTAATCTATCACAAAACAGAAAATCTAAAACCTAGCTGCTGTTAAAAGAGCAAGGCTTGCTTTGTGATGCAGTATTTCTGCTGTTCAGTTTGCTAATTTGCAGTGCTAACAAGAATCAGTGCTGTCGTTCTGATTGACCCTCTGATCCAATTTAACAATACAGCTTTAAGTAAATGTTTCTGAGAGGATATCTTTGCTATATATATTTATTTATATATGTATTTTTTTTTTATCTGTAGGTTCTTAGACAACTGCAGCAGGGCTTGGCGAAGTGCTATTCAGTTGCCTTTGAGAAAAGTGGAGCAGTTTCGGATGCCAAAATCACTCCTCATACGCTCAATTTTGTCAAGAAGTTAGTCAGCACTTTTGGAGTAGGTCTTGAGAATGTGTCTAATGTGTCCACGATGTTTTCCAGTGCAGCCTCGGAGTCGCTAGCCAGGAGAGCACAGGCGACAGCTCAAGATCCTGTGTTTCAGAAGTTAAAAGGACAATTTACAACAGGTGAATTTTTAAAACATATTCTTAAATTTTACTTTCAATCTCCAGAGAAATTTTCCTCTTTCCCCCCACCCCCAAAGTTTACCTGTGAAAGCATTCTGTTTTTTTACTCTTCCTCCAATTACTTTTTTCACCTTGAGAGAGAGTATAGAAAAGAGCAGCTTTCTGCCATTCAACAAAACCTGGACTATTTTGTCTATTACTTTCTTCTGTGAACTAACCAATGAAAAACAGACCACAATATAGAGAATGAGTTTAAACTTTAGTGGTATATTGTTGTATATTCATTACCCTAGCTGTGATCAAATTACATATGTGTTTAAAGATAAATTAGAGTAGTTCATTATAATATTTATGCAATTTGCGTAGAATTATCTGCCATAGATGAGGACAATAATGGTCTCTACTTTATGGTGGATAACAGAATTTAATGAAATTTTCACCCCAGAACTCCAAATGAACAGTATTGTGTGAAGTCTTTCAAAACAGGCTACTTCTGATGAGTAAGATTACTTCAGTGTTTTGGATAGCTAGATTATAAAGATCTCATTACACAAATTCACATAATTGTTAGGTAAATTGAATCAATAACTTTAATCAGCTGTAATAAAAAAGACACTTTAGGGAAGTAGCTTGTTTGCTTCATTTGGCTTCTGTTTATCAGTGGACTTATATATTTGATGAATATCTGATGTTGATTTAATATAAGAAAAGCCTCTGTACAATACCGTGTGGTTTTGGTATACTTGCTGAAAAGTGTTAAGACCATGTCAGCTATATATGACAGAAGCTGACATTTATTGGCATCAGTGGATTGCCAGGACTGTGGGGTTTTGTACAAATTCCTATCTACACTCATCAGCTTTTCCTTAAAGATGACTGTAAAATTAGATAAAAAGGAATAGTTAAATTTTTCTAAATG
Source organism: Apteryx rowi (assembly GCF_003343035.1). Taxonomy (NCBI): domain Eukaryota; kingdom Metazoa; phylum Chordata; class Aves; order Apterygiformes; family Apterygidae; genus Apteryx; species Apteryx rowi. The sequence goes on along the minus strand of NW_020450871.1, from coordinate 6,112,596 downwards.
GAAGAATTCAAGCTAATTAGTTGTTCATAAATGGAAAGGTAGAATTTCAGTGAAGACCTGGGTTTTCATCTTCTTCTGAATCCACTTTTCTCTTTACCCTCCCGGGAGTCTCACTTGGATGATCCTGGCAGAGTTAAACTCCCTCATCTTAGCTTTCACAGCTGATGAAAAACATACCCTTTCCACATCAAGGTGATTCCTCTGCAAAAGTGAATCTTGCATTGCAAAATTATTCTTTTTGGAATTCTAAGGTAATTTTAAGTTAAGGCAACTTTAAGTATTTGAGGTCAACAGAGCTATTGAGCGTTCACGGAGTTTGACAAGTAGACTTTCAGTATGTGGTTTTTGTTTTGTTTGTTTGGGTTTTTTTTGTTTTGTTTGTGTAGTTTGTTTTCCCCCTTCAAGCATTTTACTGATAATGTTGTGAAAAAAGTGAACTGATGGAAATCTTGTGAAAATTACTCAGTCATAGATATGACCTACATAATGTGCACAAGATATGTATTGCATGATGTCCTTTTGAGGCACAACAATTGCATGACAGGGGATAATCTAAGTCCTGGACCATATGATTAAATTTAATGGATGAAGGCTACTAGGGAAGGAGAGACGGTAGTTGAAACATTTTGTGTGCCTTTGACTGAAGATTATAGGGAAACAAAATACATCTGGACTTGTTTTTCATTTGTACTAATGGTTTACATGTCTGTACATTGCAGTAACAGTCTAGGCATTTTATCGTTGCTATACATGTTCTTGATGTGCTGGGTTTTTCACTGGTCTGTCACGGTTTCTCTCAGTTTTTTTCCTTCAAGATATGAGTGTTAGGAAGATCTGGGTTGTAGAAGAAATGAGTTCATGAGTTGTGAAGGAAAACTAAATAAAACACTAGGCTCAAGTCCGAAAAATTTAGAATAAGGTTTCAAAACATTTCTAGAGAACCAATTTTAAAAACTTAATTACAGCTCAATTCTAATTTTAATTAAAAAAAAAAGGCACTGATAGGTTTTTCAGTTTCTACATGCTCTTCTGTACTTTTCTGCATGTCTTTATAAATGGCATTTAAAGTTTCCAGGTTTGGTATCTAATCACAACATTTATAAAGGATTATGTGGATCAGTATATAAAATAACAAAGAAGAATAATGTAAAGTCATTGCAAAGCATTTCCTAGTAAACTTCAATATAATAATACTAATTATTCTCTGCTTCTTTCGCTGAAGATTTCACATTTTATTTTTCAATTATGATGAAACATGGATGGCTACCAGATTAAAATAATTATTTTCCTTAGTACTAGATTAGATTTTATTTTAATCTATTAAACTCAGTGTTTAATTCACAAATGAGGTGTGGGAAACAGATTAAATTAAGCTGATCTTCTTCTTGTGCAGTTTTATAATTCATTATGCAGAAAATAAACAAGTTTTTGATTAATTTTACAATAACGGTAAAAAGTACGTAACTAAATAAATAGGACTGTAATTACCTTACTGAACATAACAAAGACTGTGTTAGCATTATGTGAAACAATTTTTAAATCATGCTCACTCTGCCCTTCTGTCACACTAGAACTTTCATATTTGTTTGTGCTCTGATTCTCAGTTATATTGAGATGATGGAGAGATAATTGCAGTGGCTGCCTTCTGTTGCAAGAGTATCCAAGCCGAGAGCTGTTTTAGAGTAAAATGTTTTCTTCAGTTATTTCCACATTAATGTTGACAGCAATGTTTTATAGACACTTTCAGCTATGGTTAGTTTCATAACCTCTTCCACCAACATCTGAGATGCATCTTGGTTCCTGCAAATTACAGGCAGGAAAGTTTGGAGCCATTAGGGACTGTCACACCACTACTTAGTTTCTGAATTCTTTGTCTGCAGCACACTGGACCACCTGAGCTTTGCTTGGTTGTCTTTTCCATCCTAACATTATGTATTTTAAAAACAGATTTTACTTTGAAAAGAATGTTTTTCTGGAACTTCAGATACATAGTTCTTTATTCCTTCTCTCCTTTTCTGCTAAACCTTTGACATCAAAGAACAGGCAAATACTGAGAAATGCTCCCTTTTAGAGAACTTGCTCAGCAGTGAACAGAGGAGAAAAACTGCCCCATTTGTTCTTTTTGGGGCAGACGAAAGAGTTTAGAGTTTGCATCTGTGCTTCTTTCTAACCTTCTGTCCACCCAAATTGAATTCTGCTGGAACCTTCCACAATATAGTTTTGAAAGGGCAAGGTAAGTCTCTTGAAAGTTTTGGCACCCAGTACAGTGAATTCTCTTCTATGAATAGCAGCTTTGTAATCAGGAAGAAGTTAAATATCTTCCTGAAGTCTTTATCTCTCCCTGAAGTGGGGGGAGAGTGCGGGAGAAAGAACTGTTATTCATTTCCAGCTTTTCAAAGGAACTTTTCTTCCCTCAAGCGAAAAGCATAGCATAGCTTGGGTAGGTCTTTCTGTACTTCTGTTCTAATTTTTAGGTAACAGGATGTCATCCAGAAAATCCAGATCAAGAGGCTGGAATTATTGTCATGATAATTGACCTTGGTCTGGTCTTTGTAGTCTTGAGTTTCTAGAATTGACTGATAAACCAGAAGTCTTGCTTCATATTTCTCTGAACTATTTTTTTTTTGTCTCTGAGAATTTTCATATTTTTCTAGTGCTTTCTAACAGTTCCTGTGAGATTAAAAGAACTTTGGGAAAGTACAGAGCAGGACAGCTCTTCTGTCTTGGAGAATGCTTGATTCTTCTTCAGTATTGTATATACAAGGGATTTGAACTGCTCTGCAGAGCTAAACTTACTTTTCAGTCCTGCATGGCATCTTACATGATGGATGTCCTGACTCTTTAGTTGGAGATTCTTGGGTCTTGAGTGTTCTCAAGTGTTCTCAAGTTTGTTTTGTTTTGTTTGTTTGTTTGTTTGTTTTAATGCTCTGTTCCTGTTCTGTAGGTCAAGGGTTTTGGAGGGGACAGAGGAGCTTCTTCCTCCAATCTTGCTAAGAAAAGTCAATTCCTTTTTTGTGGTGCTTCATGAGACATGATGTTACAGTACTTATTCAAAAAGAATTAAGCTTCTACAGAAAAGCTGTAGTTTCATTTAATTATTTAAAGAACCATCAAGATTTCTTCAGGTCAGGTCTGTCTTGCTGGCAGGAAGATGGTGCTCCCTGTTTGTCCTTTCATTGAAAATGGTGAGAACTTGAGGTTTCTAAATTGTACTCAGCTGGATAGATTTGGGTAGTTGTTTTTCAGGCATTCAAGGCTTCGAATGAACATGTTCATCTGAAATACACATACCACACGAAAATCTGTAGCAGCACTGGGAACAGAGAAAGCAAGCCTCCCTCAGTTGAAATGCAGTCTGAAAAGTATCGTGGTCTTCTGTGACCATTGCCATTAAAATGAGGAGGTGAACTTCCTATTCCTTTTAGGTAAAGATGGTATAAATAGTAAGGTGTTTTAGACCAACATATGTTATCTTGCGAAGGTATTCTCCAGTAGGAAGTACTGAAAAACTGGATTTGTTTGAAACAAAGCCATTATTTATCTGTCTGCAAAGCAGAGGAGTTTTGTACAACAGGGAATGTCTGGTATCACATTTTCTTCTCTCATGGCTGATTTTTTTTTTTTTTTCCTCCTCATATGGACTCTGTGTGACATGAACAAAAAGACTAATTGAACTCTCTGTTATTCCCATCTGCCACTAGGAAACAAAAACCCAAAAATCCTAAAATAGATATGCCAACAAACTGGAGGTATTCCCATGGTGAACTAAATGACTTTTTTTGAAGAAGTACATAATATTGATGCATACTTTTACTACTTTGGTGATTCGCATATTAGCACAAAAACTAGTTGCAATTTGGGGGTACTTTTATACACTTCAGGGATCAGGAGATAAATGATTCAATAATTTTGTCCCTTTCATGAAGTGATTTACTCCCACTGCTCACTAGAGGGTAGGCTTGGGATTATAATAAATGTTTTACAGTGATACTGCAATAGATGCACTGCCTGTACCATGTAGAAAAAGAAAAGAGAATATTGCTGAGTGATAATAATTTCTAACATCCATAATAAGGAACTGCATTTTTCATTAAAGACTTTTTTTCCATATATAAGTGGAAAGGTTTTTGTATGTGTTGGCTTTTTTGATCAGTTTTTGGTTGATAGATTTAAGAATTTCACTGAAAGCATTTCACATATGAGTATTGTGGATACTAGCACTGCTCTAGATATGTTAAGTTAGGTGTTCTCTGACTTTTTGTTTAAGTGACAGAACAGCAAAATAAAAGGAATCCTACGTCACATTATTTTGTTTAGTAATAGCGTTCTGAACATGCAAAATGGAGAAATCTAAGAGAAAGAGAGAATGAACGAAGAGGCGTATGAATTCTTATGGCTAAAAGGACGAAATTATTTGTTTGTAGAAGTAAGTCTTGTGGATGATCTGTTTTGTGTGGTTTTAGTTGTAGCTGAAAAAAATCTTTTATATCCAGTAATTGCTGTGTGCATGTACTTAGTTAATTACTAGCACATTTGCAGATAGATGTCATAGCATATTTGTGTGGTTAAATCTATTTCACCTCTGAGTAGCACTCAGGATTGTTTTATTTTACTTTTGTCAGCTTAGGAAAATACTTGTATGTATGTGACATCCCGAACAGTAGCTTCTGTAATAAGGTTCAAGCTCATCTTGGAGTTAATTTTCTGTTGTATTGAACCGTAATGAAGATTGTGATTGTTCCGCTTTAGCTGTAAAACTTGGAAATACTGAGTCAGTGTTCTCTGTCCCTTTCTTGCTATTGCTTTTTTCACTTGTAACATGTTGAACTTAAAATGGTATCATCAGAAATGTATTTTAAGAAATCAAGTCTGTTATTTAACTTGCACAATTTTGGATGCTGTAACTAATGAGTTTTACACAGACAGCATTTTATCTTCTTGCAGATTGTATCTCATCTCTCACTGTTGTGGTATTGAAGGGCTGAACCATAATGTCATTTGTTTATATGGCTTATTCATTTTTGCTCTTTTGGGGAAAGATCTGTGGAAATTTAATCTATTTATTTGCTGTGTTCTGAAACTGTAATGAGAGCAATGTTGAGAAGATTGCATTGATGTTTGCCCAGAAAATGGTGGACATTGCAGGGATTATTTTTACAGATTTATCTGCATAGTGTAGAAGACCGACCTTGAGAAAGTTCTTACCTCGCTGGCATGTGTGCTGGAATAGAGTGCCACGCTGGAATGCTGTTATGTCGCAAAGGGAAGAGCAGGCTGTTTGCATAATGTTGTCATTTTTGCTTAGGCTGTCATATCTGTTCTACCTGTGGTGGCATGCAATTGTTATCTGAGCAAGGAAAGAAGAAAGAGAATATTCTTGCAGCTCAGAATAGAAGAATAATAGTAACAGCAATTTTACTGCTTGTCCTGGAGTAGCTCACAGATTGCACATTATATCCTCCGTTGAGGTTCTTTCATCTCTTAGAAGTAAAAAGCCTCTGCTGGATTTAAATAAATAAATCACTTTTAATGAAACAGGCAAAAAATTATAGTGCTAGACTGTAAAATAAGCTTACTTTTCTCTTTCACTAAATGATCAGATCTAATCTAATCCATTGGTTTATTACTGCATTCTTTCTATGCTGTCGGTCTGGTTGCACTATCTGGCAGTTAAATACAATAATAGTATTCAGAATTTTCACAGCATATTTTTTGAATGTTCATATGACTGTGGAGTAGGAAACTCTTTGGAAATATCCGTGAGTTACCAGTTAATAGAGAATATTTTAGAGCTGTGTACAGAAAAGAGGTGGCATGTTCTGATAGGTTTAAGTTGTATATAATTTTAGGATATTACTAAAAGATTTTTTTTTAATAGAACTGAAATATCTAACAGTCTGATTAATAAAGGTAGTACAGCTCTGTGTACACGTTTGGTTTGCACCATTGGATTGTATGATTTTTTTTTTTTTTTTATCCTTCAGCACCTACAGTCCTAGCATTGTTGCTCTTGTATGATCCTATACCAATTATGCTCTGATTCTTCTTTTATGATTCTTATATCTTCTCTGTGTTTGTCGGAACCACTTACCTTTTCTTTGTGTGCAGGATTCATAGATAGATATGTTCCTGTAATGGACTTGCTTGGTAGTATGCTTTTTTTTTTTTTTTTTCA
>NW_020450871.1:6081613-6106405 GCF_003343035.1 Apteryx rowi | reverse complement strand
TTTTTTTTTTTTTTTTAGTGCTAAGCTGATGATTGTAGTAGCTAGCTTTCTGCTTTACTATAGTATTCAAGACCAATGTGATACTTTAAAAAATGTTTAATACATAATAGATGTGTGTGTTGTATGTGGGGCTCCTTGAAGTATTTTGCTTAAGGGCGTGTGGCTGAAAGAACCTCTTTTAAAATGCCAACTTCAAACAGCTGATAGTTAAATATCCCATATGGAATTTGACATGCTAAGGATATATATATATTTTTTTTCTTTTAGACTTTGACTTCAGTGTACCAGGTTCTATGAAACTTCACAATCTTATCTCTAAACTGAAGAAGTGGATCAAAATTCTGGAGGCAAAAACTAAACAGCTTCCAAAATTCTTCCTCATAGAGGAAAAGTGTCGTTTTCTAAGTAATTTTTCAGCTCAAACTGCAGAAGTAGAGATACCTGGAGAATTCCTTATGCCAAAGCCAACACATTATTACATCAAGATAGCAAGGTAAACTATGACTGGGGAAAGGATAGTTGTAATTCTGAAAATGGAGTAGCAAATAGAAGCCTCCCAATCTACTCTGTGCAAAAGTAGATATACTAAATATTTCATTGTATTTAAATTACATATTTAAACTCATATTTCATTGTGACATTTTGGTATAGTACCTTTAGTTTTTACTTAATTCTCTTTTGGTAATTTTACATTGTCTCACTAGGCAACTGTACTGTTTCTTACATGAAGGTTATAGTTGGATTTCTTTTATATTGTAAATTGAGAGTATTTCCTTTACGGTAGCCAATAGAGAGACTGTTCTTCAAAATAGTGATCAAGATCTGATCTAATGATTAATTTTGCTCAAGAACCATGCTTAAAAAAAAAAAAAAGAAGAGAGAGAACACATAGAAGAAGGACTTTCTGACTACAAAATAGAAACCTTGGGTTATTTGGATAATAGAGTTGTACATTGTAATTCAGTTACACTGCCTTATATATTTGTGGGATTTTTTTGTTTTTTATATTTTAAGTCCTAATTTAATGTCACAGGGGATCAGCTCAGGTGCTTTAATCCCTCTTTCTTCCTAATAGGTTTATGCCCAGAGTGGAGATAGTTCAGAAGCACAACACTGCAGCCAGAAGACTCTATATCCGAGGCCATAATGGAAAGATTTACCCATATCTGGTAATGAATGATGCTTGCCTGACAGAGTCTCGTAGAGAAGAGAGGGTATTACAACTCCTTCGCCTTCTGAACCCCTGTTTAGAGAAAAGGAAGGAAACCACAAAAAGACACTTATTTTTTACAGGTACTGCAAAGAGAGGTTTCATGCTACTTTAAAATATATATTATACTCAAAGATTATAATTGCTAAATTTGTTTGAGGGCTACCAATCACTGATACTGAAATTTTTGATTCAGAAGGTAAATTCACATGTCTAGGTGATTTGGGCTTTTCTGGCTCCACTCTAAAGAAGAAAAGTGGATGTATGTGATCTAGGGTGTTTTTAGAAGAGGTTACAAACATCGTTTGTGATATGAAGTTCAGTCATGAATGACAGTATATAAGGCAGAGGCATGCCCATTGGATCTGTTGCTATAGAAGTGGATACATATACTTTAGAAAAAAACACTTAGAGATAACTGGGGAGGGGAGAACAAAACAATTTTCCCCCAGTATGTGAATATTTAATTTCTTTTACCTTTTCCACATAACCCAGAAGAAGAGATATATATATTTTTTCAGAGCTTTAAATTTGATAGATGGTTTCTGAATTATCCAAGTGAGAACATATCTCCGAAATTTTTAAAGTAACTTTATATAGAAATCTGTGGTGATGTTTACTTTCAGGAATATATACTGACTAGTTAGTTATTGCCAAATAAAATCCATTCATAATCTAGATATTGGACACAGGCCTTCTGTTGAATGTACTTTTACGATCCTGTATAAGGTTACTTGGTTTGGAGAGTGCACTTTGCCAACAGCACCACCTGGCAATGCTTGAACAAAACAGAATTAACAAACAGTGCTAGAGAGGCCATAACAAGGAGAGGTAAGGATGGTTCCAATATGGTTTTTGTGTATAAATTGCCAAAATACTAATGTAATAAAAAGGTCACATATTTAAACATTTCAGAACGGAAATGGTGAATTAACTGAACGTACAGTCTTGATAATTCACTCATGAAATTATCTTGTGAGAAATACAGAGAATATCAGTCTTCACTTGGCAGCATACTTGGTCTGCTTGTGATTCAAATACTAATGTAAATAGAATGACTTTGAACAGTTAATTTCTGGTGTTTTCCAGATACTTAAGTTGTTGGCAAGTTCCAGCTTATGGCTTATAACTTCATATTAATATATAAATATTGTTCATTTCAGAAGGTCATTGAATCACTTATTAACTTCAAATAAATGAGTTCTCTATGTTGCGCTAGTCACTTCTAATAAGCCTTGGCTGGTGAGTGGGTAAGGGAAGCATTAAGTGAAGACACTAAGACAAAGCTGCTGCTTTTCTGTTGTTGTCCTTTTTAAAAGTGCTGAGATCTCATTAAAAAATACACAGTTTTATCAGTTTCTCCTTTTTGTGCTCATAGTACCTATTGACAAGAGCTTAGATGGCTAGGTGATGTAAGCTGCACTTAGCTAGAAATGCAAAATTGAGATCTAATTTTAAAAAGACAAAAATGTACAAGCCAAAGGATTGGTTATAACAAAAAGCAAGTATAGTATCTCTATATGCGTGCAAACCATTTTACATCATTCTCAGTCCAAAATAACAGAAATACAGTAGATAAAGCCTTGAAAGATACAATAGAAAAGGCCACTGCCACTTAAATATATCATCTATAACATGATTAATCAAGTAACATGTTGTCCTTCAAAGAGCTGTTTTTAAACTATAGGTTTTTTGGAAAACATTCTGTGCCTTATTACTTGATACTATTTAAAACAACTTGCAGATCATTCATTTCGCTACTGCCAAAGGTTAATGGAAGCAGTCCAGAAGAACTAGCTCATTAAGACCACTTCTTTCTCCGAACGCATTTTCTTTAAGACTAAAGAAACTGCATCAAAATATTTAAATGCTTTTAAACAACTTCTTCCTGTATTCCTGAGGCTAATTTTTACAACTTCTGAAGGAAATGATGAGAGAACAGGTTTGTTGGTAACCAGAGATCACTGTCGAGCAGTACGAGTATTGGCACTGGAAAAGCTGGCTATGGGAGAACTCTAGTCTTTCTTGACATTGGAGAGATGCACAACATCTGTTGAGCATCATTGAAAGTATAAATTGTGTCTTTGCAAGCTAACTTGTTACTCCTCAAGTGAAAGCTTAGTGGCTCTAAATTTTTTTCCTGTTGAACATTCTGCTGCATCTTCCTTCTGTTATTTTTAAACAGTGTCATTTAAACACCTATCCCTCAAAAATGTTCAAGTTCCCTCCAGTTTTTCTGGATCACTTTACATATCCTAACCTCAGTAGTTTTGTTCTTCAGAATCATTTTTACTGAAATGACACCAGTGTTATGTAATCAGATGCTACAAACCCCTGTGGGAAGAATAATGAATGCTCAATTTTTTGTTAAGATAGTTGAGATGTTTCTATTTAGTTAAAATAAAAATTCTGCTCTCATTTTCTTTTTAACTAAGCTTATGAATTTGTTATGAGCATAGTAATAACAATCGTCACTCGATACACTTCAGTTGATTATCACAGGAGTGTTTTAAGGGCTGATACTTGCATGATAATTCTTCTCTTAGTATTTGGATTATGGATTAACTGTTTTGTTTTGCTCTCTCTACCCCTCCCTCTGGTCCTCCCTCCCCCTGCTCAAATTATCCCTAGTCCCTCGTGTTGTAGCAGTTTCTCCACAGATGCGTTTGGTTGAAGACAATCCTTCTTCTCTTTCCCTGGTGGAGATCTATAAGCAACGCTGTGCCAAGAAAGGCATCGAGCATGACAACCCTATTTCTCGTTACTATGACAGACTGGCCACGGTCCAAGCACGGGGGACTCAAGCTAGCCATCAGGTATTAGAATATATAATGCATTTTATTCAACCTTTCTTCTTAAGAGCTCTACTATATTGTCCCCCCCACCTCCATCAGATATAAGACAAATATATTTTACAGAGGTGGTGTTTTAATTTTTTTGTTGTTTTGTTTTTTGCTTCGTAGATTCCTGGGAACTCTTTTATCTCACTGGTATTTTAGATAATCTTGGAAAATCTCAAAAGGGTGTATCTGTTCTACTTAGGTTGTTAAGGGTAACCTCAACTGAAAAAAGACAAGGGTTTGATTGCTTTTTGGCCCTTTTGTATAGCGCTTCTATATTTTCTTGTATAGCGAAAATAATCAGTTGATAACATTGGAAACAGTATTCCTATTTTTACATGAACGGGTGCAGCTGGGTACGCGATGGAGGCTTCCCTGTGTTCCTCTAACATATCTCTGAAAACTGGCAGTGCATTCGTGTCACCCAAGTCAAGTAGAAACAGTCCACTAATCTCATGCTAATAAATGATACTTCTGGGAAGGTAAAAAGCTCCTTCTCACTGTAACCTCCATGAAATATCCAATTCTGATAAATTTATTTTACATTTTTTATCTTAAGGTGAATGCAAATTCTCATAAAAATGCCAGTCCTATTTAAAATACAGCTTTTAGAAATACACAGTATACATATATCATAGACATCATTTAGAGAAATGATCTTTTCAGGCTTTCGCTGTTGCAAAATAAAACGAAGTGTTACGTAACATCTGTTTTTATTTTGAGAATTTTTCCTTCAGGTTATGAAACTGTCTTTAACAGACATTTAATTGAAGTCAGTATGACTATCGTTCTTTCTGGTACAATAGAACAGATCCTAACTTTATTTCTTTTTCTAATTAATTAGGCTAGTATATGCTACAGTAATTAAATACCGTGGTAGATTGCAGATGTTTAAACCCAGTGAAAAACTATTGCACAGTATTCATTTACAGAAGCAGACAAAGGCAGCTCTCAGCTTTTGTCTGTCTGTTTTTTGAGGTAACTTTGCTGTAATAACACATTAAGTGAATTGTTTCACCCAGAGTGTTTTCCCTAAGAAAAATATCCTCCATCTTCTTCTGTTAAACTGGCCTGTATACAAAGAAACCACAAAAAAATGCATCTTTAGGTTCCTGCCTGTGTAGGTCCCACGTATAATTTCAAAACTTGCCATGATGCTTTTTTTTTTTTTTTTTTTTTTTNTTTTTTTTTGTGGAACACCTTCCAATAAAATCTGTCCAATTGCTGCCATATCTGTCTGCACGTTTTTTCTTATGCCTCTTATTTCCTTGTACTACTTGCAGACTGCTTCCACCTGATAATGATTAATAAACGGAGGCTGCTATTAATCTTTTTTCCAGGGAGGGGGGAGGGAGAGACAGCTATGAAAATAATTTTTATCACTGTTGTTGATCTGTATTTTCCTCACTAACCTGTTAGTCTGAGCAAAATTTTTGATTTCATCTTAAGTAAGGGCTTAATCCAAAGCCCTTTGAAACAGGTAGGAGTTAAGCTGGCTCCCAAACAACCTTTTTAACATTGGATTTGTGAATGATATTTACATCCTTCAATAAGGAAAGGAGATTTGTCAACGAGGAGACACTGTGTACTTTAAAGTGGAAAAATGTGAACTGGGCTGCTCATAACCTCATATACAATGTTCAGTATATTGACATTGTGACCTACATTGGGGTTGGTGGAAATAAGTTTTATGAGTAACTTGTATAAATATTAAGACTTAAAATAGAGGATTTTAATTTATTGCTGTGGAATGCATATCCAGCATGCACTGAAGCTAGAAAATAGTGAAGTTTGTTGCATTAGCTTGCCATAAGGAAGTGCAGCAGGGTAATGTGTTGAATGTCACTTTAGTACACTTATTTTCTTGAAAGACTTGAATAGAAGATACTTCAATCAGGTTATACAACTTTTCAGACTCAGGTTTTGTCTCATGCTTGTTTGCGGATCTCTTATGCCCTTGTGAAAACAGCTCATTTAGTTTTATTAAAATAGTCTCTTGAGATAAATTTTCAAATACTTTGTAGCTATGCAAAGAATGGACTTACAAAATATTTGGGTGTATATTGGCAAATAGGTCAGAAAAACAGTGTTGGATTGAATGTGTCCAAGTTCAGAATCATGATGTTTTCCTAAAATAGGATACAGCAGTTGAGAGAGAAAGTTTGGTAGTTGGATTTTGGCATATTTGCCTATTGCTGAACAGTGTATTATTAAAAATTATCTCTTTTAACTAATATTTTTCTTATGTAGGTTCTTCGAGATATACTTAAAGAAGTACAGAGTAACATGGTGCCACGCAGTATGCTTAAGGAGTGGGCTTTGCATACATTCCCAAATGCTACAGATTACTGGACATTTCGAAAGATGTTTACTATTCAGTTAGCCCTAATTGGCTTTGCAGAATTCATCTTTCACTTAAATAGACTCAACCCTGAAATGTTGCAGATCGCCCAGGTATGCTTTAGTTTGTTCTAGATGCATGCTGTCGTCTTTGATCAAATGGAAATTTGGACTTTTGAAATGAGTCAAAATGTACAGTAATTTGACATATATAATTAACAACGCATTTCAGTAGGTTTTTCAGTTAATTATACGATTGCACATCATGTAGATAGTAATTTAAGCTGCCATCAGTGGATGTCAACTCTAACTTCTCTGGTCAAAATACGAGAATTTAGAACTTTGTTTGTAAAATCATTTTTAGATACTGGAACTGTTCATGTAATTAACTGAAAAGCTTCTCTTTAGCCTTTCTTCAAATATATTACTTTGGATATATCTGACTGTCAAACAGTTGCATTTAAAAAAAATATTTTCGAGTTTCATTTTCCAAAAGGGGAATTTTCATTTTCAACTACTCTTTTTCCTTGTCCTCTTTTGGGCATTGGCGTCTTGTCAAGCTACAACTCCTATTAGCAGTGATTTTTTTTTTTTGTTTTTTTTCCTGCTTTAAATGAACATTTAAAATGAGGCTTGCCGCCTTAGTAGAGTAAAGGTGGTATATATTAAAGTCTTGATGCCATGTTAATGCAGGGAGAGCTATATTGTGTATAGCAATTAATATTCTTTAATCCCCGCTCTGCAGCCGTGGCTTTTGGTTGCTTACTCAGAGTGAACAATGCAGTGCTTTGTTGGGATGCATACAGAATGAAGATTTGTGTTTCTTTGTGACTCCTTATAGACCATTGCTACAAAATAATCTATTCCTTAAGCTTGATATGATGATAGTCTCTATTTATTAAGGTTTTTGGATGCACATTTTGAGAGAATTATGTACCTGACCTTCTACATGCATTTAATTTTTCTCTTTTTTACTCAAAGACTGAGGAAGAGAGTAAAAAGCTATTGCAGTAAATTAGGTTAAATCACACATTCATTCATCTTAAAGAATCACTTGTAACTATTTGTGTTCTAAGTATTAACAGTAAACAAAAATCCATTCTCTTTTGGCTTCATTAATGAAAATCTGCTCCTTTGATTTCTTTTGTGCATCTTGCTTTTAAATCCAGGATACTGGCAAGCTAAACGTAGCTTACTTTCGCTTTGACATTAATGATGCTACTGGTGATTTGGATGCCAATCGTCCAGTTCCATTCCGGCTCACACCAAACATTTCTGAATTTCTTACCACCATTGGGGTATCTGGTCCACTGACTGCATCAATGATTGCAGTAGCTCGCTGCTTTGCACAGCCAAACTTTAAGGTCTGTATGCTTTTTGAAAGGTTGTTTGCACGGACGTTATATTCAGCAGTTCATAAAACTAAACAGCATTTTATTGGTTAAGCTAGAAACTGAACAATCCATATTTAAGTTTTTAAATCTTACTCCAAGGTCATTAAAAAGGCCAGGTGAAATCTTTGTAATTTGCCTCTTTTTTTGGAAGGAATAGGAGGAAAATAGGTATAATTCTATTCTTAATTTCATTTTTTGTCCAAGCATGTTAATTCAGGCTGATTGTTTCAATGCTTTAGCCTTATAAATCCTTACAAATTCTGGCAGTGGTAAATGTGGTAAATGATAAAATGACAAATGCAGCATCATTTAGAATCTTCATAATATGCTGTGAGTAGAAATGTGTCTTGTCCCTTTGTTAAGAGCAGAATGCTAAAGATATATTGTTACTTTGATGGATTCTAGCTCTTAGCAGGGTGTAGTTTTCTAAAGAAATTGTCTAACTTCCTTTTAAATTCTAATGCTTTCCAGAAATGATGCATCTTGCACTTAGGCAGCAATTTGCACCAGAAAGACATTGCACAGAACATACGGTAGCTACAGTGTGAGCTAGTTACTTTTTTAAAAATGGAAAAATATCCTGAAATGAAAATTTTCTTTATCCATAATACAGAAAGCTGTTAGATTTTTTTTCATAATTCATCAGCTTACCTTTCTAAGCCATGTCTATACATGCAAACGAGTTTTCAGATGTAGCATGTAATTTCAATATCTGAATTATGTATACCTGATTAGATTTGCTGCACTGATTTGTTGCAGATCAGAGCACAGGTGTCCCATTTATTCTTTTTGGAGTTATGAGTGCCCAGCACTCAATTCAGACATGTGGACATTATTGCTTTAGACGATTCTGGCTTCTGGACTTATACTGAACTTTTTCTTCATAAATCTTTTTTTTACAGATGCCTATAAAATATATTTAATAAGTGTATGCATATATTGGCCTAATCTCTATGTATGTTATGAAATGTTTCTTTATGGGCAAACAGTAAATTTAACTCAGACTAGACACATAAAAGATTATTTTAGAAGTTCAAGACTGTTGGAGTTGATAGATTAATGTCGGTAACTCAACTTAGTGATGAGAAAAAACAGGAAACTATTTCTTGTGGACCTTTTTTTTTAATCCAGTGATAGAGCTAGCCTTGGGATTTCTTTCAGCTTGAAATCTTAAAAATATCTTTTTGAACATCCATTATCTAAAAAACTCCCTAGAATGAGCTGTGCCATCTCTTGTTCCCCTTCCCAAAGAAGCTGACTCTTGCAGATAACTACTCCTTAATTTAGGTGGAAAAGGGTGTGGAACTTCACAGAATTCAGTAGTAAGATTCAGAGCTCACTAAACTCGATGACTGCAAGCTAACAATGTACAAATCATTGAACAAATCTCTATCATAGAACAACATGTGTGTGTATATATATGTGTGTATGTATGTATATGTACTTTGTAGTCAGCTTGCTTTCTCTCTGTGGCAGAAAACAGTATTCCCTGAGAGCATAATCATTGTGTAAAAAAACAACTTTGCAAAGTACTCTTAATCTTTGCACAATGACCTCTGTGTGTGTGTGCGTGTGCATGCGCGCTTGGGGGCGGGGGGAGCCATATAGTTAATGGAGTCACTTAAAAAATAGAATATATATGACTGTATTTGTGTATGAAGATCTTAATATACTTTATAGTTCACGTGATTTTTAATTTCTGTAGGGGATATTGTGTTGTGTTCTCATAATAAGAACTTCTTATGAAAAGAAAAACCTTGAGAGGAAATAATAAACACAGTTGGAAGCTACAGTCATCTTGAAAAGGCTGAGATTGCAAAGCAGGACCAAAAGTGTCAAAATGCTGTTGATTACAATTTAGTTAAATCTGTAATTCCTGATGGTTCTTTGGATTAAACATAGTTGTCTGATTTTTTCATATAGGTTGATGGCATCCTAAAAACAGTGCTACGGGATGAAATAATTGCTTGGCACAAAAAAACACAAGAGGATACTTCCTCTCCACTCTCAGCAGCTGGGCAACCCGAAAATATGGACAGCCAGCAGCTGGTTTCACTAGTTCAGAAAGCTGTTACTGCTATCATGACTCGACTTCATAATCTTGCTCAGTTTGAAGGAGGAGAAAGCAAAGTCAACACTCTCGTAGCAGCTGCAAATAGCTTGGATAATCTCTGTCGTATGGATCCTGCCTGGCACCCCTGGCTGTAACTTGAAATTTTCAATAGCTTTTTTTGCTGCTGTTCGTGCTGTGAGCCATATATTGTGTTAAGAAAATGTGAAGAAATCTTTTCAAACCATGGCTTACCTGTCGCACTGCATTTTGTCAGTCTTCATTTTAATCGTGTTTACAGGAATATAACAGTTTTACTGTTTTTAATTAATCTCATGAGGGGTATCTCATGTTTCAGAAAAGGTTGTTTAATATGCAACAACAACTTCACAAATAGCTTAAAATGAAGGGAGGAGACTTAAATAATGTACAGAAAAATCTTATTTTATGATGGGGACTATAAAACTAACACTGTTAGATTTAGGATTTGCCATTCCTAATAATCTACAGTATATAAAGTTTTTATACAATGATAATTATATTTAAAAAAAAAAAAGTATTCCCAGTTACTGAATTTTACTTGGTGAAATTTTACTTAATCACTGTCCCTTCATTATACCAAATTGAAGGCACAAATACTCTTCCTTTATGTTTGCTTTCAGAAATTTACATGAGCAAAGTTGGTTTGTACAGAGAATTTTGTACCAAATGTATAGAGGTAACTTTTTGTTAGGCAATGAGAAAATGATGATCAAATTGTGCTAGCTTTTCTTGGAGCACAAGCTATGTACAGTGAAAGTGTAAGCCATTTAGGGTATTTGGTTTAGTTGTGGACAGTGTTGGGGGGGGGTTTATAAAAGGGATGGGAAAAGTCATCCATTGATACCTGTATTTGACTGTAACTGATAAAAGCAAAAACTTATAAAGTTATCTCTGGTTCTTTTTATGTTTAGACTTCTGTTATTACAATAGCTTCTTCAGAATGAATTTGTATCTTTGTAATTTAAGAAAAGATCGGTTTATTGTTTCACTTGAGTCTTTTTGTTGTGTTAGCATTTTTATAAAACTTCGGTGTTGAGAATGTTAAATTTGTACAGAGTGATTTTTTCAAAATAAATATTTTGTAAAACTCTCTATGGTATTCATTTTTTATTTTATTGCCGTAGTATTATATAATTTTTTCCTAAATAAAAGACCTACAAGCAGGTGTACTCTTTGATAAATGAAAACAGCCTGAATACTAGAAGGTGATGACTGTATTAATAGACATGCCTGTTTTCTATGATGTACTCATTTATGCTGTTGAACTTTTTGTTTCTAAGAAGACTTGCAAATAGGAACTATGTTGAAAGAAATTCTTGTCATACACAACGTACAATCTTTCTTGCTGGCTAGTCAATTAAGGTGTTAACCATCTGTCTCCTAAAAGTCTGTCTTTAATCAGAATAGTCTATTTCATGTCTGCTAGAAACACAATTTTCAAGTAATTGTTCAGCGGTCAAGACTATAGCTGGAGGTGAACTGTATTAGGGAATTTCTGCCAGTATTTCCATAGAAACAAAGGAGAGCTTGGTTTGGGGAGCTTTGGTTTCTGTCTTAAAATTTTTTTTTTTTTTTTTTTTTTTAGCATAGTCAACAGGTTCTTTAGAGACTTCAAAATAACACGAGGCATAATCTGAGTTAATCATCACCATTCAGTAGTGTGTCTGTCTATCTGCGAGGTAGGGGGAATTTCTAAGAGCCACTTTCTAAGATCTGCACTACCTGCAGATCAAGGCTTGCAGTATGTATGAATGTAGTCAAGTCAGGACTAAAAGCAAAGCAACATGCACTTTCCATAGGTATCTTGCTTACAGAGTCACAGAAAGATCTGTTCCTTTCACCTTTGCAGCCATTAGGAGAACCAGCCAAGTGATACGGACTTGAGAGTCAGCGTGATGCAGCTCCTGCACCTCTATATTTTTCATCTTACAAAACCGTACTGCACTCTCCCTCTCGTTCTCTCTCTCTCTCTCTCTCATCTATATATACACACCTACATACACATTACATGCGCACACACAAACAGACATAATTTGCAGCCATGAATATAATATGAACTCAAAATTGCTTAGTTGAGGTGATGAATTTAAACCCATCTGAAGGCCAAGTGTTAAAGGGTTCCCGCTGTATGTTTGATGCCGAAGGGACGCAGCACTCTGTCCTGCCAGGCAGTGACCTGGTATCAGCTGCTCAGTCTTCATTGCCCTTCAGGTGGGATATGGTAGTTTGCTGTACTGGGCATGAAACCTTTGATACTTAGTACACAATATGTTGCTATATGTTAATTATGCATAAGTATTACAATATGTGTCAACACAATACATAGGATCATGTATTGTTTTGCCAGCTTAATTTATGAATTTACTATTTTTGAATAGTAACAAATATAGATAGTATTAGAAATGAAGCTACGTTGCACTCCAATGCACTTTTTTTTTTGCCTCAGGATATAACTATAATATAGCAGGAAAAATAAAATGCCATTTTGAAAATGGAAATGCAAACATTATTGACATGTAAAGGAAAAGGAAGGCTTTACCCTTAGCTCTCAGAAATGACAAGTAAAGTCCTAATAATGCATTTATGGAAAAATGTCATATTTTTAGAGGGGAAAAAATGGAAAAATAAATGAACATTCCATTTGCTCTGTAAAATACAGTACAACACAATATTAAGGAACAGCAACAAATTTAGCTTATTCTATGCAGAATTGTAATAAATGAATCCTTGAAGTTTTGGAATCAAAAGCTAATTGGAAATAATTGTTCACTAGCTTAAACTGCAACAGTAGTAACATGCTACATTTTCTCTAAAATTATTTCACTTGAAGGATATTCTCATACAAGTTTATTTTCAGTTCTTTCCTAGGTGAGAGAGATGGACCAGAGTTTTTCCCAGCTGAGTTGCTACTGCCTTTCCTATTAGCTGAATTGAGGACCTTGGCGAGGGCAAAGGGACTCTTACTGAGTGAGTCATGACTTTCCCAGCTGTTCACCTGCTTCTTCCCTAGATGCAGAAGGGTCAGCAGCAGACAAGGTCCAGCAGAATCGGGTGGTAAGCCTCCAGCCCTCTAAGGTTTAAAAAAAGAGTGGTAGCCAACTTGTTCACCTTGAGCCACAGGCAAGTGATGACAGATAGGCTGGTCAGTTTGTGGACTTGAGATACAGGCATTTATATCAAGAGGATCAAGTCTTTCTGTTTAATGTAGTTCTCATATAGATAAAAAGTTTTACTGTGGCCCCAGCTGGGGGTGATTTTGGCTGGGAGGGAGAGTCTATTCTGTCTCACCAGATGCTTTTTATTCTAGATTATGGTTCTGTTTGCTTGTATGATGAATAAAGCTATGGCCCAATTATTCCCACACTTGGCTGGTGTGCTCCTTGTTATGTAGCTAAGACAGCAGCAATAGACTGAGTCATGCTGTATGTCATTATTTACAAATGGAAGCTCAAATACTAGAGCGATAAGGACTGTGTAAGAATTTGGAAAACAAACGTATTCTTTTTGGCCAAGACTTGCTTCCTCGTCAAAATCATATTGGTGAGAAGAATCTGACCTTTCTTCTTATAAAACATAAGGCTTCCTGCATGTGTCACAACATACGCTATATGCAGTCATTCACAACTAAGCTTAGTGCTTTTATCACTTGAAGGGAATTGTTGGCTTCTTCTTATTCAAGATTGTAATGATTGTAGCTGTGAAATATGGCACATGCTACATCAGAGGAGTTGAAGTATTTTTCTTAATCGTTTGCATGTCTTAGATATGTCTAAGAAAGAAGACAACATTCCCTGAAGGGAAATCATCAGATGATTCAGCCACTTTTCTGTTCATGATGGAACTTTTGATGGAAAAGTGAGAACAGAAATTCCATGGACAACAAAATTTGTTCCCTTTGTGTGATCTATCTCCTGTTTATTCAATTATACTTCTAAAAGAAAACATGAGGTGCAAGGGAATAGGACTAATATGGAAAAGACAATTATTCCAGTGAGGTCCCTGGTAGTGTTAACATGCAAGCACTTGGATATTTTTCAGAAATGTTTGTTATGGATTTACCTTATTTTGTGAGAAGGCTTCACCCAGAGTTTTACCACCGGCCCCAAAGAGGTAAATCATGAAAGCTTTTAGTTATATATGAATATTCTTCAAAGTTTAGAGGAAATCTTCTGACATATCTTGTATGATCAGCAATTGTCCATTAGCAGGTAACCTGTTTGACATAGCACAGTAAGTGGAGTTTCTGATTATGTTTAAGAACAAGTTACATGTCTATTAGCTGCATTTAATTTTTCATGATTGTAGACAGGGGTTCCCTTTGGCCCTTTATCTCAGATATATGCTCAACATAGATCTTGCTGAGTAGATACATTGAAATACATTGTCAATTCACTCTAAATATTCCCTTCAAGGTTTCTTCTCTCAGATTAGATGTTATACAAAAACCTACGTTAGAAAAGAATCACTACTCTTCAAAATCAAAAACTTGAGAATTGAGAGAGATGAAAATTAAAATAGTCTCTGAAACTGTGTGCATGGGCATGGAGTATTCTTTAAATTCATCCTGTGGGTTTTTTTCCCCTGTAGATTCCTGGACAGGGCACGCTGGATCTTCGTGACAGTAACTAATGACAAGTCCTTCACACTAAAATTGTGCCAACCATATTTCAAGTCTGTATGAAATGTATAGGGATATATATGTTTTCCAAATAAAAAGTCTGGACTTTTTTTTTTAACATACGTAAAACAGCCCGTTTTAGCTAGCCTCTGTCTGTGTGTGTATTCTGTTGAACTGCTATCTAACAAAAGAAACAAAACAAAAATAACAGTATCAGAAAATCTCAGCTTCATGTAGTCACTTAATGTAAGAAAAGCTAGGTCAAATAGTTTGAGGTTTAGCAAAGTCCAAGCAATTTTAATTAGATTCTGACAAGGGAAGGAATCAGGCAGTTTTATTATTACCAGAGCCATCTGTAATATATATGAGAAATCTTGCTTCAACCACTGAGGAAACATATGTCACTATGAATGCAAATGAAAATTAGTCATTTTCATATTAAACAGTATTTGTAATGGATGTAAGTGAATATAAGCTTCATTTTCCTGCAAAAGGGCTGTCCAGGTGTTGTCAGATACATGAATTGCCAAGGATATTATGGATTCTATTTTGTCAACCCCAGGAGTGTTTTTGAGCTAAAGCCGCTGGTAGGTGGGTGAAACTGTACTTAACACTTTGAACAAATAATGCCTAATGTATATGCTTAAAAAAAAAAAAAAACACTTTGTGGTAGATATGAATAATTGGTTTGTTTTCCTGGTGCTCTGTAGACTCTGCTGGGTGCAAATCCAAGCCTGCTAAAGACAGAGCTCAGTTATCCTCCGTTTTCATGAGTTCCAGGTTTTGCTGGGTGAAACCTTTGCCCCTGTACTCAGGGGATTATAGACCTCCTGCTGCACAGCTCATGGGGAGCTAATAGCCCCCTGCCACGGAGGACGTGAAGCACTTCAGCAGGGCAGAGTTACCTGTGAGTTGGTGTGAAGTGAGCTTCAAGGTAGGTCACTCTAGTGACGGAAATATTAGTAACTAAACAGAACTTTAGTCATGAAACACCGTAAACAAAAATGTGACCTGGGGAATTTACATGGTCAATAAACAGCTGTCAGGTTTGTCAAATTATATTTTATTTTTTCAGTCTCCTGTTCTTTGTAACCATGTTTGGCTCTGTCTTTATTAGACAACGACAATGCAATTTAACCATTTATTGTCGACCCTCAAGTAGATTATCAGAATCAATTTGCCTACATAAGCTATAGTCCAAATCAAAACCATTTAACAGTAGTTGGGTGTTTGAGTCCGCCCTGCAAAACTGGTATGTTGCTTTACTCTCCTGTAATTGGGCTGTCCACGAGTTGTCAGATACAAAGGGAGAGAGAGAGAGATAGTTATTACTGGGAGAGGATGACTCAAAGCATTTCAGCGGCAGACAATGAAAGCTCTGTTTTGTGATGGCAGTAGAATAAAGTTGCTTTTAAGGCTCCGGTCTGTTTCAAATATGATGCATGAAATGTTCTTTTGTGGTGTAGAAACCTATTCAGACAGAAGAATTCACACTTGCAGAAGCTTTCAATCAGCTCAGTGTGGGTGCATTTTACATTCAAAAGGTTCAAGAGAGCACATGTAAAACAACTGGTGGATTATATGTGATTTATTGTTATTCATCCAATATGCCAGTGTCCTGTGTGTAAACATGTGCGGCGACTTTAGCAAGGAGCGTAAATGCAACGGTACTGTGTTCCTTGAAAGAAATTCCATGTAGGAGTCACGGTGGTGAAATCCAGAAAAATTAGTCTGTGGACCTGCTAGCTTAGAGTTTCCTCTCTTGACTGTGGCCTTTTCGTTTGCTGTGAATTAGTATTGCCGTTCCCTGAGAGTTTCAAGACGCGTTCAGAGGAAATGCTATTATTGGTTCAACTGCGCTGTGTTCTCTTTCTGCTTTTAAACTTATCTCTTAGTCCTTATAATCCAGTGTTTTACTTAATAGACCTTTTACTTACTTTACTTATGCCCCACGCAGGTAAGCGCATCCGGCCCAACGGGCTGGTCTGCGGCGCGCCGAGGGCGAGCGAGAGGGCGGCAGGCGGCCCGGACCCGCCCGCGCCGGCCGCAGCCGGCTCCAGCCGGTCCGTAACGGCCGAGCGCAGCCCGCCGCGTGCCCGAGCCGCGGCGCAGCTGCTGGGGGCAGGAGGCCTGGCGGGACACGCAAAACGTGAGGGAAAACGGGGGCCGCGCCTCTGAGGGGAGCAGCCCCCGGGGACCGCGGCGGGCGGTAAGAAGCAAAGAGGCGCGGAGGAAACGAGCAAAAGGCCGCAGCGGCTGAGGGGAAACCCTCGCTGCTGGCCCGGCCTCCTGTGCCGCCCCTGCCCGAGGGCGCTGCTGCCTGCGCGGCGCCGCGGGGAGCCGAGGTCGGCGAGGGGGAGGAGGGGTGTCAGGCTGCAGCCGGGCTCGGGGAAGGGCACGGGAGGTGCTTCCCTGCGAGTTCACTCGTTTGTATTTTTTTTCTCTCAATACCCAAATCAGTAATTAAAAGTTTCTGTTAACTGGCAATAAGTTAAATTAAGTGAAATTCCCCGAGTCGAGACTGTTTTGCTTGCAACGCTAAGCATTCTGGCAAGTGTCTTTAGCCATGGTAATTTACTCTGGGATGGCTGGGACCTGTACAGCCACAACTTTGGAGACGCTGTCGTGGAGGCCCAGCAAGGGAGATTCTGGTTCTGCAAAAGACTACTGATTTTTCCATTAGGTGATTTTTTTCCCCCTCTCACTCTATTGAAGTACTGCATATAGTTAATATGCTCTTAGAAAGTGGGTTTTTTGGGTTTTTTTTTTTTTTGGTAAGCTGTAAAACTTGTCCTGACCTTGTATAGCGTTGAAGGATCACATCATGCTTCTCATAAGAAATTAGGTGCTAACCCTACTGTCATGATGAAGTTTCAGTTGGTTCCTGATGTTCTGCTATGGCTGTATTTCCAGGGTAGAAGCAATGACTAGGGTATATGCTGCCTTCCCTGTCCTGTATTCCGGCAGTGCAGTTCTGGATTTATGAGGTCCTTTGGGCAGAAGCTGTTTATTTCTTGTCGTGTTCAACAATGTGAACATCTTTAGCACTTTGTGCAGATACATAACTTGCTGTTTAGTCAGTGGTGGTTGGGTTTCTCAGAGGAATGCTTTTAGCTGTCCAGGGAAGTCAACTGCTGTATTGAAGTGCCAGTAAGAGCCCTTTTCCAATCCACCTGATTCTTTGTGTTCCTGAATATGGTACAGACATATATTACTTTTTGATATCATACCAGCTTTGACTTTTAAAATTTGGTGTGCCCTGGGCTCTAATGACCAGGTCTCCCTTGCTGTCTGCTGCCTAATTCTATTTTTTTTTTTAAGGAAAGGTTATTTAACCAGTCTCTACGATGCTGTCAGAACTGTACCTTAATCAATCAACCACTGCTTGTCCTCAGTCTAGCCTCCATGAGCCATTACTTTGCCAGCTATATTAAAGCAGCTTTTTCAGTCTGTTATCTGGGAAAGGACAGAGACCTTTGCAGGCTCTTTGTTTCTCTTGATACTAATGCATTAATTATTGTCTCCCTCTACTCCTTGCTACTGTTTGTAAGAAACTGGCATTAAAGAATCTATTCTGCTTATTCAGCAAGAATTCTCATTAGCAGCAATTCATAAACCACTTTAGAATGGGTCAGCATTGCTTAATCATCACTTGAAGCAATACAAATGGCACAGAACTTTTAATTGAGGTCTGGTGGTGTCATTGAAATCTTGTTTCAATGTGTAATAGCTGTCCCCCTTCCTTTCTTAAAAAAAAAAAAAAGCAATCATTGCAAAAAGAAAGATGCTATATTAAGATGCTGTAAATTAAATGCATGCATTAATTTAAAGGCTGTATTTTTTTAACCTCTCATGCAGTGAATGTTATACTGTCCTTCCTTTTTTTAGCTTGAAAATGTGGGGGGACCACTCTTTATCTTCGTGAGGTTCTGTAGAGGACTGGTGGTTAGAGCTTCTGGGTTCCTTGTCTAGCTCCTCAGTGATACGCTCTCCTGATATGAAGTAAGTGAAGAAAATTGATCAGATAATTAAAGAACACAGGGGATGTAAAATATGTTTACTTTGTAGTCCATAGGTGAAAGGTTTTGCTTTTGGTTAAAATCTTTTTCTTTCTTATTCAAGTACTACAGTCTGGATGGCCAAACCTCAATTTTGCTGGAATTAAATGAGTTTTGAGACACCTTTGTGGGACTGTATCTAATATCCTGTGATCTCTCTCAGCCCCTTGCTGCCTCCTTCCCTTTTCCTACACATACTCAGCAACAGTTAGCAGAGCCTAAATGTATGAATGTGCAAAGGTACATAGGGAATGGCAAGATCCTGCTAAAAAGAAAGTGGGACAGATGAAGTTGCTTTGCAGGCTGTATCTGCTTTCCAGATGTGTAGCTAGATGCGTTCTGTGTGAGATATATTGCTCTTGCCTTTTGGATATTTCTGGAGAGACTAAAATTTTTTTAGCATTGCATCTAAACTTAGTGGAAGTGCTGTGTGGGTGCATGGAGTTCTTACTTTCTAGAAAGCCATATGCGGTTATTGCATGTTGCTGATTGTGGTTTGTAACTGTGACGGTGTTCTCTGTAGGTAAGTATGCCTAGAGGAAAGAGAAATGCATGAATGATACCTTGGTAAAGGATTTACATGTTGCTCTGTGCAAATAGTTTGTCTCTGTTACTTTCTTCACTTGAATTTAAGTGTTTCCCAGATTCAAGTTTCTCCTTTAAGGAAACATGCTTTTCTTTTGCAGAGGCACTCTGAATTCAAGCTGGCTAACTCTGAGTATCATTGGCACAGAGTTTCACCCAAGCACAGAATCTCACTGTCCTGCTTCAGAATTACTTGGCAGTTACCTGAACTGTGCTAGTTTTAGAGGAGCTAATTTGACAATAGGTAACTTCAACCAACCCTGCTGTGAAGATGTAGTTTTAGCTGCTGAGCATAGTTACAAATACTAAATGGATGACCTTTGAAACATGTACTGCTCATGAGAGGTACTTAGTTGACTGCAGTGGGGAAGTAATTTAATCCTTAATCTGTGAATGAAAGACAGTATAGCACAAGAATTACTATGCAAACTGGTCCGGTCTTCCACAGCTCTGACTGTTCAGTTCTTTCAGCTAAACATCTTAATAGGCCTGTCAAAATACGAACTGTGATCTTTTGTACTCTGCAGGCTCATTAAACAGAGCCACTAGGGAACTGTCAAATACTGGGGATCCCCTTTCTGACCATCGGCTGCCTGGTTTTGTTCTGGTGATTCTGGAATAAGAAATTATTCCTCTACTGATCTCCTGAGCCTTTCACCCCTTTGCGAGAAGATAAGCTTTAGTTTGGGTAAAATGATGCCTCATTTGCCTCTGCCTTGGCTGTTTCACCAAGCAGGTAGGTTGTGGATGAAGTAACTATTAAAAACTATGCAGAAGTGCTTGTTTCATTCTTTTTGTGGCAGGTATGTTACTGTAGAAACTGTGGGCTAGTTCAGTCCAGATATGAATTCTGTGTTCAGCTCTCACAGAAGGCTATTATTCATCCAGGAAAAGCTATCAGTAGGTCCAGTTTAGCCTTCAGTCAGACCGATTTTTTAGGGGTTACGTGTGCTATGTGATTCATCACAGTTCTTTTCTGTGACCTGAATGATGAGGTCCTTAATACGGTGATTTGCTGAATTGCTGTTTACATGCAGCTCAACTCAGTATGTCACGCTCTTGAAAATCCACCCAGAACATGATCTCAGCTTTGGTAACAGTGCTTTTAACCACAGTGATGTATTTCTTAGAGGAGGCGCATTCATAGACTGATGCAATAGTCATCCTTTTGTTGGGGCTTAAGGAAATCAATTTAATGTCTAAAACCCCAGTTCTTGACTGAAGGCTTTATTCTAGAAATCCGTTTGTAAATTCTTAGAGTGTTGCTGAATAAGGCTGGATACTTGGTTGAGATGTGTTTGTGTAGCTCTTTGTATTTATCACAGCATGATGCAGCAATGCTGGAGAAGGAGGTTCACACCGATTTTCAGACCTGCTCTGTATAAAATAACAGAAAACCACAGATTCCAGTCTTTTAGTTAAAAGCAATACAGTACACATAACGTAATGGCATAACCCTTCATTCCAGATGCCAATTAGACACACAATTGGTATGTTTCTTCTGCAGTGAGAAATACTACCTTCAATTTGCCAGTGTTTCTCTCACTTTTAAATGTCATTTAAGCAAAGAAGGTCATGAATTTGCTGAAGAACGAAGTAGCTTTGTCAGATCTTGGCCCTAAAATCTCCTTTTTATTGATGCAGAATTAAGTGTAGATTAAATTATGACTTGCATAAGGTATTATCCATCAATTGCAGGTCACCCTTAGAAGAAAGCAACTGAATGAGTTGGAACGTAGTTTACAGTGCCTACATCTAAGGAGAAACTCTCATGTCCAAGAGTTAGGACACAGGCTGTAAAATTTCAAGATCTGGCTTCTGTTTCTGACTCTGCTACTGACATGCTTTATTATCTTGGTGAAGTTACTTTCCCCCCACCTCCTCAACTGCTTTTGTTTTTCCTGTCGCTCTTTTGCCTTTTCCATAAAGGGAAAGGCTTGAACAATGCTTGGCACAATAGGAAACCCAAGTCAGGATCAGGTCATTAGGCATCCTTGCTATGTGAATAATATGTTGCTGTTCAGTTATGGTTAGTTTCGTCAACCAGGAACTAGACACAGATGTAGAAGAAAAACATTGCACTTTGTATCCTTAACAGAATCTTTCTGTTTAATTTATACATGCTATTTTAGTGCTTTTGAGGTAGCACAATTTTCCCTGGATGGAAAATAGTACAAACACAGAAGTTAATTGCCTTTGTTACAAAATTTTTCTCTCTGTATTTGTAGATCTGAATAACAATTATCTTCCTGTTTTGCCTGAATCAATGGTAGGAACTGCATATTTAGAGTGCTATGATTCACCTCCATATGTGCTTTAAATATTACTCAAAAGTAGCAGGGATAAATGCTGACAGTTAAAGGAGTAGATTACAGAACATGAATCAGTGATAAAAATGTGCAAATGGACCTGACATCAGTGGTGTAGCTGAAATATTATTTCATGATTGCTCATGGGGATTTGCAGTATCTGTCCCCGCCATCTTTAATAGGTAGCTGTTCATGAATCAAATACAATTTCAATCAAGGAGCAGCATGCCAGTGGGAGGAAGTGTATGAACATAAATTATGTAATTATTATTCCACTTGCTTTTGTGAATTTAATCACAAAAAAGCAGAAGCCTGAAGATACAAAATAAACCTTAAAGGCATCGTAATCCTAAACAACAACAGCAACACACCAACGCATGCCCTGTAAAATATAAAAAGATGATTAAAACAAATAGGAACTTTTATTAATTTATTTTCTTCATTCATGATCATTAGGCAATAATAATAAATTAGCTTACCATATTTGCTCATACTAAGTCAACATTTCCTGAAGCAAGAGCTGCAGAGGACTGGAAGCTAACTTAGTGGGAAAAGGAGATTCGTGAATGTATCCTTTTCTGTTAGGAAAAGTCAAGTGTGGTTTTTTGTTTTTAAGATGTCAGTATTGTGAACTGTGTCGCTGTTTATGGAAGAGGAGGAGTCATGTAGTAAACTTTTGTCATCCATGGACAGGTTGTCCAGGTTGTAGATTAAGTTTGTCATGGACGCAGATACACAGATGTGTATTTAGGGGTAGCAAATGTAGTGATAATGGGGAGCTGATAATATTAGATCTAAGTAGCATTTTCAACAAGTAGGGTATGTCCCAAGGCCTGTTATTGGAGATGGGGCACAAGAAAAGTCTAAACTAATAAAATACATACAGGAATAGTAGAATTATTTGTAGCTTCCTGAAGGGCAGTTGAGCTTTTTTAAATTTAAGAATTTTTTCTAAACCCTATCTTGGTTATACACAAACTTTGTCCAACAAAGGAGCAATATTTTCACTAACAGAGAATACAGTGTGTCTGGTTACAGTTGCCTTCATCTTTAATATAGGATGGGCTGCAGAAATACTAGGTCATTGCCTGGGGTGCACCTGGGTTCCATTGCATAGAAACACGGCCATTTGGCTGAAAAAGAATCGTCATCCCTGAGAAATTGTCATACTGGTCTTGCTGATCAATATTACTCTGTACCTAGTTTACCGACTCCCAGCGTAGACTAAATTCAAGTTCCGTTCAGAACTGGATTCCCAAACAATTTGAAAGAAGAATTTTTTTTGTGGTCAGTGAAGAATCATAACTCGCTTATGGATGGATCTCTTTATTCCTTTTCTCTTTTTAGGTGTATTTCTAAAACTTGTCCTGCTTTGAAGCCAAATAAGGAAAACAGAATAGATGTTTAACTGTGGGAGCTCAGAGATTTAGTGTGTCCATAGGCATAGCAGAGAAATGAGTCTCTTGCAAGAGGTTAGAAGCAATATATCTTAGCCTATAGGTGCTGGCCTACGTAAGGAGACATTTTAGATTTTATTGTGACACAGTTTGTTTACCTGCAGCTTTTTGCTTTTTCAGCAGCAGTTTGGCTGTTGACTTGTTTCTCCCTGGGCTTCTATATAACTGTCATTCATACCTATACGGACCATCCTTGTGTCTGTAAAATACAGCATGTCTGTTTTGCCCAGAACACAGAATGAGATTGCTGAGCCACCCAGACCCAGAAGCAATGTAATACTGTGAATTAGGTGATTTGCCCCACCTAATTCAGCCTGCTGAAGGGTAGTGCTATCAGCTAAGGCAAGTACCAGGCCAGTTTGGCCATACTGCTTTCGGAGCTCAAGCTAGGATCACTGCTTGGTCCTGCTTGGAGATGGGTGGTGCGTTAGCATGCCGTTTCTAGCAAAGGGATCACTTCCCTGTGGTGTGTGAATGCAGCTACGGTGGAGGTGTTCCGCTATGCGTTACAAGCATCCATTGGTCTCACCGGATGTCTCGGAAGCGCAGAGAAAGAGCGTACAGAAAGTTGATTTAACCACAAGTTGCTGTTCAAAATGTTAGCTACTTTATATTTCACTTTACCTGTAGCTGGTAATATGCATAGCCCTTGCTCCTCCCTTTTATATGATGTCCTTTAAGTGTCCTGCAGCTTATACATTCAATAGCAAAAGTCTTCCGATTATCCTCTTGGCAAGAAGGGAAGAATTCTTGGGCATAAGATACATGGCATGTTAATAAAGCAGGCTGAGGAATTAACTTCCTTGAAGGAGGAAGAAAAAAAAAAGACCTGAGGACCTTAATTTTGTTACTTTAATTCTGTATACATCACAAAACAAACAAGCCATAATGAGAAAATGAGCTTATCTGTGTACTGTGTCAATGATATGCAGATTAAGGGCAGCTGAATTCTAGCAGAAGCACAATATGTTGGACAAAGCACTCCTATACAATTTAATCCTTTAATCCATGTAGTAAATAAAACAAATGTTTTTGATGGGAAACACAATTACTTTGATTATAGCAACAGAGGGCATACTTCTTTTTTTCTGCTGCTTTATGCGGGATAAATAGGAAAAAGACTGATGGAGTTTGACAGAACAAGCTTTATAAATATACTCTCTTCCTGTCCATTAGACAGTAATCTGTGGATAAGGGCACTGTTATTAGCAGAATATACTACGGCTAAAGTTCTTATCTCTGATCTCTTGAGTATGAGAAGTACCCTTCCAGGAGAGTTTTGTTATTGACATGGGATAATGTATTTTTCTGAAGTTCTACTTTTTAAAGTGGTCCTTGGATGTCCACTTGATAACTTTAAGGTGAGGATCCTACACATTTCAGTACTTGTCTGCAGATAATCAGATTTCAGATGTGGCATCGTAACAACACTGTGTTCTGTAAGAAATCAGAGTTCACCCAGTCCATGTATTTGTGGTACATCTTAAAATATTTGGGGATAAAATTCAACAGCACAAGGTAAAATGAGGTCAAAAATACCAGCAGAAACTGGTGAGAAATACAGTCATCAACATCTAGATTTTATGAAATTGTTTTGTGGTCAGGAAACAACAAGATGGTTTTATTTTTGTTTTTTTTGACCATTTTTCAAATGAAATGTATTTTGATTTTTTTTTCCATTCCAAAAGACTTTTCATTTTGAAGTATTAGTCATTTTTAAAGTTTAAAAATGCTAACAATCTAAATGAAATTTTTAGTTCAACCAGAAACAAAGTCAATTGCAATTTTTTTGGTGGAGTGTGGTTGGGGTGTTTTTGACTTTACAAATATTCCATCAGTATAGTCTTACTTTTCAAAACGGCAAGCAAATAGAAAAGTGTGTGTTGTCC